>NC_041232.1:32898450-32906541 GCF_002837175.3 Physeter macrocephalus
ACCCCTCACCCCTACCCCTCACCCCCACCCCTCACCCCTACTGCTCTAGGTTTCCGGTTTCAGTGGACTTCAGGTTGACCGCATCTCCAACCGAGTTTCCAGCCATGCGTGTGAAAGCAGTGACAGCTAGAAGCCACTGGGGGCCACCTGAGCTCACGGCCACATCTCTGTGCACGAGGACACGATCCCTGAGGCACCGGCAGGTCCCCAGGACTCATTTCAGGGGGGTGTGATGGGGGGAGGCCTGGGTGTCCAGCCCCACAGCCCTACTGGGATATCCCAGCAGAAACCAGGCTGCTGCTTCCACGGGGGCAGCCAGGGGGCCCCCCAGAGGATGGGGAGGCACCAGGTAGGACTCCCAGGCCTGCCCCCATGCCCTGGATCCACGGGACAGTATCCTGGCCAGGGGGCCTTAAAAAAATGCCTAGGCCTTTACCCTCAAAATTCTAATTTCATTGGTCTGGGGCGGGGAGACCCAGGTGTCTGTACCTTTCAAAAACTCCCCACGTAATCGCCAAGTGCAGCCAGAGTTGAGAAGCGCACCCCAGACCCAGGCACCCAGGGGGCCAACAACCAGGCAGCAGCCCAAGCGTCACCCCAGGGCCCCTGGGCAGTGGGTGTTTGGAAGATGCTCCGTGGACATTTACTAAATCAGCAAACTGCACCCAGCTGGGGGCGGCCAAGGAAGGGCCCACAGCCAATGGGACAGAGTCACTGCCCGGCAGGGCTGGAGCCCGGGGGGCTGACTGGGCTACAGCCTTGGTCCCCACCCCAGCCTCGGGTTAGGTCTGTAACAGCATCCTTTCCAGGGGGAGCCCCGATCAGCTGCCTCAGGCACCCCTGGGGGCCGGCAGTGAGCTGCCCCACAGCCCTGTCCACTCTCCCCAACTCTCCCCTCCCCTCCTCTCCTCTGAAGCCCTTTTGGGGGGTGAGACAAGGGCTCACCATTTTTACAAGTTCAGTCACCATGTCAAGGCACCAGATGGGCCCAGGAGATGCTAATGAGAAGGAAGTTGGAAGAAAAGGACTGGAAGAGTTGAATCAGAGCTCAGGGACCACATGACGAAGTGTCCCTGTTAAAACAGAATGGGACAAAGTGTGCATCCATTTGACGTCACCCCCACCAAGACTCCTTCCCACTGGTGGGTGGTGAGACCTCGCCTCACCTGATTCCATTCACACTTGTATTTGCTCATCCAGAGTTCATCCTCCCCGCCAACCGCGGGGCCCTTGAGGGCAAGAGCGCCTGTTGGCGCTGTTCTCTACAACATCCCCACTTTTCAACACAGTGTCTGTCCTATTGTGCATAATAAATAACTGAGTATTAATCGTTAATCAGTAACTGATTGATCAAACAATTAATTAATGACACTAGGCCTACTTTTGACAAGGTATGGGGGAGTCCAGTGTCCATAATAACAACCCCAGAGCGACCCTCAGGTCTAACCCAGCTGAACCCAGGAGGTTCAGTCCTCCCAGAACCCAGTCGAGCTCCAGGGTCCACAGTCATGTGAACAGGACAAGAATCAAACACCAGAAGGTGAGCCAGCGCTGGGCTTTCCAAGAAGACAGCCATTAACCGGGGGCGGCTCTTTAAATGTAAACTGATTAAAATTAAATAAAATTGAACATCTACTTCCTCAGTCACACTCTCCACATTTCATGAGCTTTATAGCCACAGTAACTATGGTATTAAATAAACAAAGTGAATATCTCCAACATCACAGAAAGTTCTGTTGGACAGGACTGGGCGAGAGCGTCGCAGGATTGTCAAGGGAAGAGCAACGGGCTCACGTCTATCTGTTCATCTGATTTCTCCTCCCATCTCCCCAGCACTGCAAGTAGAACATTGCTCTGAAATAAGCACACATCACTGGCACAGGACCATCTAGACAGTGGTTCCACAAGGTAAGGATCTTTTCCCTGCATTTAGTGTTTACCTGTATTTTATTTTAACACTCTGCACAAACTGAAAACCCAGAGGCCCCCTGGGGGCACTCATTTGACTGGGATTTCTCCCAAGAATGGACTTTAGAGTAAACTCCTCTCCCCTCCTCCAGTCACTGGCTTGCCCCCCAAAACCTGGAGTCAACTCTTGTTGCTTCATTCCGTGTGCGTAGCTCCGCCCAGGATCAATCAGAATGGGACAGAGGATGGAAAAGAGGCGCCTCCCCTCCCTGGTAGGGAGCACCCAGGAAATAACCACCTCCCCAGGGACAAGGAAAATCCACACGAAAAGGTGAGAAATCATCTCCCAGAGTTTCCGAATGTGCACCCAGGGCAGACTTGGGTGTCTGGCATTCAGCTCCTGCTCCAAGTTTTCCATAGAGCAGTTCACTCCAGCCACAGCAATTCCATTTTTTAAAAACTGCAGTACAGTAATGTAAGTATGGAAATACACATTACATAAAATGTACCATCTTAACCATTTTTAACAGTACAGTTCAGTAGCACTAAGTACATTCACAGTGTTGTGCAAACACCACCACCACCCATCTCCATAACTTTTTCATCACCCCAAACTGAAACTCCATACCCATATTAAACACTAACTCCCCATTCCCCGCCCCAGCCCCTGGGAACCAGCATTCCACTTCCTGTCTCTATGATTTGACTGTTCTAGGCACCTCATATAGGTAGAATCATACAGTATTTGTCCTTTTGTGACTGGCTTATGTCACTTAGCATAATGTCCTTGTAGGCGAGGAAAAGACATTTCCTGTACCCTCTTAGATTTGTTCCTGGAGTCTGTGAATTAAACTGACAAAAGACATATTAACAGGAGAAAAAGACATACAAATGTTACTGATATGAGTATTTTTATGTGCATGGGGGCTTCAGGAAAGAAGTGAAAACTCAAAGTCGCAGTTAGACTCAGAGGCTTATGTACCATTTTAACAAAGGATGATAAAATGTGGAGAAGGAATCAGACAAAGGAAAGGGAGTTTGGGCTTCTGGGGGCAATAAGTTGTGGCAATGTGGGTAGGACACTAATGGGTGATAACGGCTATTTTAGTAAGGTTTGTTTACACAGACTCCTCTCTGTGCTGGCTCTCTGTCTCTGGTGATTAGGGTCACTCCCCTCATCCTGGTATAGGAGAGGCAGGAAACTCACACCCCGCTTTTGGGAATAAATGGGAAGGGCAGAAAGGTCTTGTCTCTGAGGTTTCTCAATGGCCTTCAGCTCAAAATAATCGATATGGAAAAGTGGCATGTTTTGAGGTGGTCTGTCCTGATCCCCTTCATCTCAGGCTCATCCATATTATAGCATGAATCAAGATTTCCTTTTT
Source organism: Physeter macrocephalus (assembly GCF_002837175.3). Classification (NCBI taxonomy): domain Eukaryota; kingdom Metazoa; phylum Chordata; class Mammalia; order Artiodactyla; family Physeteridae; genus Physeter; species Physeter macrocephalus. Next base: position 32,901,741 of record NC_041232.1, read on the forward strand.
AAGGGGACTTCCCTGGTGGCTCAGTGCTTAAGAATCTGCCTGCCACTGCAGGGGAAACGGGTTTGAGCCGTGGTCCAGGAAGATCCCACATGCCGCGGAGCAACTAGGCCCGTGAGCCACAACTACTGAGCCCACGTGCCACAACTACTGAAGCCTGTGCGCCTAGAGCCCGTGCTCCACAACAAGAGAAGCCACCGCAATGAGAAGCCCGCGCACCACAACGAAGAGTAGCCCCCGCTCGCAACAACTAGAGAAAGCCCGTGCAGCAACGAAGACCCAACACAGCCAAAAATAAATGAATACATTTATTTTATTTTATTTTATTTTATTTTATTTAAGCCCTGAATACATTTATTTTTAAAAATTTCCTTTCTTACACAGAAATTCACTTTTACAAAGTTTGGTCTCAGTGTTCTAATTTAGAAATTGCTAAGACAGTGGACTGATTTTCTAGGAACTGCTTGTGACAAATGGATTTGCTTTCTCTTTTGTTGTCGTTCTACCAATCAATGAATAAATAAGTGAACTTTTTATTGAAGTAACACTTTGCCAAAAGTAAATACAGCAGTGGCTATAAAGTTTGAAACAGAAGGGATTTCAGAACTACATGAAGGAAAAGTGGTTCTGCACTAGCAGAAGAGACACTTCCATCTGAATCCACTGTGTCTACTGACGATCAAAAAATTGGCCATTTGAGGGGCTTCCCTGGTGGTGCGTGCAGTGGTTAAGAATCCACCTGCCAATGCAGGGAACACAGGTTCAAGCCCTGGTCCGGGAAGATCACATGTACCATGGAGCAACTAAGCCCATGAGCCATAACTACTGAGCCTGTGCTCTAGAGCCCGTGAGCCACAACTACTGAGCCCATGGGACACAACGACTGAGCCCGCGTGCCACAACTACTGAGCCCACGCACTGCAACTACTGAAGCCCGTGCGCCTAGAGCCTGTGCTCCACAACAAGAGAAGCCACTGCAATGAGAAGCCCGTGCACTGCAACAAAGAGTAGCCCCTGCTTGCTGCAACTAGAGAAAGCCCGTGTGTAGCAACAAAGACCCAATGTAGCCACAAATAAATAAATAAATAAATTTGTAAAAAAGAAATTGGCCATTTGAAACCATGTGCAAGACAACCTGAGGAGGTGACTCTGGTCCCCAAGGCTAACTGTCCACATTCTGAAAAAGTCTCCCCCCACGAGAGAGTGAAGAAACCAGATAGCCTTCTTCCAGGTTAAAGCACATCACACACACAAATCACAGTTCTCATCTTATCTTTTTCTGCTACATTGCACATTTTTAATTAGATCCCTGTCTGGAGAAATTAATAATGTGGAAGGAAAGAAATGCTCAATATTTTGCTTGATTCCTTAGGACAAACCATTTAAGTTTTAAAAGTCAGAAGGCTTGGGCAAATATATTTCTGAAATACAAAATGCATCTAATGAATCTCTAAGTCATATTGATGCGCCCTAATTAAAATCAGATTACAATACAGCTTTGTACATTTCTTCTTTTTTTTTTTCTTTTGGCTGCGCTGGGTCTTCACTGCTGCGTGCGGGCTTTCTCTAGTTGTGGTGAGTGGGGGCTACTCTTCGTTATGGAGCACAGGCTCTAGGTGTGCGGGCTTCAGTAGTTGCAGCATGCGGGCTCAATAGTTGTGGCACACAGGCTCAGTAGTTGTGGCTTGCGGGCTCTAGAGCATGGGCTCAGTAGTTGTGGCGCATGGGCTTAATTGCCCCGTGGCATGTGGGATCTTCCCAGACCAGGGATCGAACCCATGTCCGCTGCATTGGCAGGCGGATTCTTAACCACTGGACCATGAGTGAAGTCCCTGCTTTGTACATTTCTTAAATCACAGACCCTAGACCAAGGCAATGTGCTCAAAATGAAAGTGTACGTATAGCAGATTGTCTGTTTCCCGGTGCAAAGAAGATACTTGCTGGAGAAACCACAATTGTAAGCTGTTTCTTTTTCCATTTCTTCTTGAATTAATTTCCTTCCGTACTTAGAGTGGCAAGTTAGATTCCAAACCCTAAAATCCTCTTTACGTCTCAGCCATTTTCTCTGATCATACAGCATAACGAGTAGAATAAGTTTTCCCCACGACGGATCACCCTCCTTAACCCTGAGGACAGAAGAAATTCTACAGTCCTGAAAGAAAGTTGATTGAAGGAAAGCCCAGCGGCTCAACTGAGAGGCTGTCCCAACTCGGCTGCAACAGACAGTGAAGTGTCATTTTCAGATTTACCATAAGAGCGGCCGGTACCTTCCTTCGGAGCAAACTTGCATTGCTAAAAATGACATCATCTCCAAGCGCGGGGCGCGCCCAGCAGCATGAAATACAGTTTACGTGTGTGTGCCATGGAGTCCACATTCTTAGTTTTAACTTCCTCACTTGGGGAAATACATGACAGACCTCAAGTCTGCAGTGGGGGAAGGGCGAGCGAGGGCGGAGGCCTCCAGGGCCCGAGCACCACCCCGGCTTTCTGGCGGCTGAATAATCCAACACTAACGAAGGCCCACGTTCCCCTAACAATTCTTTTGGGGAAGGGCCATCGCCGCTGCAGGCTGCTTTCCCCAACTCCAGTGTACAGGATTCCATTTCTCGAACTCACATCCCATCTCCTCATTCCCAGAGTCAGGATCACAGAGCACCCTCCGCCCCAATCGCGCCCGGATGCACTCATTCCCCATGTTCCCACGGTGTGGCCCGGAAAACAGCTGCGGCCTCAGCCTTTGGCGTGATGCTCACCCCAAGGGTGACTTTCTGTGGTTTGGGAATCCAAATCTTTCTTCTCAGAGCCAATGAATAACTCTTGATCATTTCCTCTTTTTTTAAGAGGAAAAATGATTTCCTCAAATTCCCCTATAGAAGTCACAATAATTTCAAAAGCCCTTTTCCTGTGTGTCCCCTGCCTCGGTTTGCAACATTCCTCCCCCCTCAGGCTCCAGTCACTCTGTGCTTTCTCTTCTCTCTCAACTTCCATATCCGCCAGCCACCCAGCCACGCTTCAGCTTGCAGCTTCCCACCTGGCATTCTCAGTACAATCGGCCCTCCGGATCGGCGGTTCTGCATCTGCAGGTTCAACCCACAGCAGACTGAAAATATTCATGCAAAAAAAAAAAAAATTCTGGAAAGTTCAAAAAAGCAAAACGAATTTGTCATGCACCCAGCCACTATGTATTTATATAGCATTTACATTGTATTGGGTTTTATAAGTTATCCAGAGGTGATTGAAAGTATACAGGAGGATGTGCATAAGTTATATGCAAATATTATGCCATTTTATATAAGGGACTTGAGCGTCCGTGGATTTTGGTATCCGTGGGAGGTCCTGAAACCAATACCCTATGGAGCCCAAGGGACGACTGTACTGCTTTTCCAAACAAAAAGGGAACTGGCTATGATACCCCATCTGTAATCAATTTTGGACCTTTGGATGGTGACAAGCTCTTAAACAGGCCTCACCTGGAACTTGGTGGCAGTCACACTTAGAAGCTTAGAAAATCCCAAGACAGTAGGAGTTTCTCTGCAGATATAAATACAACATTTTCTTGCTTTGGGCCAATTCATTCTCATTAAAAAAAAAAAAAATCTGGGAATTGAAAACACAGGAACACTTATATTTCTTTTCTAATTTATATCACACTGGGGGAAAAAAAGACCAAAATGTTATAACCTAGTTTCATATTTCTCACACTGTCCAGGCGAACCCAGTATTACTTTATGTCTTTTAAATCCACACTTAACAAAGTAGAGACATTTACATTCACCTGTCCTCTGCTTAGAAGGAGCATGGCTTTTCTTTGGAAGATGCTACCACATCCCAGCCCACCTCCAGGCCTGAAGGTGTAGACAAGGAGAGGGGGAGGGGCAAGATAAAAAAGAAGAATTTTGCTTCTTTGCTTTTAAATAGAAAGGGGTGATGGAGGCCGTGGAGGAGAAAGAAGCGAGGAGGAACTTTTCTCCAAGGAGACTTGTTGTGGCCAACAGATTTTTAAGGTTGGTAACACCTGCCATGTCCGTTAAGCCATTTGTGATGCTACAGTATTCACTGAGCCCTCGCGCTGATGCCGGCTTATGGAACTGGATTTTTCTTAAGAACTTGAGGGTGTGGTGTTCCATACCTTGGCCAGACCCATGTGGTTCCGAGAAACACCCCCTCCCCGCCCCGGAACCCAGCTACTCAGGGACTGCAGGACAACAGAGCGTGGGAAATGTCCCAACCTAGAGGGAAGCTTCCAGGCATCACAGTTCTTGTAAATTGAGGGGAAGTGAGACAAATATACAGACTTGGAGGTGAAGAGGAGCTGTGGCTTGCTTTCCATCTCTTTCAAATCATTTTTTAAGAAAAATTACATAGATTGCATTATCTTGTTTTGTTTATTTAAATAAAACCACTAAGATCTGTGGTTTGCACAGCAGCTCTCATCCTCCTCCTAAGCTGGGGCCTAAGCTGTCCCATTACCCAAAATCTTCACTACAATTTACTTCAGTGAATCTTTGCAAATAAAATATACAAGCAAACATGGTATTTTCAAAAAAGTCTCAAAAATAATCTTTAAAATAATTCCCTATATTTTCAGTATTTAACTTTCTCAAAATGCACTTTTCTTTTTTTAACATCTTTATTGGAGTATAATTGCTTTACAATGGTGTGTTAGTTTCTGCTGTGTAACAAAGTGAATCAGCTATACATATACATATATCCCCATATCTCCTCCCTCTTGCATCTCCCTCCCACCCTCCCTATCCCACCCCTCTAGGTGGACACAAAGCACCGAGCTGATGTCCCTGTGCTA
>NC_041232.1:32906706-32951814 GCF_002837175.3 Physeter macrocephalus
TTTTTTTTTTTTTTAGATTCCATATACATGTGTTAGCATACGGTATTTGTTTTCGGCTTTCTGACTTACTTCATTCTGTATGAGACTCTAGGTCCACCCACCTCACTACAAATAACTCAATTTCGTTTCTTTTTATGGCTGAGTAATGTTCCATTGTATATATGTGCCATATATTCTTTATCCATTCATCTGTCTATGGACACTTAGGTTGCTTCCATGTCCTGGCTATAGTAAACAGAGCTGCAATGAACACTGTGGTACATGACTCTTTTTGAATTATGGCTTTCTCAGGGTATATGCCCAGTAGTGGGATTGCTGGGTCGTATGGTAGTTCTATTTTTCAAAATGCACTTCTATCTTTGGTCACTGTATCCTCCCAATTACACCAAGCCATTTCTTGGAGCTGTGTAAAATGAACCCTCCCCAAATCAAAGCTGTATCATACTTCACCCAGAGAGTCAATGTACGCTTACACCTTGGTAAAAAAGCTTTCCAAGGTCACAATGAGATGACCAGTTCAGGAATCTAAATGACAATGTACATCACTACTTTGCTTGATTTAACTGGAGTGTATCACATCACAAATCCTCATTTTAGCTGCAAGCCACTGTATTTTCATTCATCACGAACAATCATTTCAAAGACTATACGTATGTCACAATTTCCATTTTAAAAACACAGCCATGTTCAAACTTATGGTCTCCAGGCCTGAAACCTGAAAACCAAACTCAGCACATATGAGTCTTAACAATGGGAGGAAAAACAAGCTAAAACCTTTCTCTCCCAAGAATGAACACTATGGGCTCTCGTTGATGATGTGTCAGTGTAGGTTCATCAGCTGTTAAGAAATGCACTGCACTGGTGGGGATGTCGATAGTGTGGGAAGCTGTGCATGTGTGGGGACAGGGGTTTATGAGAAATCTCTGTACCTTCCCCTTGGTTTGCTGTGAATCTTAAACTACTCCAAAAAAATATAGTCTTAATAAAAAAAAATTCACATGCTTTCTCTTTCATCCATTCATTCAGTAAACATCCTTTGGGTACCCACAAGGACCACACTATGGCTTTCCTTGGGCCACCAGTATCTACTATGGAAGAATCATACTTAGCTGGAGCCCATATACTCCTATTATCCATAACAGTCACCGTTCTAGTGCCAACTCAGTCAAAGACCAGTTACATCAGACAGGACGTATATAATTATTTTTACCATAAGGCAAAAATTTACAATAAGACTAAAACTATGGGCTGCTTCTATAAGAACAGACCCAATTGCCCACATGCAGGATTAGAGTTGATTCCTGATCATCAAAGGTGGTGAATAATGAGGTCCTGATCGTTCTGTGGATAAAGGCAATACTGCCATAACCTCCAAACAACAGTCCATGAACGAATTCACCTTCTTTCACAAGGTATGGTCCTTTTTATCCACACTGTTGACAACGGACTAACAGATGCTCAGAGACCCTAAATCTCAGCAGTGCTACTGTGCGTGAAGCACAGTGAGGTGGTCACCTGGCCATTCCAACTCAGTCACTGCTCATCCCTCCATGGCCAGACCCACTTCTCCTGCCACATCTGCCTCAGCACCACCCACCAGGGACCCCGGCCAGGCTCCCGACAGGGCCCCTCCTGCCGTCCCCCAGACCCATCCATCCTCTCCCCTCTCAAACCCATTTTGCACAAATTGCCAGATTAACGTTCGGAAGCTCTGCTGGTGTCCCTGATCTAAAACCTTCCATGACTCCCCTTTGCCTAAACGATAAAGCCCAAACTCCCAACCCTGGGTTATGGCTTGAATTCTCTGTCGCCCCCAAAATATGTTGGAGTCCAAATCCCAGTACCTGGGAATGTGGCCTTAATTGGAGGTAGGGTCCCATAGGGGTAAGCAAGTTACCATGAGAGCATCTGGGCGGGCCCTAGCCCTCATAAATAAGGGGAATTTGGACAGAGACATACAGGGAGACGATGACCATCTACAAGCCAAGGGGAGAGGCGGGGAACAGACGCCCCTGCACGGCCCTCAGAGGGACCAGCCCTGCGGACACCGAGACTTACTCCTCCCTTCACCCCCTCCTCCAGGCCCTGGCTGACGTCCTCTCTTGGCCTCTGCTGGTATCCTCTCCCATATGCATATATTTTCAACTGGAACCTACCTTCAAAGCCCTGCTAGGATGTCACCACCTACAAACAAGTTCTCAGATTCCTCCTGGCTGGAAACAGTTTCCTCCACCTCTGAACATCCTCAGCTGTTTGTGCTTCTCCCATTGCAATTCTCTTGCCTACCTTTTACTTTGTAATTATTTCTGTTTATGTCTCATTTCACCTACTGGACATGAACTTCTGGAGGGCAAGAGAGAGGTCGGGTTCCTTGCTGTGTCCCCATGGGGCCTAGTCCTGGGCCAGACAGAGGCCGTGCCCCAAAATATTTGTTTAATGAAACCAAGGAAGCAAGACTCTTCAAATAATAAGTCTACTTTAACCCTACTGAGCTTTGTGCCAATTCAAAATGGTGTATGCTAATTACGCAGCCTCAATCCAACATTTCCCGGGGCGAAAACGTGCAATGTGTTTTTTCTTACTCCATTATGTTTTATCCAGCGTTCTACATCTGTTATGTATTTACCATCTCAATGGGTCTTCGGAAAAATCAGAGCAGTAACCTTACTATCAGTATAAATGAGTTTCCACACTATATTTCACCAGAAGTCCTCAGCTATAAAACAACTGTATACAAATGGTGGTGGACACATACAAAGGAATCCTACTGAACAATAAAAAGTAATCAGCTATCGTTCCATAGTACAACATGGATGTACCTTAACATAACCATGCCGAATGAAAAAACCTAACATTATACTACAGACTGTATGACTCGACATAAATCTCTAGAAAATGCAAACTCATCTGCGGTGATGGAAAACAGATCATCAGTTACCTGAGGAGGGAATGTGAGTGGGCAACTGGAGGAAAGGATTACAAAGGGGTGTGAGGACACTCTTGGGGGTGATGGAGATGCTCCATATCCTGGTGTGATGTTGGTTTCACAGGTACAGACACATGTTAAATTATGCAACTTTCAATATGTACAGTTTATGTAAATTATACCTCCATAAAGCTGTTTTATATATATATATATGTTTTGTATATAATATATGTATTTTATATATAAACATATATTTTATATATAATATACACCTTATTTTTTTTTTTATGCATTCAGGTACTTTAAAATCTCATCAGGGACTTCTCTGGTGGCACAGTGGTTAAGAATCCGCCTGCCATTGCAGGAACACAGGTTCAAGCCCTGGTCAGGGAAGATCCCACGTGCCGCGAAGCAACTAAGCCCGTGCACCACAACTACTGAGGCTGCGCTCTAGAGCCTGCGCGCCACAACTACTGACGCCCACGTGCCACGACTACTGAGCCTGCGCGCCTAGAGCTTGTGCTCCCAACAAGAGAAGCCGCCGCAATATGAAGCCTGCGCACCGCAACGAAGAGTAGCCCCCGCTTGCTGCAACCAGAGAAAAGCCTGCGCACACAGCAACGAAGACCCAACACAGCCAAAAATAAAATAAAATAAATTAAAAAAGAAAAAAATCTCATCAGAATTGCAAAAGCAAAGTGCTAGATAGTCTTGACTATCTGATTATATATCTCAGTGAAGAGAAAACCCAAACCAGCATTATTAAGCCTTTTTCAGAGTTTCAAAATGAGGATTTAACTAAAGTTTTGTTGTTTTTGTTTTTTTTAATGTATCAGATTACTGTTCAGACACACAACCAATTGTTTTATCTACTGGGAGCTCAGGCCTAATATTTATTTTTGTACTTTTGAAGGTATGGAGTGATGATTAAGGAAAATAAAACAGAATTTTCCTTTTTATAGCCACCTTCAAATTGCCATTTTGTGTAAAATAACACAAAACGTCAAAGATTTAGATGAACGTTTTAGACATATGACAAGGAGTGACTCCTCACCGGGATGGTTATTTCCCACTGTCGATTCTGCTAAGAAGGGCTTAGAGGGCACTGTGCAAATTGGTTCAGGAAACAAGCCATGAATGGTATTTCTGCCTTCCCTCCCTCCTGCACCGTCAGTGAGCAGGGGATCTGGGTTACATCTTGCTAGTTGTTTTCTGCAGTGATGCAACAGAACGACTCCCAAATACCTTGAGAGTGGCCAGAAGATGATGCAACATCTTCTGGCACATCTTCTGTTCTTCCCAACATCATGTTGGGATGAGAACAGGCACATCGTTTATCATGACGGAGCCAGGGCCCTGACGCTGCACTGTGGTCCTGGAAAGCTGCTGCCCGAGCAGACAGCAGCTGGGGAATCTCCAAGGTGGGCCACCTGATGTATAAACCAGGCCTGAGCACCATCAGGGCCACGGCCGGCCTAGAGATTCTGTAATGTTCAAAATATCCAGAAAGGCTCGCGATGCCTCCCTGCGCAAGGCCGTCATCCCCCCAGCATGTGAGAGCTCTTGGGGTTGAAACCAACGAGAGCCAGAGAATCACTTTATTGGTGAAAAGATCTCTAGTGAAGGGCTGGATTGTGAAACTCGTCCCCGCCCTGAGCTCTGTTGCAATCACCACCACAGCTTTCGGGCTCCGCTTTCAAGATACACGGAAAAGCTTCAGTTAGCAGAACACAAGTGGCATTTTCACCACCATGGTTTAGAAAAAAAAAAAAAAAAAAAAAATGTCTAGGTCGGAAAAGCTTCAGTTAGCAGAACACAAGTGGCATTTTCACCACCATGGTTTAGAAAAAAAAAAAAAAAAAAAAAAAAAAGTCTAGGTCCTTCTGTCACGATCCTTTAACAGCATCCAGGCTGGGCAGATGCAGGGAAGCAGCTTTCAGCAAGAGGGAAATCTCTAGTACCTCGTAATGGATTGTGAGCAAATCTCAGAAAAGATAATCTAGTAAGCCCGAACATTCGGCAGACCCTAACGATCACAAATGTGGATAAAGATGGGAGAGGTCAGGGAAAAGCTGAGAAGTCTCACGGCAAATTCCCTTGCATCGGAAGATCAGCTTGAGAAGACTTCATCTAAACTACTTGTCTCAAATTTCTTTGAACCAAATGCTCAGCAAAATACACTGTCCTGAAAGGCTGATGCTGCAAAGAATAATTTTTAGGCGTATTCCTTAATCTTCTAATATTTTTTTAGGTGGGGAAAAAAAAAAAAGAGCAGCTGGGTCCTGACACACCCAGAAAAGTTTGCTTCCACAGCATTTTCAAACCAGGAATTTGGTTAGTTTGAAACCTCCCTACTTTTTTTCAGCACCCATCACCACTTTAAAACAGGAAGGAAAGAAGAAAACTTATTGGTGAGCTTCGTTTTAATCATTTCATTATTTTTTCTCCAGTGTGAACTGCTGTCATCCTGAAAACTACTCTGCTCCTCTCTTGATCCTCGCAGGAAAATCGTTCATCAGGCAAAGTCACGCTCATGTCGTTTTATCAAGTGGGTCATTGTTATCTTTAAGTCCAGAAAACTGCTTCATCAAGCACAGAAGCAGTTAATTCTGAGTAGTGAAACAGTCATGTAACCAACAATAAATCAGAACATTTGGGTGACAGTCTGGAAGTAATCTGAACACTGGCAGTCTGTCAGTTTTCGGTTTTAAAAAACAGTATGTAAAACACTGGATAACTGTCATACACAGTACCTGCCTTATTATTCACACTCAGTAAACATGAATAACATCGTAATGTTCCCAGCACAAGGAAGAGGAGTTTTTCCAAGAGCAAAGAATTAAAACAGCGTGTTCTTGGCTGGATGCAAGATGGCCTGGGCCTCAGCAAAGGCATCCTTGAACACCCAGCTGACCTCACTCTACGGCCCCGCCATGGACACCCAAACACCTGCAGAACCAGGAACCAAGGTTCCCACGGCAACCAGAGCACTTATTTAAATCGACCGTAACCACTTACGTGCTTTCCCCAAAGAAACTCTACGACTGGCTCTGCTTCCAAAACAACCTCTGAGTTTAACTTCACATTGAAAAGTCGATTTCAATCATTTCATTTTCTTAATTATTATCTTGGGTCACTGAATGTATTTATTTCATTCTTAAGCACCTCAGCCGTTCTCTAACTTGGCAGGAAAGTCAAAGCCTTCAAAGTGGAGACCACCCGAGAAGCAACAAATCCAAACAGCGAGAACAAGGAGTGTTCGTTAGACATGGCTGGTGAGCGTACCTTACAGCTCTGTCACCTCACCCGTAATGTAGAGATGCGGAAAACGCACCTCAGAGAGGCTGAGTGACTAGCCTGAAGTCACACAGCTCGGCGCTGGTAGAGGTCAGGCCAGAAGCCGCATTTTCTATCTCCTCTTCCAGACACATTGGCCACACCAGCCAGCCTTGAGGGACTACCTCAGGGGACACCTGCCCCCTGAACTTCCCCCACCACCTCCCCTTTTCTCGCTGTCTCAGAACTTTAATTCAGTGACCAAGTGCCAAAGTGGTGGACTCACAGATCGTTGGAGGAAGACCAGATAATGGGAATAACATGAGGTTTCACAAAAACAAACTCTTTTCCTTAAGACCATAACCGCTATGTGAATCCTATTCATTCTTCTCCAAGATAAGAAAGCTAGAAAGTATAGCCCATAAGCATAAAGTTCTTTTTCCAAGACCTCAATCTCTGCCCTACCTAATCTCCTGGCTGAGTTTGTGATGAGAATAAAATAAAATAATGAACGTGAAAATGTTCTGGAAACACCAAAGGGCTCTACAGACACAGCATCTTATCTACTGGGACCCTAGGAAGAGGAAAGGAGCAAAAAAAGCAAAAGAGCAAAGCAACTTGAAAGGAAGGTCTGGGGAGCCCAGGGAAGCAGAAAAGGCTGGTAAGGACAGGGACCCAAAGAGGGGGAGGCAGCAGGGCCCTGAGCAGCTCTAGGCGCCTCTGTGCAGGTGCTCCTTCCCCAGGGCTTGATTTGGGGTCCCTCGGTACCAAGGAGCAAGGCTCGTCACAGCCAACGAATCGCAAGATGTTGGCTAAAAAACAGAAGGAAGAAACACTCTCTCAAAGCTATACACAAAAGGCACATTTTGAATGGAGAGGAATTCTATTTCTGGAGACATAAAAAACGTAGAATTGGCTCTAGAAGATGTAAGCCCTCATTTTTCCCCCCCAGTCTCAAGTGTTTTTCTCTTTTTAAGCTTTTCCTGGCTGAGACTGCTCCCTAATAGAAAATGTTTCTTCCAAATGAATGACCATCTGCTCCCCCTAGAATCTAAGGATTAGAAGAGTTTTGGAAACTCGGCACTCAGAGCTCACACCTGCTGCAAATTCACAAATTCTCCCTCTGTGTTATCACAGCAGCACAGGCTCCTCGAGTGGGCCTCACCCAGCTCCCCTGCCTGACTGATGAGATTTTTTTTTTTTTTAAGAGCTATTAGGAAAAATTTCACCAAGATGCTTACACACCCAAGAAAGGGGGTGGGGGCTGGGCTGGGTGGATGCTGATAAACCCCAGTGAGTTTGCAGTATCAGAGGGAAGTGAATACAGGGGAATAACCCTGCCTTACATTTGGGGTCCTCCGTGTTCTTACCAGTGAGGTAGCTGCTCTGCACACTGGACGCCCCCAAACGCCTCAAATACTAACAGCAGTCAGCTGGACCAAGCTGAGTGGGAGGTTTGGAACTATCTGGAATTACAGCCATGAGGCATGAATGATGCATGAAAGGAACAATGCCTAGTCCAGGAAGGAGAAGAAAGACAGTGCTGTTTTCCACCAGCGGTGCATCCAAGCATGGCCAGCCCACGTGGAGGGGGGCTCTAAGGGAGCTCAGGCCCTCCCCTCCCCTCCCATCACACCAGGGCTGTCAGGGCCACAGCATCACACATGGTCACTTGCACACACACATCCCCTCGGGCCGCTCCTCACAGGGTGTGGGTTTAGACAGCAAGGAGGTGCAGGGGTGTGGGGTGGGAAGAACCTAAAGCTTAGAAATAACAACCTGGATTTGGGTCCAGGCTCCGCTACTTCCTGACTACATGCCCTCCTGTAAAATGGGGATAATGCCCCAGGGTTGCTGTAAAGATGGAAGATAATGACCATAAAGGGGCTCATCATGTTACAAGGATGTGCTCTGGGGAGAGATTCTCACCAAGTCAGCCCTGGACACTGTATCAAGCCTCCCAAGAACATCAACCTGCCCAATTCCCACCCCACAGAAAGAATTCTAAGTCGCCCACATCCCCATGTCTCCCCAAACGTGTCCCTAAAACCAGCCCATGACCAAGACAGACCCTCTCCATGCTCAGGTGCCGCCGCGGAGACCCCAGACTCGGGTGTGGATCCCCAGGGACCATCCCAAGTGCTACATGGTGGGTGTGTGTGGGGGGCAGTGTGGCAGTGACAGTCTACCAAATGGGCGGAACTGCCAGAGGTTTTTTGTTTGTTTGTTTGTTTTTTACAATGAATCAGAAAAACTCTTCAATGTGATGAAATTTTAAAAGATTTATGCCTTTCTTAACATGGAAGTGTAAAGTGAAACAATGATCTCAGAGGGAGAAAAAATCCTTAGACCCATCTTAAGAATTAGGAGTAAATGGTAAATCACGACCCAACTTTATGCTACTTTAGAGTCTACAGCAGCTGCACTTCCTCCTCAGCAGATAATTATCACCAGATAATTCCCCTTATCTCCTCTTCAGGTCCGATAAGCCACCCTTAGGAATTAGCTGAGGGAAGACAAAGCGGTGTCTGTTGACACAATCCTGTGCCTTGGGGATCCAGACCGCTCCTCACATCTAGTGCGCAAGAGACACAGATCGACAGAGGGAGCCCTAATTTTAAATTCCTAGTGACAGAAAAGTCTTCATAAGAATTAAGAATTCTCTGCACACAAGAATGGTATCACTACCTCACAAGCATCAGGACACGAGCTTTGAAGGTTTTTCCGGAAGCATACTCTTACCTCCATTCCCCCGGTGACAAGTTTCAAGGTGGTGGCTCAGCCGGGGGGCACAGGTGTGGTTTCCCCAATGTCTCAAGCTCCACCACTCCAGCCTCCCTAAGAGCATCCTTTAAACAACCAGCCTAACAACCCAAACAAAGAAAGCAAATCGGCCAGTGTTTTCATAACATAAGAAACTGCACAGCATGGTGGACAGTGTGAAAAATGATGTGGTCCACTGCATCCTCACAAATGACCCCCGAGAGAATAAAGCACACGGGCGTGAACACACGGTGCTCACTCACTTTTATATGGGAATTGCCTTCCATGAAAGAAGGAGGAAATATTCCTAGTAGTTGAGTAGTGTGCTAGCGACAGAAGGCACACACTCAGACACACACACATACACACTCTCTCTCTCTCTGTGTCTTGTCTGTCTCTCTCTATTGTTACAGGGACAGAGGCCGGTCCACAAAGGCCAGGTTTGGAGGCAGCTCAGCCACTTACCTGTCATGCGACCACAGGAAAGGCAGGGAACGTCTTGCCTTGTTTATTCATTGGTAAAATGGGGACAGTGGTGTTCATCTTGAAGGGATGTTGCAAGGATTAAACTAATGTATGGAATGAACAGCCCTAACACAGTGCCTGACACACAGAAGGTTCTTTACGGCTTCAGGAAAGTGATTACTCAAAATGTCCACAAATCACACAGAAACCCTCTCTGCTCCCAGTTTCACATGACGACACCCAAATTCACAGTCTGGAATCTAAGTCTCTCCATATATGCAAACGGAGCATCGTCTAAACCTTCCGGAAGCATACCCGTGCTAGGTCCCCACAGCCCATGGCGGCTGAGCGCCCAATGCCTCGCCAGGTTCGGAATTTCTCCTCTTGTTGCAGGACTTCCCCATTGAACCCCTCGTTTCCCTGCCGATTTCCCCTCAGTCTCAGAGCATATTCAGTCTCTCCCTTTGGTTTTTTCACTTCTGTCCTAAAACATGCCGAGTTTTCTAATTCTTCACCAGCTCAACTCCCTTTTTCCACCAAAACCTTTGCAACACATTTGATTCCTGGTAAAGGGGTTTCCTCACGACCCACGCCCTGAATCTCACACAAGTTACAAGGCCTATACCCCCCGCTGACCTGAAATTGTCTCCTTCTGCATAAGCAAATCTTCCTGCTGCCTAAAAGCCCTGGCCTTTCTGGACCCCTCAGCCTTCTGGGCTTCTCCTCCCGGGGTCTCTAAGATGGAGCTCCCTCCTCTGAAGTCGTGGCTTCGCTCTCTCTCCTCTCCTGGCTTCTCTTCCTCCGTTCCCTCCACCGCCCCTAACAATTCAGCTCTGCTCCGACTCTGTGAAGTTCTCACGGGCTCCTACCTGCTCCTCCCAGACACTCGACTGTCACCAGCGGCTAAACTTCACTCCTCACTCAAGCATCTTGCCAGCCTCCATGCCTGTACGTCCCACACCCGGGAAGGATCCCTCAGTAACTCCAGGCTGAGCTTCCCAAGAACCTTCACTTCCACAGGTCTCAGGTTCTAAGGATCAAATAATGAAAACCTGACAACACCTGTGAATTGAGAGGAGTTACTCAGGCTCCTGGACTCATCAGAAACACCTGGGAAAGTCCGTGTTAAATGCCCCTTCCAACCAGAAACACAGGCAGTATGACGGCACTGCGCCCTCTGTCAGGTTACACAACTCAATGTGACAGACAGCAATTCAATTTCGACCTCATGCTCTGCGTACAGCAAGTGGGGAATCTCTTCTAAGTTTCTGTTTGTTTTGTTGGGAAGGGGGGTTGTTTGTTTGTTTTTGCTTAACAGGAATTATCCCTTCTCCGTTTCAGTTCTCACCCCAGCCCATGTGCAATGATCCAGGGACCACTACCACCTTATAGGCCTGAAGGCTCATCTACTGCCTTCTGGAATAAGGTTTCCTGCAGCACAAGTTCCAGTCTGTCCCTCTGCTTTGCCAAAGACAGATCCGCCTGCTGGCTATACTTTGCTGTAAAGACAACTGTGCTCTAAGACAAACAGTTTATTCTTAGGGGAAAACAATTAATTTCAGCCATCACATGCGTTCCCCAACAGCCATTGATTCACATCAGCTCATCCTCTGATATCTGGCTTACACAAAAACACAAAGACTTGCCAGATGACAACTGAATGAACGTGATATATGTAACAAAATCGGTACTCTGTTGCTTCACTTCCTCTTTTTTTTTTTTTAAGACAGTGAAACCTTTATAAGGAAAAAGATTCTCCCCCTGGTCTTTAAGGACCATTCTCTCCTGACAACCACTTAGCTGAATCCCCCAAATCTAACTTGAAAAAACAACAATCGCACACTTTCAAGCAAGTTGTTCCTGGGGACTTTAGAAATCTACAACACCTACAACTGAAGAGGTCAGTTTTATGCGGACTCGCCTGTTCTAGAACACTGGCTAGAGCAAACCTCTCAGCTAATCCTACATGTAAGTTTTTAGCAGTATACATTTTGGAATCTTCTCTGTGCCCCAGAACACACAATATGGATCTAATTAGGTCCAGCTGCCTTATGTTAGTAATAAAATTGAAAGAAAAAGAGAGAGAGAAGTGGGGGTCGGTGGCTTTGTTCGTCCCCTCCTATGCCCGGCGATCGCCAGGCGGGTGCATCCTCAACGCTGACTCCAGGCAACACACGCTCCTTAAATACCCCAGCGAGCCTGGTACCCTGCTCAGCGCTCAAACTTTTCAGCTGCTGAGTTTTTCACCCGCTGGAAGAGATTTACTGAGCGGCTGGAGCCCAGCGCTCTGACCCCACCCCCGCGGCCCCGGCGCGCCCCGCCCGCCCCTCGGCTCCCGGGACTTACACGAGCGCGGACGGACAGGGCATCTGGTTCCAGGCACAGTTGTACTGAGCCTGAATAAAACTCTCACTTCCTTCCAGCACCGAGCAGCTCACGTTCTTGTTCACGATGTAGGCGCACCAGTTCCTGGGGTGGAAAGAGAAGGAGAAGGGCACGGTATAAACCGGGAGAACAATGAGGCTGGGGGAGAGGGGCCGAGCCGACCCGGCGGCTGACCGCGCGAGGGTCGGGGAGCCCGTCGTCCCCGCGGAGGCGGGAGCACGACCAGCAGATATTCGGCCGGTGCGCGGGTGCGCCTTTGGAGAGAGTGCACCTTTATCCCACAAAAGACAGACGGGAAGAGCCCCCACGGTCCCGGGGGCCCCAGTAATTGCCGGGGGGGGGAGTTTCCTGATCGCCCTGCTCTGTGGGACACTCCCTGCGCCCCACGGCCCCGGAGGCAGCACTGCTGGAGGCGAGGGCGAGGTTGCCCGGGACACCCCGCGCCGGCCACGGAGCGCGCGGCCACCGCGGAAGAGGCGCCGCCCCGGCAGCCCGAGGGGGAACCCCGGCTGCGGCTCCTCGCCTCGGCAGGGCAGCTTCGGGGCCGGCAGCCGGTCACGGAAGGGCAGGCTGGGGCCCACGGCTCTGGGCCGTCCTGGGGCAAGGAGAGACCGCTAACTTACTTGTTCCTGGCGCTGGGCCGCGCGGGGTGCCTGGGCTGAGGGCCGGCGTGGCACAGCCCTGCGCCTCCCAGAACCAGCAGCGCCAGCGCCCAGAGCCAGGGCGCGCGGGGTCGGGGCCGTCTCCGCTGCCACATTCTGTGCGCTGCGGGCGCGACCCGCCGGCCGGATCCGGAGCGCGGGTCGGGCGAGCGCCGGGAGGCTGCGGGCTGCCCGGGCGCGGCCGAAGGCAGGAGGCTCGGGCGCTGCGCGGCGCCCCCACCCGCGCTCCGCGGCCGCCCCCTGCGGCTTCTCGCTCCCACTTCTCCTTTTCCGCCCCGTGCGCCCGCGCTTCTCCCCCTCAGTGACGCACAGGTCCCCCCGGGTGCCGCCCTCTTTATTTCACTTCCCTCTCCGGAACGTGACTCTCGCTCCGCCACGTCTGTCTCCAGTCTTCTTGCTTCTCGGCAGGGGGTTGGGGGGGTGAAAGGGCTGTAGGGTTTGGGAGAAGGGTCTCTGTTACAGAATTTCCAATTACTCATTCCTTTGGTCTTATCCCAGGAGCGGGGCAACTCCGCCTCCCACCTTCCAGCAGGCGCGCCCGGCCCCTCGGGAAGGGCCGCCGTCAGCGAGTCTGGCGGTCCACACGTCGGGCCTGGGTGCCGGCTTCCCAGGGCGAAGGAGGAACATCTTTATCAGTCCTTTATCGGACTTGGATTTCCTCCTCTGGCAAGACGCGGCCATTCCTCCACATTTGAACTTGAGAGTTTAGGGGAAATGAACGCAGGTCCCCTTCTCTTTCTTTCCCTTACGCATCCATTAAATAGTTTCTAAGTCAACGTGCGGGGCAGCAGGGGACACTGGAAGCGACAGCCCCACAACTTCCCAGCAGATTCTGAAGCACAGCATCAGGCTCTAGTATACAGATCATCTCGCAGCCTCTGCTTCTGATGTCCTATTCTGAACTTTCTTTTTCTATCAATATTAAAGACATTTACTCCACAACAATCGCCTTTGCTTCTAAACAGTTCAGACACTGCTGGACATTTGTCTTTTCACTTGCTTGCATATTTTCTGCCTATTTTTGGGGGGCAGTTTTCAATCCTGTTATTTAATATGATTATATAATGAGCCATAATTATAATTCACCATAGATCTTAAATTTTCCTTTAAAAATACTACTTAATGGCTGTATAATATTCCATTTTATTTCTGCCTATTTTTGAGTTACACTAATCTCTACCAATTTCTTTTGGGGATGAAGCAACTTCTGCAGAAGAATGTTACATAAAATCCCCACCAGAGTGTTGGGTTCTTGGGGTGAGGAGAGAACTCTATATTGATATTTGAGTTAACTTACTGCATCTAATGAACCAGAGTGGGGTTATTTGTAGACTGCATAGATTAACTGCAATATCTGTGAGTTGACGGGATACTGTTGGCTGTGAATTGTGATGTGGACCACAACACTTTGCTATGTTCCCTACTGTAACTAGATGAAACTAGTGTTCCATTTTACTTGATATGCTTTGATGATGTTGTAGGGCCTTTTGATTTGCAAATAGAAGAAAATTCCCTAAGTAGAAACTTCACAAGAGCCAAGCAGAAAAATATACCATGTAAGGACATAGTCTGTCCATGAACTCTCTAAATGAAAGATCATGCAAATAATGGACTGATGTCATCCCAGCCTTTGAAAGAGCCACCCTGAGGGGGAAGTAACAGAAAAGGATAAAAAGCTGTCTTGCATAACCCGATCTCTATCTTTCTGTGTGGCTTCCCTATCCTTCCCATCCTAACACCATTTTTGTCCGTGAAGTGTCATAGGGAAGAAGCAGAGCACAGAAATGAAGGAGAGGGACAGAAGGGAAAAAATAGAGGAAACACACAAGTTGTGTATGTCTATAGCTGACAGCTAACAAACCACAACTTCTCTTAAATACTGGTAATTCTCAGACGTGAGAGTGTGTCAGACTGATCAAATCCCATCTAGTTTTTTCATTGACTCAAAGTTATACCAGGAAGCTGTCTTCCAGTCCAGGAGTTGGAGGACCAACTTTTTATTGAGATGACCACGACACCAAATTTAATCAGTAAATAAATGTTATTCTGAGCATCTGTTACATGCGAGGCACCTTGCAAAAATAGTAAGTCATGGGTGAGTGAACACGGTGCGGCTCTGTGTTTACAGAGCTCTCAGGCCTTCCTGTGCAACGAACCGTGTGACGTTTCTGATGTGCAGTCAGATACGTTAGACAATATTTGTCCCATGCGTCTCTCTAGACACATCTCCACGGGTACCCACTGTGGGACTGCTCTGGGAAGATGGAAGACTTGAGGCCAAGATCTCAAAAGACCCTTTTCTTTTTCTCTTCTCTAGCCAGAGGAAGGGACCCTT
The DNA here is from genome assembly GCF_002837175.3 of Physeter macrocephalus. Lineage (NCBI taxonomy): Eukaryota > Metazoa > Chordata > Mammalia > Artiodactyla > Physeteridae > Physeter > Physeter macrocephalus. The sequence goes on from NC_041232.1 coordinate 32,921,519, forward strand.
CAGACTCAGGAAACAGAGAGCCTTCCAGAAGAAGCAAAGCAGGAGAGGCTTCCTGAGGAGATAGTGGAAGCACCTCAAGAAACAGTCTAACTGGGGAGATCATCTGGTCCCAGTCATAAGCAATAAAGTGGAAATGATTGGCAGAATGCTGCAAGTGTGAATTCTTTATAAGCCACCAACTTCCTCAAATAAGCACTTGAAAGCTGTCAGTTTCCTGTAACAATCCAAAGTAATTTCTTTCTCTTTTAAAACAAACATGCCTCATAGTGATTTATATTCTTGATTGTGTCACCAACTTACTGAACCGAACTTGGGTCTGCTCGCCCAACGAGCAGCAAAGCCAATCTACTGATACCGGGTTGTGGTGAAGGAAAGTACAGCATTTATTGCAGGTCACCAAGCAAGGAAAACAGGCAGCTCATGCTCAAAAGACCCGAACTCCCCTTTGGCTTTCAGGGAAGGGTTTTGAAGGCAACATCTGGGGTGAGGGTCGCAGGATGTGTGATCAGCTCGTGGACTTTCTTTTGATTGGTTGGTGGGGAGGTAACAGAGTGATGTGGCAGGAACCTTAAGCATCAGTCCTCTGGTTCCACGTGCTTATGGTCAGCACCCTCCACCTGAGTTGGGGGGGGTGTCTTAGTTCCTGCAGAACAACTCAAAAATATGTGTCAGATTGTTGTGTACATCCCTTGAGGAGGAACTAGGACTCTGTTTTATCGCTCAACTATTGTTTAAGCTACCATTACTTTTCTTGCTTGACTGCTTTTCCTTTGTTTCTGAATTCCCTCACTTCTCTAATTAGTAACTGCTTGAGTCTGCTCTTTGGAACACAGGCAAGGCCTGAGAGACTAAAGCCTTTTTCTCTACAAAGAAGAAACTGGGAACACAGAGGGGCTTTTGTACCCAGGGAGGAATCACAGGGTCCTGCTAGGTTTCAATCTCCACTTTTCTTTTTTTATAAATTTTATTTATTTATTTATTTATTTTTGGCTGTGTTGGGTCTTCGTTGCTGGACGCGGGCTTTCTCTAGTTGCGGCGAGCGGGGGCTACTCTCCGTTGTGGTGCACGGGCTTCTCATTGCGGTGGTTTCTCTTGTTGCGGCGCCCTGCATTGGCAGGCGGATTCTTAACCACTGTGCCACCAAGGAAGCCCTCCACTTTTCTTGATATGCCTCAGTCCTGAGGGGAACAGGGGCTGGACAAGAAATGGAATAAGGTTTTGTTTATTTGTTTTTGGCTGCACGCGGGCTTTCTCTAGTTGCGGTGTGCGGGTTTCTCATTGCAGTGGCTTCTCTTGTTGCAGAGCACGGGCTCTAGGCGCACAGGCTTCAGTAGTTGTGGCACACGGGCTCAGTAGTTGTGGTGCGCAGGCTCTAGAGCGCAAGTAGTTGTGGCACACGGGCTCAGTAGTTGTGGTTCGCAGGCTCTAGAGCGCAGGCTCAGTAGTTGTGGTGCATGGGCTTAGTTGCTCCGTGGCATGTGGGATCCTCCAGGACCAGAACTTGAAGCTTCAGGGAAGTCCCAAGAAAGGGAATAAGGTTTTGGATAGTGAGGATAATCATAAACTCAGTAGGAAAACTCGGATTTAGGGGGACTCAGTCCCATTAACTAAAGCAAAAATGCAAAGTAGAACTATTTCATAAAATCCATTCCTTCACTATTGGTCATGATAAAAGAGCTTATCAGGCTCTGTACTTGGGGGGTACTTCTCGTGAAGCTGTGAGCCTGCTGGACCCCTACCACACCCAGACTCCCTTCAGTTGCCTGGAGGAGGAGAGTGGGCGATCATTACAGAGGCGGCAGGAGGATTCATTGCCTCCACCCCACCACCAGTCATCTGGGCACAAGACATTTGATCAAGATGAACCGATATGCATCTAGGATGTGGTCAAGAGTCATACGACTTGGCCTGGGTGTCCCAACCTACTCATTCCTCATCTTTTGTTTTCTAGAACTCAAAAAAATATCTCCCCTGATTTCTAGCTGTAATTTTAGGTGTCTTAACTTCTTTGTGCTGTTTACTAATGATGAAAAATGAAAGTCCTTGAAGATTAGATATCTTGCATAAATTTTGATTGCAAAGCATTTCTAACATAATACACCCTAAGAAAATGTCTTACACATTCTTAAGTTAGTGATAAGATGCCCTTCATCTTTGTTTGTTTGTTTTTGGTTTTTTTAAGTGCGGTTGGGTAGGGAAGGAGAGACAGAAATGTCTCCAGGGAAAATGAACTGGCTGCACCATGTAGCTTGGTCTCTGCTTTCGAATGCCAAGATTTGGTTGATACAATTTTGTGTAGCTCCATTCGCCATAGGCACAGCATTTGACAAGGCACCTTTGGAAGCAAGTCAGTGAGTCCCCAGACTTCAACATTGACAAACAAGAGCTACTTTCCCATCTTGTCAAAGGCTTTGCTCAAATAGACCCAAACTGAACAAAGAACAGTTGCTCTCTTCATTTTTTCCTAACTGTGTATTTGCAAATATCCCATCAGCTATACAGAGCTAAAGATTCAAAATCTCTTTATCTTCTGAACCCAAGACTGATCTTATTTATCAATTGATTGATTTGATAGCATTGTGAAGGATTATGGCCATTACATTAATTATCTTTCTTGAGAGATGCCAGGAGCATACCTCCCTTTATTGGTCAGGGGTGTGTGCCTTAATACATGCTAAACTATCACCTGAGACCTTCAAAACTGGGAAAAGTTGAAATTAAGCCTGAAATCACACATGAAAAAAAATGTTTAGGAGCTCATGCAATGGACTTAGCATACTGTTCAAAACTGGGTACCCTTACCTCCTGAGCAGAACGACGGGGACAAATCAAAAGCCTCCCAATCCTCCACTTCCTCCTCTGGAAAGGGGATGCCTCATGTAGCTGTTGGGAGGGTGCATTGTGTTACCACATGTACACTGCTTAGCACAGTGCCTGGCACAGGGTAAGTGGAGGATAAATTTTCACTACTGTTATTGTTACCACTTTGGTACTGCAACAAATTTGCAGTCAGGTCCAGGAGCTTTGTCATCTTTTTGTTGTGTCCACTGATGTGGGAAGCTGACCATCTACTGCAGTTCTTCTTTCCAAATAAGAAATATATATCAAGAGGGCACGTGCACAACTCAATCAGAATGACTCTAAGTGTGATCATCGGGAACAGAACACTGGGTTCTTGACTTCGAGCTCAGTTTTCTTTCTACTGCTCTCCAAGAGAAAATGTATAGCTCAGCTGATTGTTTAGGAGATTTCATCCTCTACTTTGCAAAGGAATTTATTTTAGGACAATTCAATGAAATCTTTGGGAGGATTAATAACTCTACAGAAATAAACTCAGATTATCAGGCAATTCGATAATAAGTTTCTTCTTCCTCAAAAAGATGAAATTAGTAACTAATTCCATTTCCTTTAATTTTGTTCAGATGTTGCTTAGATCTAAAAATGCTTCCTATAGCTAACTGTGGGCCATATACTGCATTTGAGAATTCAGTGCTGTCACACTGATGGTGTGGTTTTGAACACATTTTTTTCTTCATAAGAAATATGGCAAAAATAGGCTCTTAGAATTTTGTTTGTTTCCAAGAGAATTATAATAGCTTAGGCAATAATGCTTTCATATGTATGAGTCACATCAAACTATGCTGTATAGTTCATCATTTATTTATGGAATGAGGGTCAATTGTTCTGGAAACAACAGAGTATTTTAAATAGGCAGAATGTGTTTGATGATTGTAAAATAAATTGTTAAATTTTAGGACAATCTTGGTCAATACTCATTAGAATAGTATTCATGAGCAAATGAACTCTTTCTAGTATTTCAGGTTGTGCAGTTCTAAACCATGTTTCAAGTATTTAAGTATAGTCAGCTCTCATTATTTGGTGTCGTATGTTCTATTAAGTTGCTGCAAACACTGAATTTGTGAATACTGAACAATTGCTTGCAGAGGAAATACAGGAGTAAGAAGCCTCTGGTCAAAATGTTTTTGTCAACCAATCAATACATAACCTTCTTTTCTGTGTGTTTCTATTTAAAGACACCTTGTTTGATATTTATTATTGATTCATTGACAGTGAACTCACAGCCAACCCCACTGTAACTTGTGCCTGAACTAAGCTTATCTCAAACACATGTGTTCTCCATAAGGCACATCACAACCTTCTTGCGCTAAGGAACACAAGACAGCGCTTCAGCACTGTGCTTGGGGGCCATTTTAAACAACGAAATCACCAACAAAAAGCACAAAAATGCAAAAAGCATAGAATTCAATTTTCCATGAAAAGGACACTTCTTTACAGTATGAGACCTAAAACAAGAAGGCAGAGCACTGCCTTGCTGGACCTCAGCTGGAAATGTGCACAGTTGGGCAAGTCAACTCTTTTGCCACTCTGCTCAGGTCCACCAATGGCCACGAAAGTGCTGCAAGTATTGCTTTTGTAGTTAAAAATAAATTCCGTGAAGAGGCAACTTCACAAAATATAGAATCTGTGAATAATAAAGATTGACAGTATTTCAACTTAAGTCTGGGAACAGTAAGAAAATATTACATCTGGGGGGAAAAGGCAAAGTTCTTGGAATTTTGTGGCCATCAAAAGATTTGTTTCATCAGTAAGCATATTGAGGAAGTTCTGCATATGGAACACTGCCAGGCAATATGTGAGCCAGAGAAAAAACGATTTAGTTTTTTATCATCTTAATTGGCTGGAAAGCAAAACACACATGTATGAAATGACCTAACACGTACAAAGTTACTTTCAGTAAATAAAATATTGCATAGTAAAAACAGTGTACCTAGGTTACGATAAAGAAACAGAGCTTGAGGCAATCAGAAAAGTTCAGTATTAATTAAGAAAGACCGGGGAGAAGTGTGGGTTTGAGTTGAGTATTTCATTTTTTGTTTTGTTTTGCTTTGCTTTAAATCAGCTATAATATCAAAACCAAATGTGATTTGCAAGAGAGGAAGGAGCAATTAATGTGACCTTGTACACTGTATGTGTTTAGTAAATAAAGACAGGGGCCAGCTTGTAGATTAGCTAAGCCAAAGTGTGTGGCCTTAGAAGTTGCCAGGAGGTTGCAGCAACATGAATGGACCTAGAGAGTATCAAAGTAAGTGAAGTCAGTCAGACAGAGAAAGACAAATATGATATCACTTATATGTGGAATGTAAAAAAAATGATACAGATGAATTTACTTACAAAACAGAAACAGACTCACAGAGATAGAAAATAAACTTATGGTTACCAAAGGGGAAAGGGAGGAGAGGGATAAACTGGGAATTTGGGATTAACAGATACACACTACTATACATAAAATAGATAAACAAGGACCTACTGTAGAGCACAGGGAACTATATTCAATATCTTATAATAACCTATAATGGAGAAGAATCTGAAAGAATATATATATTTTATTTATATATAACTAAATCACTTTGCTGTACCCTTGAAACATTGTAAATCAACTATATTTCAATTTAAACAATTTAATTAAGTTAAAAAAAAAACGTAGCCAGGAGATAGGTAAGGTGGGGAGGCCAGTTGGGATTGAGGGGTAATGAACATGAGGAAAGCGTGAGGACGTGTCACTGTTAAAAAGTACAATATAGGCTGGTAGAAAAAACAAACAAACCTCTAGTTCTTTTTTCCCCTCATCTAAAGAGAGGTAGGGTGACCAGATGTCCTGATTTGCCCGAGCCAGTCCCAGGTTACTCCTGTCGTGGATCAGCTGACACTGTTAATTATCCTTAGTGTCTCCTTTCATCTTCAAAAGTGCCTGGGTTTGGACAATAAATTATATGGTCACTCTAAAGACCTAAAATGAACTGAAAATCACAACTCTGTTTAACACCAACATAGTGTTTATAAAAGCTGAATAAAACATTAGTAAATATCAATGCAAATGACAAAATCAGAAAATAGGAATGAATTGGACTGCTGTAAGTCATAACTTTACTCAGGGCAAGTGCTTCTGTTCTGTTATTGCCTCATGCATTTTATTTATTTATTTATTATAAATTTATTTATTTATTTATTGGCTGCGTTGGGTCTTCGTTGCTGTGCATGGGCTTTCTCTAGTTGCGGCGAGCAGGGGCTACTCTTCGTGGCGGTGTACGGGCTTCTCATTGTCGTGGCTTCTCTTTGTTGCGAGGCATAGGCTCTAGGCACGCGGGCTTCAGTAGTTGCGGCTCGCGGGCTCTAGAGCGCAGGCTCAGTAGTTGTGGCGCACGGGCTTAGTTGCTCCGCGGCACCTTCCTGGGCCAGGGCTCGAACCCGTGTCCCCTGCATTGGCAGGCAGAATCTTAACCACTGCGCCACCAGAGAAGTCCCTGCCTCATGCATTTTGGTGACGTATTATATTTTAGAAAGTTGATTAGGCACTGGAGACTTGGTTTGTTTAGTTGGTTGTTGATGAAGCTGGTTATTTGCATGAACTTTCCTTGGCTCTGTCTCCTCAGACATAATCACTTTAAAACTCATCCCCAAGAGCTACGGAAGAAGAACACAGTGCCGTGGCTGCATTCTGCTTAAATGCTCCGGCCCGGCCACAGCGCCTTTAAATAGTGCAGAGTAGGGAAGACCCTTCTCAAGGGCAGCTCACAATCTAAACCCGCTGACCTCTTTGAACACTTATTGGTTGAAGAGACTAAAACAACATAAATAATCAGCCATGAGCAGATAAAAGTTGCTAGTGTCTTTTAACTAACGGTAACTACAATGTGAGACCAGAGCTTCACATTCAGAGAATGTTGAGGGGTCAAGGAAGAAACTGCCTTCGTTTTTTATTGCATTCTCACATGTTTTTCCCCTTCTTTTAAAAATATAAAAACAAAATACAGGACTTCCCTGCTGGTCCAGTGGTGAAGACTCCGCACTCCCAATACAGGGGGCCTGGGTTCGATCCCTGGTCGGGGAACTAGATCCGGCATGCTGCAAATAAAGATCCCGCACTCTGCAACAAGATCCTGCATGCAGCAACAAAGACCCCGCATGCTGCAACTAAGAGCCGGCGCAGCCAAACAAACAAACAAATAATAACATCTAATTAAAAAAAAAAAACTTTATTCCCTGAGTATTCTGAGGTTATGCTTTCCAAAATGCTGTTTTGGGGCAAAGTGGTGCCAGGATTCCTGGGAGAAATAGGAAGGACATTAGAAAACAGGCACCAGAATTTAGTTCCTATGTTTTTCAACCCTGAAAGAATCTTCACTTTCCTGCTGGGGATTCCAATTTCATAAAGGTTTTTAAAAAATAAATATTTGTAGATTGTGGTTTTCTAATGTAAGTTTTATCAAAGGATAGCATTCTTGCCAACAAGTGCATAAAATGTGATCAGCTCACTGAATTTTTCACAAAGTGAAGGCAGCCACTGTAAGCAGCACCCAGATCCTGAAGCAAAACATGCCTTCAGGGCCTCTCACAGTCCTTGCAATCATTAACCCTTCCTTCCCCAAAGTCACATCAATTCTGACCTCCAACACCATCACTTAAAGATCTGTTGAAGAAAAACTATTGATTTGTCTTATTTTGTCCATAATAACTGGCATAGTGCCTGGCACATAATACTTGTTTAATAACTTAATACTTGTTGAATGAATGGAAGAAAGCAAACAGGTGCCTACCTTTTATAAGACAGTGGATCAAATTAACATACATCATATACTAGGGGGAAAGGGGCATTACATTGCCTGAGAACTGCGATCTGGGAATGCTAACTTGGACAAAAGTTGAAAACTCAAACTGCGAACAGAAGAGTACATTTCAGTTTTACCTTTTAACAAATATAAACAATTTGAATAAATCGAATCCTCTGCAATTTTCCTTGGGCTTTAATCAACTCCGCTCACATCATATCCACTGTAACTGTTGAGGCCAACCTCCGGAGATCTTGTTTCTCTTTCTCACTTGTAAATGGACCCATGCAGCCAAGAAATGACTATTTTCAGCCCTTCTCCACCCCACTCTGAGGCCCAGTCAGTCAGAAAACAAAATAAGAGTCACCCTCTTCCTCGGCCAAAGCATGTGATCTCTGGCCAGAGCCCTTCCCGCCCTAATGAATGAGGTAATGAGGGGCCAAATAAGGTTTCATATGTATGTCGCCTCAGAATTACAGTGTATCTTCACTGTGCTTTTAAAAAGCTGGAATTAAGAACCTAGCGCTGCCAAATCACAGCTTAGAGAGATCTGTCAACTCTAGAGATAACAAATAAAAGGAAAATCCATTTCAAGCTTTGAACTGCTGCTCCTAAATGATTCCCAGGGAAACACAAATAAATTATGTCTTCAGAGGACAGATTCATTATGAAAAACCTCATTAAGTTGGGGTTTCAAATATTTCTTTAAGATACTTCCAACCTTTAAAGGAATCGAGTCTGGAAATGGAAACTATTTTGCTTAGAGGATGAAACCCTCCAATTTACACCACCCCCCACCCCGCCCCCGAGATATGTCATGCTTTATCATAGATGAACCTTCAAAGGCAAGGTGCAGAGATAAAGGCCAGACTGGAGAAACACACAAATCCACCAAATCCATTTAGTCTACATTAAAACTAGCTTTCAAAAACAGGAGTGTTAGATCCAGAAACAAATCTAATTTGCCTGAGGAGGAAGAGCAGGTCTTTTCCCTTTTTTACTTTTTTTTCTAGTTATGTTTGATTGGAGGCCTGTAAGCAAGTATAATCTTTGCATAAACTGTTCTCTGTGTCGAATTTTCTCCACGCCTGGAGAACTTCAACTTCACCTATGAGACCCTGGCAGTCATTCGTTCTCTGAAGCTTTCCAGGTGCCTCCAAGCCCTCTCACATGTTGCAACATATAACTGATAAAGAATTGATAGAGGAATTGATTTAACAAATGAACAAATCAACAAGAAAAAGAATCCAGGGACTTCCCTGGTGGTGCAATGGTTGAGAATCCGCCTGCAACTGCAGGGGACACAGGTTCGAACCCTGGTCTGGGAAGATCTCACGTGCCGTGGAGCAACTAAGCCCGTGTGCCACAACTACTGAGCCTGCGCTCTAGAGCCCTGGAGCCACAACTACTGAAGCCCGTCTGCCTAAGAGCCCGAGATTCACAACAAGAGAAGCCACTGCAATGAGAAGCCCATGCACCACAAGGAAGAGTAGCCCCTGCTCACGGCAACTAGAGAAAGTCCGCACGCAGCAATGAAGACCCAACAACAAAGACCCAATGCAGCCAAAAATAAATAAATAAATAAATAAATAAATAAATAAATTTTAAAAAATAATAAATAAGTTCCCTCTGAGGAAGTGACATTTACAAAAAAAAAAAGAAAAAGAATCCAATAGAAAAATGGGCAATCTGCCCTTCACAGAAGAGGAAACGCAAACGGCCAATGAAAAATATGTTCAGCCTCATTAATAATCATGGACGTGCAGTTATAACTAAGTAATTAATTAATATCTAATGCAAATAGATACCACTATGTACTACCAGATTAAAATTTAAAAGCCTGACAATACCAAGTGCTAGTGTGAATGTGGAGAGAAACTCTCCCTCACTGCTAATGGGAGTGTAAACTGGTACAACTGCTTTGGAAAACAGTTCTGGCTCTTCCCTTGTGGCGCAGTGGTTAAGAATCCTCCTGCCAATGCAGGGGACACGGGTTCGAGCCCTGGTCCGGGAAGATGCCATATGCTGCGGAGCAACTAAGCCCATGCACCGCAACTACTGAGCCTGCTCTCTACAGCCTGTGAGCCACAACTACTGAAGCCCACATGCCACAGCTACGAAGCCTGCGTGCCTAGAGGCCGTGCTCCGCAACAAGAAAAGCCATCCCAATGAGAAGCCTGAGCACACAACGAAGAGTAGCCTCCGCTTGCCGCAACTAGAGAAAGTCCATGCGCAACAAAGACCCAATGCAGCCAAAAATCAATCAACCAATCAATTAAAAAAAAAACAGTTCTGCACTACTTTTTACTTTTGAACAGTCACATACCCTAAAACCCATCAACTGCACCCCTAGATGAATAACCTAGAGATGGATGAAAAAATTGGGGCTGCCAAGGGGAGAGCCTCACCACTATTCTTTTCATCTCAACAAGCCCAGAGTAAGCAGCAAACCCTATGCCATAGTGATGGATGGTTCTATCTCTGTGCACAATTACTATTGTTCTTTTCAATGAATTAAAACAGTTTCACAGAGTTGTGATTAGAAATAATGGAATATGTTTAGCACAGTTTCTAGGAATTTGTCTATTTCATCTAGGTTATCCAACTTTTTGGCATACAATTGTTCATAGCAGTCTCTTATAATCCCTTTTATTTCTCTAGAATCATTAGTAAAGTCCTCACTTTCATTTCTAATATTAGTAATTTGTGTCTTTCTTTTTTCTGTAGTCCATCTAGCTGAAGATTTTCAATTTTGAACCAATTTTTGATATCATTAATTTTCTCTTTTTTTATACTCTATTTTACTTATCTCTACTCTGGTCTTTATCATTTCCTTCCTTCTACTAGCTTTGGGTTTCATTTGTTCTTTTTCTAGATCTTCCAGTTGTAAAGCAAGAGTGTTGATTTCAATCTTCTTGTTTTTTAATATGAGCATTTATAGCTATAAATTTCTCCCCTCAGCAGTGCTTTCATTGTGTTCCATGTGTTTTGGTATATTATGTTTTCATTTTCATTAGTCTCTAAGTATTTTCTGATTTCCCTTGTGATTTTTTCCTGATTCATTGGTTGTTTAAAAATGTGTTGTTCAATTTACACAAATTTATGAATTTTTAGTCTTCTATTTCATTTATTTTTAAAATTGAAATATAATTCACATACTATACAACTGACCCATTTAAAGTTTACAATGCAGTGGGTTTAGTACATTTACAAACATGTGCAACTATTACCACAGTCATTTTTGGAACCTTTTTATCATCTCATGTAGAAACCCTATATTCCTTAGCTATCACCTCTGGTAGTAGTTTCCTAGGGTTGCCATTATAAAGTACCATAAACCAGGTGGCTTGAAACAACATAAATTGTCTCGGTTTTGGAGGCTACAAGTCTGAAATAAAGGTTTTGGCAGTGCCGTGCTCTAAGAATCTTCTGTTTTAGTCTCCTTAGGCTGCTATAAGAGAATACCACAGACTGGGTGGCTCATAAATGAATTTATTTCTCACAGTTCTGGAAGCTGGGAAGTCCAAGATCAAGGTGCGGGCAGATTTGGCGTCTGGTGAGAACCTGCTTCTTGGTTCACAGAAGGCCGTCTTTTTGTTATGTCCTCACATGGTAGAAGGGGTAAGGGATCGCTCTGATGTCCCTTTTATAAAGGCACTAATCCCATTCATGTGGGCTCAACCCTCATGACCGAATCTCCGTCCCGAAGTCCCACCTCCAAACACCCTCACATTTGTGAATAGGTTTCAACATGTGAATTTGAGAAAGACACAAACATTCAGTCTGTAACACCTTCGTCGCCTCTTCTAGCTTCTAGTTCTTTGGTTTGTAGATGCATCATTCTCATCACATGGCCATCTTTTGCCCATGTGTCTCCACACGATCTTCTCTCTGTTAGTGTCTGTGTCCAAAGTTTCCCTTTTCATAAGAACATGTTACATTGGGTTAGAGCCCACCTTAATGATCTCATTTTCACTTGATTACCTCTGTAAAGACCCTATTTCCAAACAAGACCAAATTCTGAGGTACTAGGGTTTGAACTTCAGGATCTTTGGGGAGCATACAATTCAATCCATAAGGTTAACTCTGTATCCTTTGGCTATCAGAACCCTACTCCTAGACACCCCCCACCCCACCACTAAGCAACCACTAATCTTTGTTTCTATAGATTTTCCTAAATTTTCATAGGAGTGGAATCATACAGTATGTGGTCTTTTGTGACTGGCTTCTTTCACTTAATGTTTTTGTAGTTCATCCATGTTGTAACACGTATAGGTACTTTCTTCATTTTTATGGCCAAACAGTATTTCACTGTGTGGATGTTAAAAATTTTGTTAATTCCTTGATGGACACCTTTTAGTTATTATGAGTAATGCTGTTATAACATTCATGTACAAGTTTCTGTGTGGGCAAATGATTTCATTGCTCTTGGGCATATACCAGGAATGGAATTACTGGGTCATGTGGTAATACTATGATTAATCATTTGAGAAACCACCTGATTCAGATTGTTCTCCAAAGTGACTGGATCGTTTTACATTCCCACCAGCAATGCATGAGGCTTCTAATTTCTACACCTTCTTGACAAAATTTGCTGTTATCTGACTTTTTGATTATAGCCATCCTAGTGGATGTGAAGTGGTGTCTCATAGTGGTTTTGTGTTTCCCTGATGAATAATGAGGTTGCACATCTTTCCATGTGCTTGTTTGGCATTTGTGTATCTTCTTTGGAGAAATGTCTATTCATATCCTTTGCCATTTTTCAATTGGGTCATTTATATTTTTATTATTCGGTTAAAAGTGTTCTTTATATATTCTAGGTATGTCCCTTATCAGGTATATGAGTTGTAAATATTTTCTGCTGTGTTGTCATTTCATGTTGATAGTATGATTTGAAGCAAAATTGTCTAATCTTGATGAAATCCAATTTATCTCATTTCCTTTTGTTGCTCTTGATTTTGGTGTCATATGTAAGAATTCTTTGCCAAATCCAAGGTCATGAAGATTTACCTCTATGTTTTCTAGGAGTTTAAAATTTTTGCTCTTCTATTTAGGTCTTTGATACTTTTTGAGGTGATTTTTGTACATGGTGTGACGTGGGATCCAACTTAATTTTTGCTTTTGACTGTCCAGTTGTCTCAGCACCATTTGTCAAAAGGACGATTGTTTACCCTTTGGTTGATTCTTGACACCCTTGCTGAAAATCAATTGACCATAGAAGCATAGGTTTATTTCTGAACTCTCTTTGTCTGGATAACTGTTGCTTTCTAGTAAATTGTGAAACTGAAAAATACATCTGCCTACTTAATTGTTGCACATTTTCTCTTAGCCTCTGCTCATTTTTCTTCATTCTTTTTTCTCTGTTCAACCTGCATAATCACTATCAATCTATCTTCAAGTTCACTAATTCTCTCTTCTGCCAGTTTAAATCTACTGTTGAGTCACTCTAGTGAATTGCTTATTTGTTATTGTACTTTTCAACTCCAGAATTTCCATATAGTTAACATTTTTCTTTTTATTGATATACTTAATTTGATAAGACATTGTCATTGCATCTTTAATTCCTTAATCAAGTTTTCCTTTAGTTCTGTGAACATATTGATAATGGGTAATTCAAAATATTTTTCTGTTAAATCTGACAACTAGTAGCTCTCACAGGCAGTTTCTGCTGCCTTCATTATTTTCAGTGTAGGAGTCATACTTTCCAATTTCTTTGCATCTCCTAATTTTTTTGCTGGAAATGGCACATTTTAGATAACATTGTAGCAACTTTGGGTACTGGTTCACCATCTTCTGGGGCTTATTTCCTTACTTAGTGACTGGCTGGATTATTTTAGTGAAATCTGTGCCCCACCCCATCCCCCAGTGTTAGATAAGTTGGATGCTCCTCTTCAGCGAGGCACAGCTCTAGGTGTGCCCCACAGTCACTCTGGGAGAACAGTGGTGGTGTTAGGGCTCTCTTCTCTTTCCTCGACCCTACAACCAGCTGTCAAACTCCATTAATAGCTGGTTGACTGCTCTATTATTTATATCAATGCCCAGAGCAAAAATTCCTGCACAAACTAATTTAATCAAAGTATGGCTTTTTTGATGGGGATGGAAGTTTCTGAGGTGTTTGATATTTGTTCTAACCCAAGGTGGGCTTCTTCCAGGTGTCTTATTGCTCCGTTCTCGCCTGAAAACTAGCCAGCCTATAGACTATATCTTCATTAGTTCCATGGACCTCTTCCCAATTCCCTATACAACCTCCACTGTTTTTTTTTTTTTTTTTTTTTGGTACCCGTTGCGGAGCACAGGCTCCGGACTCGCAGGCCCATCGGCCATGCCTCACGGGCCCAGCCGCTCCGCGGCATGTGGGATCCTCCCAGACCGGGGCGCGAACCCGATTCCCCTGCATTGGCAGGCGGACGCGCAACCACTGCGCCACCAGGGAAGCCCATCCACTGTTTTTGAGAATGCTCTTAGGTTTAGATTTCTCCATGTTGTGAACGAAGCCGGTTCCTTTGAGAAGTGATTAGGAGCTATTTGTTTGACATGTTTCTCTCCCCTCCTCCCTCCCAAACAAAATCTCGGAGCCAGGGCTCTGGAGCGGGAATGATGGCAAATTTCTGAGTAACACTTGTGCCCTAGGAGCTAAACGTGGTAGAGGCGGCAGTAGCTCAAGATCCTCTTGGCTTGCTTCTCCTGGGGTGGAACCACCACCTCATGAGCTAGAGGAAGGGCTATCAAGGCTCCACTATTCTCAGCATGCCCGGTCCAAGGCGGAGCCTCCATCCCACAAGTGGGGCTGGGGAGGAAGGAGACAGCCCGCACCTCTTGACCACACTGACCTGGGACCTAGCTTTCAGCAAAACGCAGTTGTGGGCATGGTAAGAAACCACTGAAGTCTTGCTCCTCCTGGAAAGAAAGCCCTCTGGCTGGGAGATGGAGGGTCAAGTGAGCACAGGGTTCTTGGCTGCAGCAGTCTGGACTGGGGTCTCTGCCTTACTGAGCTGGGAGGTCGGAGGGGGACAATGAGGTTTGGTTTAAAATGCCACAGATCCTAAACTTTCTTACAGAATTTTCATGAATAGATATTTCATTTACTGTTTGTCCTTAGGACCATTCCAAGAGGTTTTAAATGACTGCTTTTAATACTTCTCACCAGCTACTGGGGAGCAGGGTCAGCAGAGCTCCTCAGGCTATCTCAGCAAAAGTTGATCTCCCTCCACATTTTTTTTTTAAACAAACATCATCATGGAATTAATTTTCTTTATTGACCACACCGTGCAGCATGCAGGATCTTAGTTCCCTGCAGGGATTGAACCCCCGTGCCCCCTGCAGTGGAAGCACCAAGTCCTAACCACTGACTGCCAGGGAATTCCACTTTTTAAACATTTAATTTATTTTTGGCTGCGTTGGGTCTTAGTTGCTGCATGCAGGCTTTCTCTAGTTGTGGTGAGTGGGGGCTACTCTTCATTGCGGTACGCGGGTTTCTCATTGCGGTGGCTTCTCTTGTTGCAGAGAACGGACTCCAGGCTCGAGGGCTCAGTACTTGTGACTTGCAGGGTCTAGAGCGCAGGCTCAGTAGCTGTGGTGCACGGGCTGTTGCTCTGCAGCATGTGCGATCTTCCTGGACCAGGGCTCGAACCTGTGTCCCCTGCATTGGCAGGCGGATTCTCCACCACCGGGCCACCAGGGAACCCCCTCCCCCCCACCCCCCACTTAATTCTTAAAGCATAGGTTTGATTAGGACTGCTGGAAAACTTGTAGTTACTTGTACTGATTCAGTATTTCCTTAAAAGCCCAAAGCTTTAGAGGTCTGCTCCCAAATTAGATGTAATTTTATTTCCCATTGCACTCGAGTCAGACTGAGCTTCTTCCAAAGACATGCTCTTTTGTCTCATTGTCTTCACTTATAGTGTCCTTTCAGCTCCTCCTTCCCCAAACTGCAGCATACATAAATCCTACATACCCATCAAGGCCCAGTTTCAGTGTCACATGCTCTGTCATCTCTCTGCAATTCATACTTACCTCTAGTCAGATTTAGTGATCATATCGTCTGTCCCTGTAATTGCCTAACAAAGGGAAGAAAGTGATATCCATTGGAAACTCACCAAATGCCAGACCCTATACTAATCATTCAACTAACCTTACAAAATAGGTACAATTATCCTCATTTTAAAGATGAGAAAAACTGAGATACAGACAGGTTAAATAATTTGTCCTAGTCATAAAGCGGGTAAGTGTTAAAGCCTAGATTAGCATAGGCAGAGCTTACACAATGCTTCTTTAGCTCGGGGATCAAACATGTATGAAAAGAATATATGTAAATGTTTTACTCGGCATATAGAAGCTATTATCTTCTTCCACAGGTCAGATACACTGGTTTGCAAAAAGCACATACATGTATTTGCTAAATTAATGAATTTATGAATGTTCCAATAAAAACCATTCTGTATTTCAAACAACTAAGGACAACTACTTTTTAATTTTACATTTTGAAACATCCCAATAATCATATTTATAAATGTCTTATGAAACTGGCACTCCATTCTAACCAATAATCTATATTCTATTATAAAAACATCAATCAGCACATGAATATTTAACACAAATGTAGCCAAAGCTCAATATACTATTACTTTTAAACACATATGATTGTTTTTTTAAATGATTCTTTTGACTTTTCATTAACATTTGATACAGGGATCACTGTTGAACTGTCAGCAGTTCTCTTTTTTCTTTTTTTTTTTTTTTTTGGCCGCACCCCACAGCTTGCAGAATCTCAGTTCCCCGACCAGGGATTGAACCCAGGCCACAGCTGTGAAAGCCCAGAATCCTAACCACTAGGCCACCAGGGAACTCCCAGCAATTCTTCGTACAAGAGATTCACCCTGCAAAACTACTGAAGAAGAGAAGTATGCAATATGCTTAACAAATCAAGACATAATTGTAGTCTACGAAAACATGGAAGTAAATTTTTTCACTAAATTTGGTAGTCATTTATCAATATATCACAGAACTAGTGAAATCAGAGGAAATACAAAGTAAAAGATTCCTCTTCTAAATATCCTCCTATAATTTCTAGCCCAACATAACAAATGGTCTTGTATAAAGTATAAAAGTGGATTCCAATTATGTCTAATTATACCTAATAAAAAATTCAAATCTCCACCACTGGACTATCAAATAAATAGGTCAAGGTACATAATTTTTTTTTTTTTTTTTTTTTTTTTTTTTTGTGGTATGCGGGCCTCCCTCTGTTGCGGCCTCTCCCGTTGTGGAGCACAGGCTCCGGACGCGCAGGCTCATTGGCCATGGCTCACGGGCCCAGCCACTCCGCGGCACGTGGGATCCTCCCAGACCGGGGCGCGAACCCGGTTCCCCTGCATCGGCAGACGGACGCGCAACCACTGCGCCACCAGGGAAGCCCCCATAATTTTTTATTTCCACTAAAATGAAAACATAGAAAAATGAAATGCTATGTTCCACTTCCACCAAGAATTTAACAAGAGGTTAAGAGTAACTGAGGAGAAACACAAGTGAAAAAGATGTAAGCAAATTCTATTAGTAAGATTTAAATATGGTACTACACAAAGATATAAATATTTTCTAGTCCATGTTATTTGTTTTATTGGAGTGTGGTCTAAGAATCAGAATACTAGGAATTTATATTATCAGACATTATTTTACTTTGAAATTAGGCTTCCTAACATTAAAAAAATATAACTAATGTCTCTTTATTGCTTGTCACTTGGGATAGTGATTCTTTAACACTAATTTGATCTCTCTCCAAAATAAATAGTATTTTCAGATACTCAAGTTATTGATGAATTCATAAATGAAATAACTGCTTGCATAAGGTGAGATGTGGAGAAACTTTACCTTATATTTAAAATAATTAATATTTTAAGGCCAAGTGTCCTACCATGAATTTTAATGCTGCTAACCTATCCCTAAACATATACCTGCTAAAAAGAAGCAACCTCTTTTTGAAGTCAAAAGAGGTACTATGTGTTGAAAAAAAAAAAGAGAAATAATATGAAATTAACATGTATAAAAGTAAATTTGTAAATATAATTACATAACCATGAAGAGATGATACCATGAAAATGTTTAGCAGATATAACTGAAAAGACATTATGACAGTAGAAAAATGATAGAAATTAAAACTTTTTTTACTAAAAAGTATTATGTGAAAGTTACATACTAAAAACATTAATCCTACCCATTTCATAATGACTGTAAGTAACCAAGTCATAACCTCAAGAAGTTAAAAAACTCAGCAGGTGAAACTTACTTTTCTGGCACTAATAGTTAACAGTTAATAAGTAGTTGTTTTACTTATAAGGAATCCAATCTTTCTTTTAGTTAATTCTTATTTCTGCCATTTTGTTTCCTTCTTCAACAAAACAGTTAAATGACTTCCAATTATAAAGAGAGGTTAAATATCATAATATTTTACCAAGGTAACTTTTATGGAGCTTTAGATTTTAAAAAAGGAAAACACACCTATTCAACAGGGAAGAAACAATCTTCTTTATTAACCTCACTGTATAGTCAGAAAGGATTAAAAAACACACACATTTCCTGGGCCACAAAACTGTACCAAAAGTATTTCCTTATAAAATAACTTCACAATCCAATAGTCCTGGACTGACACAAAGATATATATTGACATACAATCGCATGAATTAATAACAATTCAAATGTTTTTGCAGCAACTTTCTAGTAGACCCTTATTCCCTTAATGAGGGAGTGTACAACTTCTTTAACCCCTTAAAAATAGTAATAAAAAATTACAAAATAACGTAAACATAGAATTAAGGCTGAGACTATATAATCTAGTATTAATAAAGTCAAACAATACTTATAAAATTGCTGCTGCTGCATATTATATATATATACATATATATATATACAGGATAAGTCTTTAGAAATTTAAAATGCTACTGCTGTCACAAGTCTACCCATCACTTTAATGTTTTTCCATATATCTTAACATCTGAATTCCCAGATACCTGTGCTTATCTACGTTTATTCTGAATTCTTAAAAGTTTCCTTGCATATTTACAATTAAATACCTAACCTCTAGAACTTTCCTTAAACACAACAGACATAACAGTTATGTTAAATAAATTCACACAAAAGTAATAAAAAGGTTTGCTTTCAAGAAATAGTTCTAGCATATTCATGATAAACATACTGAAAAATAGTACATACACTTTTCTTCAGGATTAATAAATGCTATGTGTCAGTTTTGCAGTCACTACCATAGTTGCATATCTCTGACACACCTGCAAGATAATGACAACCAAAGGGCATGATGACTGGAAGAATTCCAGTAAACCCATATTGTTCGGTGAGATTCACAAAACTGAATGGTTGCTTCCAGCGCCATCTGGCTAGACATGGAAATACATGTCTAGATACTTGTTATCATCCCCGGAAGTATTCGTCTGTAAGTCACCCTCTTGGTCTTCTGAAACAGAGCTGCAGAAGGCGGGCATTCTTAGTGAGACCAATGGCCCCCTCTTCTGTCACCTCTCACACATCTGTTTTGGTTATAATCCTGATCAAAATGGAAAAAAAACACAGTTAATTTTATGTACCAAAGTTCTCCTTTCTTGTAACTCCCTCATCAGACCTGGATGGTTAAATATCCAGTGGAACTATGTTCTACTAATTATAATAATTCTTGGTATAAACAGACAAACCCTTATATATAACCACTTCTTTCACATGTATGCAACAAACAAACAAAAGTTTAACATAAAAACAGTAGTTAACATATACAGAGGAAGGGATAAATAATTTGTAGCACAGTTGTCTGGAATGGTGTATCCCAGACCCAAATTCTGCAGATTTTTGCCTATTTTCCCCTTTCCTAAAATGAAATGACCATTTAAAAAATTAACAAGAATTACAATGCTCATTAGAGAAAAGTCACAAAACAAAGACAAGCAAAAGGAAAAACACTTAAAAATACCCACAATTCCATTCAGGTAGAGATGAACAGAATGAACATTTTAGTATATATTTATGCAGATATTTCCTTATTCAGATATACTTTATTTTTTAATAATAGTTCCCTGAAATGCCATCTCTAAATAGAAGACACACAATTTTGATAAAGAGCTATTTTGTAATCTTTATTAGTAGAAAATCAATTAGAAAACTGAAGCCTCTACTGAAGAAAATGAGTCTATTGCATAGTATATATTGCTAAGTATATTTTGTTGATTCTAAAATCCACATTTTTCCACATTTAACATCTCTGAAATCTACCTTATGTCATGAGTTAATTTGCAGTGTTTTCTTTTAATGTTTCATGAAAAATGGTGTTTCTAATAATTACTGACATCCTACAGTTGATGAAATATGGTATATAATCCCTATAAAAGCTAACAATATATAAATAGGCAACAGCCACATACAAATATAAATAACATATAAACACACACACAATATGTTACTATTTCCTACTACTGAACTTGTTTCCAATTGTATGGATGAAATATATCACTACTTCAGTACTGTTAAAGATACTTTAATTTCAAGTGCTCTAACATTTTTGATATGGTGTGATTTATGGAGAACAGGCAGAGATTGGGGCAGAAGCTGGGTATGAGGAAATTACTAATTAAACAGTGACTTAAATTTTAAACTGAAATTTAAAGTGGTTTTAAATTTCCCAAAGGTAAGCAGGATGCAAAAGGGAAACCATAGGCTAGAATACACCAAATTTGCAACCTAAATCTTCTCACCTGCCACCACAAAGCTAGACGTTTGTTTTCTGTGTGCCAAAAGCTGTACTGCCAATATGGTCTCTCTCTCTCTATGAAAACATTTACACTCCTCCTCTTCTTTTTTTTTTTTTTTTTTTTTTGTGGTATGCGGGCCTCCCTCTGCTGCGGCCTCTCCCGTTGCGGAGCACAGGCTCCGGAGCGCAGGCCCAGCGGCCATGGCTCACGGGCCCAGCAGCTCCGCGGCACGTGGGATCCTCCCAGACCGGGGCGCGAACCCGGTTCCCCTGCATCGGCAGGCGGACGCGCAACCACTGCGCCACCAGGGAAGCCCTCCTCCTCTTCTTGATATTCTACAGTTTTGCTATGAATTATCTTGGTATATCTTTTGTTAGTCATTCTGCTGGGCGTTCAATGGACCCTTTCATCCCTGGGAATTCTCTTCCACATGATTTTTCTTCTCCATTTTCTTCTTTCTAGGATTCCTGATAGTCTCAGTTGGTTCTCTACATCTTCTCTCCTTTCTCTTCACATATATTCCCTATTTTTCTGGGAAGTTTCCTTTAACTTTAGTCCTTTGAATTTTTTTCCCCCTCCTCGCCTGGCTTCCCCCACCCTTAGTCCTTTGAATTTTTAAATTTCAGCAACAGTATTTGTAATCTGTAATCTTGCCCTGGCTGTTTTTTTCTCCTAATACCCTCTTAGTTTCATGAAGATAACTCCTTCTGCAATCTAATTAGGAATTATGTACAGTTTTTAATAGAGTTCGGTTGAATCATCTTCCAGGGTTGGTTTTGCTATTTATCTTGGATCTCCCCTCACATGTTGTTGACTCCCCTCATATGTGTGATGTCTCTTGGTTATACGATTACATTTAAGAAAGAGGACTGTGCTGCTGGCCTGGATTTCTTCTGTTGTTATAAAAATAGAACTGTTTTCCCATTAAGGCTCCTCTCTGAGTGGAAATTTTAAGGGATAGTGGGGGCAGGGGCATGGACAAACAGGCTTTGCTTTAAGGGTGTGGCTGGAGAGCCAACTAGTAGGTTGCTAGTCCCTAGATGCTGGCAATAGACAAGCCTCTAGGGTGCCAACAAGTACACCAGAAGCCAATATACCAACATTTAACTAACTAATTACCATCACTATCTAACTTACTGGTGGGAGCTTTAATACCTGGAACAAGGGAACAAAGCTCTCAAAGTTTGGGGTTGAAAATTTGGCATGTTCTAGGCTAGGTTTCCTCTCCTTTTTCATTCTGCTCCCATCCTTCCTGTTTTGGGCTGGACTTCTCTGACTGAGTCCAGGGTTCCACCAGGCACTGTGTCCCACTGTCTCTCGACTATTCCCAGTACCTTCTCCTTTAGTATATTCCAGCCTTGTTTCTATCCTGTAATTCCCAGAAAACCTCAATCAAATGTGAAGGCAGAAGGAAGACCGTTTCAGACATGCAAGGGCTCCAGTTTCTTTCTACACACTTTTCATAAGGAAGTTATGAGAGAAAGACAGACAAGGAATCCAAGAAACAATGGATTCAACCCAAGAGAGCAGCCAAGGAGGACCCAGAAGGCCTACATGCTTACTAGTTACTAAAGCAGGTGGAAGAATACATGATCAAGTTACACAGTGAAGGAAAAAAGAAAATTAGAAACTCCACAGACGTTAACAACATCCAAGAAACAGTCTAAATAAGAACTGGATTAAAATTTAACATGATTTTAAGAACTGATACAGTATAGAAGATTTATTTGACTTTCATGCTTGGAACACTGACTGGCGGCCTAAGTAAGGGTCATGATGTTAGAACCTTGCAGAGAGGGAAATATAATCCTAGCACACACTTTGCCTACACTAAATATTTACACAGCCATAATAATATATGTTGTTTATCACCTTCTACCTTTAAAAAAAGCATGGAGGACTGGGTTGATGGTTACAGGAGAGAATATAACTAAATAATCACGAGAAAGGGTAAGTTCTAAAATAATTCAGAACAATTTAGTCCAAAAGTCATGAGGTGGGCCAAGCAAGACAGACCTCCACACCAAGGTGTTGGGTGGGCTGTGCTGTCTGAAAGCTGATAAAACAAGACCGACATAATGTATACAAAAAATGGAGGCAACAACAGAATAACCAGAACAGTTAAAACAAAGGTTGCCTCTGGGAAACGGGATGGGGTAAGGATACAGAGGAGCAAGATTTCATCCTCATAAGCTCTTTCAATACCTGTGCTGTCCAATCTGGTAGCCACTAGCCTCGTGTGGCTCCAGAGCACTTGCAATGTAGCTAATCCTAATAGAGATTTGCTGTCTTCTGAATTTTGTGTTCAATAAAATATACTATTAGAATTAATCTCGCTGTTTCTTTTAAAATGGCTCCTAGAAAATTTTAAATTACATGTGTGGTTCACATTTTATAGTACAACACTAAATCTATACACCAATTCATTTATATACATGTATTACTTTAATTAAAATGATACTATTACTAACAACTTAAATATAAACTAAAACTAAAAAAGAAACTTTAGCCCATACCACCTCTGAATTGCTACAAAACCTTAAATAACAAGATCCAAATTAATGACATCATTTGTAGTTCTGAAGAACTGTAAGGTCCTAGGCTAATTCAGTGCTGAGGCTGCAGGGTAGCCTCAAGAATATGTACTTTAAAACTGCTTGACAGGAATTTCCTCACTTGGTCTTTTAAAAAACTGGAAAAATGTTTCCCATCTTCCATAAAACACTTCTTTAAAAATTATGGCAAGCCTACAGAAAAGCAGAAGAAATAATATTATTTTGCCCACTCTTATTTTGATTTGCTGTCACTTTTTTTTTCATCCTGTCGTGTTTTAGAGTATATCCCAGACATCATGTTATTCAACTGGTAAATACCTCAGTACACATTTCTAACTGTATAGTTATCTTACTATAAGCTCTATGATGCTGTTATACACAAAATGCACAATTCCTTAATATATCTAATATCCACGTGATTTAAAAATTTCTCCAAATTTTTTCAAAATTGCATTTTAAAGATTCAAATCCATATCCAAACAAGGTCTACAATTTGCATTTGATTGTTACACCTTTCAGTTTTATTCTATAACAAACAGTTCATCCTTCTCCCTATGCTTCTTTTATGTCATTAATTTATTAACAAAACCAGTCATTTGTCCTGTACAATGTTACATTCTTGACATTCTAGATTTGGCTAATTGCTTCCTGGTGGCATCATTTAACTTGTTCCTAAATTTCCCTTATTTCCTGTACACCTGGAGTTAAACTGAAGGCCCTTCTCAAATTCATGAGAGATTTAAGCTTTAATACCTTAAGGTATCTATTATATGCAATGAATTAACCTCCTTCCTGCACATCTAGAATGTTAGATGAAGTATCCTGGGGAAAAGTTACCCAGTTTTCTGCAGTGCTTATTTCCTGCACAGAACCCCAGCTGAGAAAGGCTGACTGGAAACTTCATTAGATTCAGGTTATTTCTCTACTGAATCACATAATAGCAAATATCCTGCTTTTTAATCAGTGGGTTCAGGAATGTCCATCTGATCTTTCCATTATTATCATTACTATCATTTTTTTTCAGGCAAGGCTTTATTGGGGCCCCTCCTACAGCAGGGGGGCCATTATTATTAAGTTCTCCCCTCAACTTTTTACCTAGTCATTTGGGTATCCATTGATTATTATTTCCTAAATCTATTATTTTATTAGGAGTGGCCAAAATGTGTTTTAATTTTATCATGCTTCTTATACTTTATTCTTACATAAAGAACTTTATAAAGAAGACCTTCTATAAAAAACTTTCTCCAATTATTTGGTTACCCTGAAAGTTCATATAAGAATGAATGAACATGTCTTTTCTATATGAATATATCAATGAGTTGGTGTCATTATCTCACCATTTTTTTGCAAGATACTATTTTGGGGAGGGGCATACTATGGATTCAGTCTACCTTTCCAACCACGTCTTGGGACTTTCTCCCTCTCCCTCTACCTCTTATTTTAGACTCACAAGCATCTTTTCAGCTCCTCAAATATGCCAGGCTTGTTATTTTCTCAGAGCTTTCATACCTATTCTCCCTCTGACTGAAACCAATCCCTACATGGCTGGCTTCTCATCCTTCAGTTCTCTGTTAAAATGCATCTTTCCCGACAACCAACATCGTTTTCCCATTATCCTACATCACTTCATCCTTTGTTCTTTTTTTTAAAAAAATTTATTTTTGGCTGTGTTGGGTCTTTGTTGCTGTGTGCGGGCTTTCTCTAATTGTGATGAGCCGGGGCTACTCTTCGTTGCGGTGTGCGGGCTTCTCATTGCGATGGCTTCTCTTGCTGCGGAGCACGGGCTCTAGGCATGTGGGCTTCAGTAGTTGTGGCATACGGGCTCAGTAGTTGTGGCGCACGGGCCTAGTTGCTCTGCTGCATGTGGGATCTTCCCGGACCAGGGCTTGAACCCGTGTCCCCTGCACTGGCAGACGGATTCTTAACCACTGCGCCACCAGGGAAGTCCTATCCTTTGTTCTTTTGTAAAACTTAACATTATTCTATATTTTTACATATAGAAAAAGGTTTACTTTTTTTGAATTGTCCTTCTTCTGCACAGGACTGCAGACCTCCTATGGGGGCAAGACCATGTCACTTTTATTCACCCAGCAACGTACAGCACAAAATAATCAAATGGTTACTGAATAAATGTAGAATATGTAGATGGATAGGGAATAGAATCCCAATTATATCAAGGTCTCAAAGGAACTCCTCAAAGGTCAATACGAGAAACTTATTCAGGCAGAGTCTATATTTGAACCTTTTGAAATAATGTATAATAAATCCCAGTACTGTGGTATCTTTCTGTGGGATGGCCTTACTAGCATCTATTCTGAAACAGACAATTTTCTTCACTGAGTTAGGATGCAGATGGCTTTGTTGGCTTCTTGGTGAGCTATATAAATGGTATATGATTTTCCAAACCACATATCATAAGCAACTTTTATATGAGTAATGTACAAATGATTCTGCATATTCTATATTCTATACTTAAGCTGCTGATCCTATGAAGCAGAATGCAGTGTATTAGAAAGTTTCCAAATAATTTCCAAAAAACATTTAGAAAACTGGAGCATCCTAGGAGAAAATAATGATTACATCTTATCTTCATTATCCATCATCACTCAGTTCAGTTAAAAAGAAACAAAATTAATTCTGGTTCAAGGTGGGTAAAATACCCTCATGCTATATTTAAAGTATAAAGAGCCAAAACCTTGACAAACTAAGCAATCGTAACTTTCGGGTCATAGTAGACTCACCTATTTTGTCTTGTAGCTTCTCTTCTCATTCTCTTAGGAGGAACTGGACAGTCTGTCATTGGATGACGCAGTGAGTCATTACACTTACGTGTGGGAGTCATACCTGTAAAGACAGAAAACGTAGAAAATTAACCTTTAAAAGACTGGAATTATTATAAGCAATAAAAGTGAATGTCTTAATTTATAGAAGAGTAATTAATAAATAATACTGAGAATGCTTCTTACTACTCTTGCTGACCGATCAGCTTACAAACAGCTTACAAACATTTGTCAGTTCACTTGGAGGTCAAGAGTGTCTGTAATTTAAGTTCTGGATCATTCGCATTCTTTCTTCTTGTAGCTGAACTCTCTAACAATGAACGCTATCTTCATGCAGAGAAAGATGTTAACAGAAAGTACAATACCTAGTTTTTGCTCTATCAGTTTGAGATTCTTCTCTTGTTCATCAAGTTCCTGTTTTTTCTTCTTCATATCTGGAGTGTGAAGGTATTCCAACTGCCCGTTAAGGTCCTTGTTCACACTGCCCAACCTGCACACAGCAGTGCGGTACTGCTGAAGAAGATCTGCAAAGAAACCAAAGACATTCGATTAAAAGTACTGATATTACATCAAAGCAGTGTTTTAGGAAAGAATAATCAGCAACACTGACTGTTGTTATAGTAACATGTGGGAACTACTTTTAACGTTCAGTGTAAACAAATAAACAAATAAAATAAAAAAGCACAGTTTAGACCCCAGCACAAGACTGGTGCTTGTTAAATATTAATTTTCTTCAGCTGCTTGACTTTAATAAACTTCTGTGTCAGGAAAGAGTTTTCTATATAAAAGCACTCTGAATTAAATCACTCTCTCAGTGTTTACATCCTGTTTGATACTCAGTATTAAATCTAACTCCACACAAATTTGTGAGAAGGGGAAGAATGCACTAAATATAGCATTATTAGAAAATCCCTGCTTCCCAGTACTGAGGAACCTAGTGGCAGGGCAGGAATAAAGATGCAGACGTAGAGAATGTACTTGAGGGCACGGGGTGGGGAAGGGGAAGTTGGGATGAAGTGAGAGAGTAGCTGACACACATACACTACCAAATGTAAAATGGATGGCTAGCAGGAAGCTGCTACATAGCACAAGGAGATAAACTTGATGCTCTGTGACTACCTAGAGGGATGGGATAGGGAGGGTGGGAGGGAGGCTCAAGAGGGAGGGGATATGGGGATATATGTATACATATAGCTGATTCACTTTGTTGTACAAGGGAGGGTGGGAGGTAGGCTCAAGAGGGAGGGGATATGGGGATATATGTATACATATAGCTGATTCACTTTGTTGTACAGCAGAAACTAACATTGTAACAACACTGTAAAGCATTTATATTCCAATAAAGATGTGAAAGAAAAAAAAAAGAAAATCACTGCTTCCAACAGACATGATCATTACCTTAAACACAGCTTTCAAAAACACTCTTGGATACTTAATTTTCAGAAAGCTTAACTTCCATTACTTTGTTTAAAAACGTATTACACTGGTCAAGTTTGAGACTATTTATTGCCTGTTTGTATGATTTATTAGACACCAAAAATTAAATACATTGACTATACTTTAGTCCAGGGGTCAGCAAACTATGTAGTCCATGGGCCAAGAATGGCTTATACAGTTTTAAATGATTACATTCTAAATGGTTACATAAATATGTTCATAACACCCTCAATTTTGCCTTCTGGCTCACAGAGCCTAAAATATTTACTATCTGACCCTCTGAGACTCTAGTCACACAAAGATTATCAATATTCATGGGAATGGGCATACAAACACCCAAATGTTTAATAAATATACACAGTGGGTTTACATATAAAACTGTAGAAGAAATTATTTGAGTCAGGGTACACGAGATATGAGATATTCTATACTTTAAGGGTCAATAACAGTATTTTTAAAAAACTATCAAGCATTCTGGGAATGAGTGAACAAACACACCTGTGAACACTTAGGAGAATATTCATATATTTAAATATGAATTCCATATGTGTAACTGAGTGATGACAAGGTCCTTATGTTTCTTAATTCTTTATGATTTATTGGGAACACAAAGGTAACTAAAAATGTCTGGTTTTCTGGTTTGACAGTATTTCTAATTTCATGTTAAAGTTATGTTTTCTATATGCATAAAATTATATTTATTTTGTATGTGAATGAGTTACAAAATTATGTTCAGATCCGTATGTCAGGGATGCTGCCTAATTCAGAAGACGATACACAAAAATTGCAAGTCGCTAACGGTTGAAATCCTACTGCTTAACATAATAAGTTAGTTATGAGGTTCTTTTACCTTTTAAATACTCAAGAAAAAGTATGTTCAAAAGCTTTAACAGAACATTAAGTCAACTCGTTATTTATAAACAAAGAAGGATTATTAAATACTTCCCATTAAATGGAGCACTAATATTAAGTTCGTATTTTATGCATAAGGTGGACAGAAGCAACTTAATTTAATATGCCTTAGCAATTCCCATTTTTTTTGTATATGAAATGTAATTTCTATTTACCATAGTGTCTATAAAAGTCTTTTCTAAGTCATTAATAAAATTTTGCCAAAGAGAAAAACTAAAAATTCATATTTAATTCTGTTTATAAATGATTTTAGAGCTCTAACATTATATATTGTCTGAAAATTTTAATTATCTAGGAAAAAAACTAATGATGCTTTACTGTGAAAACAGCAAAATACTTTAAAATAAAAAATTAGGGACTTTCAGGGTGGTCCAGTGGGTAAGAATCCGCGCTCCCAATACAGGGGGCTGGGGTGCAATCCCTGGTCAGGGAACTAGATCCCACATGCATGCTGCAACTACGAGCTCGCATGCCACAACAAAGACCCTGTGTGCCGCAACTAAAACACAGTGCAGCCTAAATAAATACATAAATATTAAAAAAAAAAAAAGTTAGTGTAGCTTAAAATAAAATAAAATTAAATTAAAATTTAGTTCATGTAAAGGGACAAAAGCTCAAATTACAAGTGTGTTTATTTCTCTATGCTATGCATTAAGAAAGATATATAGATTATTTCAATGTATCCAGGGGTAGACTCTTCGGGAACAAATCAGAGCAGAAGTTCTCGTAAATTTTGTCACCTAATTTTTAGGTGACACACTGTTCACTGAGGCAGATATGGAAAAATATATAGAAAAGGATAACGGAGAAGTAAATTATCTCAATTATGTAATTCAGGAAAAAAACATTTTTCTTTCTACTCTTTTGTGCACTGTGCAAATGAACACATACTGTCCTGAACTTGGCAAAGTTATCTAACTTTTTTTTTTAAACATCTTTATTGGAGTATAATTGCCTTACATATCTAACATTTTTGAGGTTGAAATTCCTCATCTGTAAAATGAGGAGAACAGCAGTAAATGAAATAATTCAAGTGACAACCTTAACAATGTATG
This sequence comes from Physeter macrocephalus, assembly GCF_002837175.3. NCBI lineage: Eukaryota > Metazoa > Chordata > Mammalia > Artiodactyla > Physeteridae > Physeter > Physeter macrocephalus. The sequence goes on from NC_041232.1 coordinate 32,950,632, forward strand.
TGGGACATAATAAGCCCTCAAATAGTAACTATTATTATTCTCTTGAAAATTGCTTATTCATGTTATCCACCCATTTTTCTATTAGTCTTTGTCTTTTTTCTTGATTTTTAAAGGTTGCTTTTAATAATAAGACTATAACACCTTTGTCTACCATATAGGCAGTTTTCCCCAGTTTGTCATTTGTCCTTCCATTTTCTTCAGGGTGCTTTAAAATTTTTATGTAAACTTAAAAAAAACTATAAAATGTTTTCTCACATGTGCCAGTACTTGTCTGTCAAAAAGCCCTTCTCTCCAAGGTGGGTGTTTCTATTTTAGATAGGCTGATCAGGGAAGTCCCTGAAGGTGTGACATTAAAGTAGAGAACTGGAAAGAAAAGAATCAAGCCATGAACATATCTGGGGCAAAACCATTGTAGATAAGGGAACATTAAAATAAAGTGTTTCTTTCAAGATTAAACTTTCTTATTTCTATTCAACTGTGCTAAGAACTTCCTGAACACAGCTGAAGAATGGTGGTACCTATAAGTTTTCTTTGCCTGTGCCGTTTTGGGAAATAGGTTTGTTATTAGTTTCATAAGATGCCCTGAGTGATCTCCATATTTATCTATACTCTGCAACAAATTATATTTGAAATTCACTTATGAAAAACCTATAGGATGGAGTTAACTTTTTGAACACTTCTTCAGGCAATGGTCTCTAAAAGTTTTCTTCCTTATTTAAATCAATTTTGTTCATTTGCAATTTTCTAGAATTTAGTCCACTTTATTTGGACATGCTAAATGTATTTATAATATTATGAAAACCTAAGAAATCTCTATATCTGAATGCATCCTTTGAGCCATTACTCCTATTGTATTTATTTTTGCCCAAAGACCGTCTTTACGAATTATATATTCAATACAAGGGTTTTCTTTTTTTGCAATCCATTTGGTTGTACTTGTTTCTTGAGATGTATTTTTTCCCTCTCATTTGAGTTGAATGGTTAATTTGTTTTTCTCATTTAATAATAAAAGCGTTAAGCCTGTAGGTTTACATTTGATCTCAGCTGTCTTCATGCCTCCTATGTATAATGTGTAATATTCTCATTCTTTTTGATATTTAAACTTTTTTTTTTTTTTTTTTTTTTTTGTTTGTACGTGGGCCTCTCACTGTTGTGGCCTCTCCCATTGCGGAGCACAGGCTCC
>NC_041232.1:32951847-32973681 GCF_002837175.3 Physeter macrocephalus
CCCAGCTGCCCCGCGGCATGTGGGATCTTCCCGGACCGGGGCACGAACCCGTGTCCCCTGCATCGGCAGGCGGATTCTCAACCACTGTGCCACCAGGGAAGCCCAATATTTAAACTTTTTTTTGACAAAATAGTTGTTTCTAAATATCCACTATTTGAGCTTACTTTGGGAGGAAAGGAATAAGTTATTTTTTAGTTCTGTTACTATCCTAAGTAAATTTTGCTTTTTGTAATTTGTTGTCTCATTGTAGCTGAGTAGCAATTTGATCAACTGAATTTATGGCCATTTTTTGTGACATATTACCTTCTTACCTAAGAAGGTACTGGTATTACAACTTATTAGGTAGAAAATTCCTTGTTTTTTGACTAACGACCTGTCATGGATTAATGGTTTCTCATAACAATATTTCTGTCTCTGTATAATCAACAGTTTTAAGAAATTTGATTATGTAATTTATTGCATCGTTAATTAACTTCTGGACCTCTAGTATGGAATATATCTGTTATCAAAATGAATCTATCTTTGTCCTTTTAGTGCCACTGCCTTGAAGTTAACTTTGACACTAATACTGTTACTTGTGATTTCGTCTATTCAATGTTTACATTTCATCTTTGTTAATTCTTTAATTTTACACTGCATTGGTGTAGAAGGGAGTTTCTTATAAAAGATATAAAGCAGTGTCACGGAGAGAAAAGCCTTCAGGTACAGCTGGCTCTGGGTTTGAGTTCTGTTCTATGGCTTACTGACCATGTGGCTTCTCATGTCATTTAAATTTCCACACCTCTCTCTTTACTCACTTTATTTAACTCTACTTCCTGGCACATGTTAAGCACTCAATAGATGGCAGCTATTTTTAATATATCCTGGTACTAGATTTTTAAAATCTGAATGTCTTTAAATGAAAGAACTTCATGTATTCACATGTTATTCAAGGTCTTATTTCTAATCATCTTATTTTACAACATGTAAATACTCGTTTTTTCTTCTGTTTTATGCTCTAAATTTATTTGCTCTTATTTCATTATCTCATATCAAATGCTATAATGCAAAACACAGTCTAAGCAAAATTAGAAGACACTCTGCTTTTAATTGTGCTAGTAAGCAGGCAATTTTTGTGGTGCTAGTCTAGTTCAAAATTGCTTTTTCTCTGCAAACGATCCCATGATACACAAGGAAGGGTTTCCTCAAAGCTCTGTTCTATCTGATCCTTACTATGGCTGGCTGATTCCAGAGGAAACTTCTCTCTCCTAGGAGTTGCGGGCTCTGAGTCATGTTAAGAGATGCCCTTCTAGGTGAAGATGCAAGGAGCTCAGGCTGCTGAACGTCCCAGAGCCATCCTTGTTTTTGTCTTGGCTGTTTCCAATCTCCTTTGAATGTGATTTCCTCCACTTTCTTTCCAATACATTCCTGTTTCACTTAAAAGGGGTCAGGCCTGGTTGCTATCACTTAAAATCAGAAGTACCTTATACATACATATCCAGTAATCTTAAATTGTCTCATTTGATTTTTCAAACCGTTTGTCTAATATGTGAGTGCTTATTGTTGAATCATTAGTCTGTATGTGGAGTGCATCTTTGAAGATACTTATCAAGAAGAAAAACTGTTATATTTTTTAAGTCCTTGCATTATCTGTTAACTTTACATGTTTGACAAACCAAAAGGGCACAGAAACCTTTAATTATAATCTTTTCATCCCGAAGATCTATAGATAAGGCCTTACTGTTATACTGTCAGATGCCCAGGTAAACTGGAAATTCTGTCAAAAATACCTGTGCATTTTTAAAGTTCCACAGGTAACTCCTTTTAGTTTGGGATCCACTGCCATAAACTGTAGTGCTGGAGTGATAAGGGTTGAGGGTTTTTATGCTGATTCACTGCCTCTGACTAAATTGTTTTCTCTTATTTCTTATCAGTTTAGATGTTCACTTATTTTCTATAGAGAAGATTTTTTTCATGCATTCACTGCCATCATTAACAGAAGTATGAAACTCTGTATTGTTTATAATTTAAACTTTCTGTATATTATGATGTTTTGACATCTTAAAAAGCCTTTCTGGCTGGCGAGAGATTGCCTCGCCTGGGATGAGCCAATTCTTAGAGATAGCTAAGGGTCTAGCATGCCTTTGACACACAAACTAACCAATCCAGAGCCAAGCTTCCTCTATCTGGCACCTGCACCTCAAGGAGTATCATTCCTCTGCCTTAATCATCTCAGAGCCAGGTACCAGGCAACTAGCTGGAAACCACGCCTAGAGCCCAAAGACCACTGAAATTATTCAAGCTAGTAAATCCTAAACTGTTGACCTTGTCATCCCTTTGTTGCAGAGACCCCAGTAAAGGCTGTGGCTGTAGCACTCTCCTTGCTCCTGTCTTCTGCCTCCTGACCACCATGGTGTTCTTCCATGTGGCCCCTGTGTGGCAGGCTGTGCCTCCTGTCCCTAGGACCTGTGAGTATAATAAACTTTGCTTTCCTGAGCCTCTCTTGTGTCTCCTCTTGCAGCTGCACCTGACTATCTCATAAAAGAAAATATGAGATATCCTACCATCTTTCTCAATTACTATTTTAAACATTGCTGGGGGCTGAATAACGCCAAACTGGATACTACCCAAATTCCTCAACAGCAGAATAATAAAGAAATAAATTGTGGTATATGTACACAGCGAGATACTATCCTGCAATTAAAATGAACTACAACGACATACAGTGTTGAACAAAGCCAGACACACAAAAAAGCATGGATTGCATAATTCCATCTACATAAAGTACAAAAAAGGGAAAAACTAATCTATGCTCTTTTAAGTCAAGAAAGTGGTTATCCTTTGGAGAGGGGGTCGGGCTGTGACTCGAAGAGCCCTGAGAAGTCTTTTGTGGGGCTGATAATGTTCTATTTCTTAATACAGAAGCAGTGTTCATTTTGTGAAAAACTTGTATATTTATGAAATGTGCACTTTTCTCTATGTATATTACACTTAAAAAAATTAACAACAAAATGTGGTGTATACATACAATGGAATACTATTCAGTCTTAAGAAGAAATTCTGACACATAACTACAACACTGAAGCGCCTGGAGGACATTATGCTAAGTGACGTAAGCCAGTCACAAAAGGGCTAAGACTCTGATTCCACATACATGAGGCGCCTACAGGAGTCAATTCACAGAGACAGAAACCTGGGCAGTTGCCAGGGGTGGAAAAAGATTTCTGAAGATTGGCGGCAGAAGACTGTGAATGTACTTAACACTAGTGAACTGTACATGTAAAAATAATTACGATGATAAACTTTGTTATATGTATTTTATTACAATTTACTATATATTTTTAAAGTTAACAACAAAATACTTTTTGCTGGAAAAGTAAATATCCAAGCGTATCAGAACTATATAAAATTAAGAGCAAACAGGCTCTTAGATGATGGCCTGCAGGGGACCCTCCTGTAAAGTATAAGCACTTCAGAGCACAGACGTACAGACAATTATATCGGCCAACTAGAAACAAGGGGACACAGCCTGCAGAAGGGAAAATGGGGGAGGGAGGCCACATGTCACACACACTAAAAAAGATATATCTAGACAGCTACCAACAACTTTGATATAAAAAGTATTATGATATACTGGTTTCCTCAACAAGGAAATCTTTTATTTCAAGATAAGAATGAAAATATGAAGGAAAACCTACTTCCTATATACGTATTTCAAAACTATTTGGTGTAAGAAAGCTGGAAGTACTGGACAAAAACATCTTATTCATATCTGTTACTGGTTACATTTTGATGTCAGAGTCTCGGTAAACAAGGTCCAAATAAAGGGTTAAAATCAAATGAGAAATTAAGTACTTATTTAACCTACCTATTTGTTCCCCTAAGATCAGGCACTGTTTTGGTACTGGAGCTCCAAAGACCATTCCCCGAAGTTTATCCATTGGAGGGGCTTTATTCTGAAGGCCCCCAAACTTTCCATTACTTCGAATGCGATCTCCATCTCTGGTCAGCAGTGTAGGACAGTGTGTAATTTTAACAACCTATTGTAAGTAAATGGATATTAATTAGCGAGTCTATAAAACTTATTTCAACTGCTCTAAGAAAAGAGAAATCACTTAAGGGTTCTGAGATAAGAAATGACATGATCATGGTAGTATTTTCACAAAATTAATTACCTAGTGATGTGTAAGATGACTGGGGGAAAAAACCAGAGGCAGGGAGATGAATTAGACTACCTCTCAAGTGTTAGCCTAAACTAGAACCAGTGACAACACAAATGGAAAAACGTGAAATTGACGACCTGATTGATGGCTTGATTGATAAGAGGAAGGAAGAGAGAGGGACAAGCCAGAGACCTGTGTGCTTCTGAAACCCAAGGCAGTACCCAGCCTGTATCACCAGCTCAGTTTCCTTCTGTTAGACAGAAGTTTTCCAGATGACCAAAGGCTAGCAAAAAGGATATTATATTAGACTGAAGAGAATACAAACTCAAAAGCAAAGGGACAGATCTTCAGAGGATAATACTGTAAGTTCAGTTGTAGGAGGAAAAAGAGCTAGTGAGTTGAGAATTGGGGGAACTAGAATTATACAGTAAAACCTAAGTCATGGAAAGGGAAGTAGAAAGTGTTAGTCAAGAACTAAATTCTTCAGAGAAGTCAGAGAACAAAAGAAAAACACTAGATTTAGTATTTTATGATCTTCAAGAATATTCTTTCAAATAAAGGTCTAGGATATACAAAAATAAAACATTCAACTTCACTGGTAACCAGAAATGGAACTGAAATAATTTGAAGTGGAATTCAAATGAGATATTTTCACTACTTAAAAATGTTAAAATACACACCACAGAATGTTGGAGAAAGGGTCTTCTTGTACTAATCTGCTCTGGGACAGCCCTTCTCAAAGCAAATGTGACAAGTGTTTAAAAGCTTAACAGTTAGGGACTTCCCTGGTGGCACAGTGCTTAAGAATCCGCCTGCCAATGCAGGGGACATGGGTTTGAGCCCTGGTCCGGGAAGATCCCACATGCCTCGGAGCAACTAAGTCCGTGCGCCACAACTACTGAGCCTGCACTCTAGAGCCCGAGAGCCACAACTACTGAAGCCTGTGCGCCTAGAGCCTGTGCTCCCCAGCAAAGAGAAGCCATGTCAATGAGAAGCCCATGCACCACAACAAAGAGTAGCCCCCGTTCGCCACAACTAAAGAAAGCCCACGCACAGCAATGAAGACCCAACGCAACCAAAAATAAATAAAATAAATATATTAAAAAAAAAAAAAAAAAGCTTAACATTTTGCATGACCCAGCAATTCCACTTCTAAGAATATTCTGGAAAAAATCATCACAGATGTGAACAATGTGCACTGAAACATTGTGTTAATAATGAAAAATATGAAACTTGCACATTTCAATAAGTTACATAAATAAATTATGGCACATCCATATAATGAAACAATGCATACATTTAAAAAAATGACTAAAGAAGAATAATTTAATAACATGTAAAAACACCTAATCCAATCTAATACTGTGGATTAAGTAGCTTCTGAATTATAAGATTAAATAAAATATAATTTTAAAAAATGAAAAGCAATAGGACATGTAATAAAAAATCATGACTAGTATTTATTCTTTTAATATAATTCCAAGGTAATTTACAGGTATTTTCCCATCAAACTGGATACTTTCTATAAAATTTAAATGCAACAGAATGTCTATTTCAAGAAAATCTGTGGTGAATTCTTTGGTGAAATGAATCTTTTAGTAAAACAAACTATCACACCTTACTTTCTTAGTTTTGGTTTGGATTTGTATGTTTCCTAAAAGTGAACATTAAAAATACAGACTGAATTAATGTACTATTACCATATTATTATTATTATTAAATTATATACTATATAGTAAATTAAATTATTCCTATTAAATTATCAAATTTCAGGTAATGTTTTTACAGATTTAGTACCACCTTAAATAACAAACACACTCAAATTTCTTGCCTATTTTCTTGTTAACACACTCACTGAGAGTATGAGTTACAGGCCTCTGGCAGAAGGGACAGGTTTTCAATTCTCAAATGGCATGGAAGAAAGGGGAAATGACAAGTTGCTATTTAATAGGTACAGAGTTTCAGTTTTACTAAAAGACGATGAGTTCTGCAGATTGGTTGTACAACAATGTGAATGTAATTAACACTACTGAATGGTACACTTAAAAATGGTTTAGATGGTACATTTTGTTATATGTATTTTACTATAATTTTTTTTTTTTTTTTTTTTGTCTGCAGTACGCGGGCCTCTCACTGTTGTGGAGCACAGGCAGGCTGCGGACGCACAGGCTCAGCGGCCATGGCTCACGGGCCCAGCCGCTCCGCGGCATGTGGGATCTTCCCGGACCGGGGCACGAACCCGTGTCCCCTGCATCGGCAGGCGGACTCTCAACCACTGCGCCACCGGGGAAGCCCTATTTTACTATAATTTACCATTAAAAGAAACTTCAGTCCTCACTAGGAACTATATTAGGACAAAAAAGATCATGACAGCTTTTACAAATTCAGTGAGTGAACAACAGTGCTAGAGTTCTGGGCAATACTTATTCACAACTGCTGTAAGGATTAGCAAGGGATGGAATCAACAAGGGGTTGAAGTAGTATAAATGGCATGAAAAATTTAGGAAGAGAAAATGATAACAAAGACTACTGAAACCTAACAAAATCACCAAGAGATGTCATAACAGCCTTTTCTTAGAAGAGCTTTAAAACAATATTTAATAGGTGGAGTGACCTCATTAAAAACTTTGGAAGCTAAGAAATCAGTATGTGCTGTTCCAGGTGTCCCCAACCCCCAGGCAGCACAGCAGAAGGTGAGCAGCGGGCAAGTGAGCGAAGCTTCCTCTGCTGCTCCCCATCACTCACATTACCGCCTGCACCATCCCCTCCCTCCCACCCCATCCTTGGAAAAACTGTCTTCCACAAAACCGGTCCCTGATGCCCAAAAGGTTGGGGACTGCTGTGCTATACCAATTATGAGGAACAAATGCTGTCCCCGCTTTTGTCACATATGCTGTAACAAAAAAAAATTTTTTTTGATGTGGACCATTTTTAAAGTCTTTATTGAATTTGCTACAGTGTTGCTTCTGTTTTTGGTGGGTTTTTTTTGGCCACGAGGCATGTGGGATCTTAGCTCCCCGACCAGGGACTGAACCCACACCCCTGCATTGGAAGGTGAAATCTTTTTTTTTTTTTTTTTTTTTTTTTGGCTACATCAGGCAGGTCTTAGTTGCAGCACGTGGGCTTCTCTCTCGCTGTGGTGCGTGGGTTTCTCTCTGGTTGTGGTGTGCGGGTTTTCTCTCTCTAGTTGTGGCACACAGGCTCCAGAGCATGGGCTCTGTAGTTTGCGGCATGCAGGCTCTCTAGTTGAGGCGTGCAGGCTTAGCTGCCCCGCAGCATGTGGGATCTTAGTTCCTCGACCAGGGATCGAACAAGCGTCCTCTGCATTGGAAGGCATATTCTTTACCACTGGACCAGGCAGTCCCTGAAATGTGAAATCTTAACCACTGGACTGCCAGGGAAGTCCCTCTTACTTTTTTTTGAAGCTATGGGTTGGTGTCTTTCATCAGTTCTTAAAAGTTTTCAGCCATTAGTTCTTCAGATATTACCTGTGATCCTTTTACCATCCTCTTCTTGGCACTCTGATTAGACTTTTTAAAAAGATTTTCTCATTCTATCCTTAGTGACTACTCAGCCTCTTTGTCTTACATTCCTTCTCTCTGGGCTGCAGTCTGGATAATTTTTCTGACCTATCTTCCAATTCACTAAATTCTCTATTAAGCTGTTAAGTCTGCCCAGTATTTAATTTTTATTATATTTTTTATTTTTAGATGCTCTGACTTTTTCAAGTCTACTTGCTCTTATCTTTTCAACACTTTCATTTCTTAAAATATATTAATACATATTTCAATAAATATTTTAATATTTCTTAAATATTAATATTTGTATATTTAAAATATACTTTAAAATATTTGCTCTTACGTTCAATATGAAAATTATTTCAGTTTTAAGATAAAGGTGAATTTTTTTAGAATTTGTGTTTGCTCTGATCAGATATCTAAGGACACTATCAGGCCAGCCCAGATGAAATCAAACGTTTACCTTGAAGTTTTTCAGACCATTCAAGTACTATGAATGCAGGTTGCAAACATAACACGACAGCCGATTTATTAATGCATTCTCTAGGAAAATAGTTCTTTTTCTTTTCCACTTAGTGCTGAGCTCAAGAAGGGCAATTTTCTTACAGTCTCTAGAAGCACTTGGAGTTGAGATGGAGGGGGCAAGTTTATTTCTTTTGTTCAGTCTTATACTAAGGGGATTAGCCCTTTGGGGGGGTTCCAGTTTATTGGGAAAGAGGTCTTTGATCAGATTCCCTACTTTGGTATGTCTTACCCTCTGAGACTTTCAAGGGAGTGCAAATTGATGCTCAAGTTCCATTAGTTTGACAAATGTTCTTAAAGCAAAATCTGGCTTCACTGTTATGTTTATCTCTCTGGGTTCTCACCTTCACTTAGAATTCTTACTTTCTTGCCAGTTCATACAGTAAGATATATATCTTAATGATATATAGCCAGAACTAGCTTTTTGAAATGGCCTTTTAGTTTACCTCTGCTAGAATTTCCTTTGGCTACCCTAGTTGTCTAGTCCATCTCTGCATAACCCTCAGTGCCTAGTGCTGTGCCTAGTGCTGTGCCTAGTGATATGCTGGAGCCAGCATTTACTGGTCATGAGAACCGGGTCTCCTGAACGGCTCATTCAATGACCACACGTAGGCAGCTGGAAGTCAGCTATGATATGAGTACTCACACTATGGGGGCTGGCAAAAGCTACAAATTAGGGTCCCACCACTCCACTCTCCAGAGCCAGTTGCTCAACACTTAATAGCACCCCACTGTGTCTCACACACACTAAGTGTCCAAATAACGGACTGAACTAACTAGAATCTTCCAGTTATTACCCAACTTGTTAATTCTATGCTCACTAGTAAGCTTCTCATCTTCTCCTAATAGATTCTATGTTGTCATAACACTTAATGGGTATGCTTTCTAGCCTATAATTCAGGACATGCAAGCATGCTCATCACCACCTGAATACAGCAGCTCCTCCACCCACAACTGTTTTCCGGTATAGTAAAGTTGAGCCATTATTAGGTTCATAAGGAACCATTCGTGAAGATAGATGCCACATACTTTTACACAATTAGTTGTTTAATTTTCAATAATCTCACTAATTTAGCTCTCCTAAATTCAAGACACTTTTTATTTCTTCTTAACTGGGCCCAAAGAAAAACTGTTCTGACTAGTTCTATTTCTGCCATGAATTAGGACTATGACTTGATAAAGAACCATTATTTGTTTTGAACTTAAGGTTTCTCATCTAGAAAGTGAGAGTATATGATTTTTAAGGTACCCATGACTTTAGAATACACTATTTATTGGTACTGGATCATATTTTAAACTGACCTCTGTTTTCTCTTAAGTAACTGCATCCTTATTCACTTTCAGCTATAATAATTTGCAATCCTATAGTGTTTACATACATGTTTATCACCTGCTATTTCCAAGTCCCTAACACCATATTTATTAAATTTAATACTTCTTCTGTATCAAAGAATTCAAAGACCTCTGGATTTCAGATCAAAGAGACCATTCCTCTACTGAAATTTTATTCTATTTCTTATTTTATTATTTTATTCAATCTTTACAACAGCCCTCTGAAAGGTGTTTCTTCACAGTAGATTGCCTTTCTTTTCTCATTAAGTAAAACTTAGAAGTAATATAGAAGGGATAATCTTTTTTAATATATACAACAGTATACAATATATTCTCCCACCTTGTTTAAATTACATAAGCTTATTTTTAAAAGGGCATCATCTTATACATTATCATTTGGCAACTTTTCAACAAAACAATGTATTTTGTACGTCTTCATTGTTGGGACATATCAATCTGCTTTATATCTTTTTCTTTAATTTTATTTTTAAAATTTATTTATTTATTTTATATTTTATTTTTGGCTGCGTTAGGTCTTCGTTTCTGTGCGAGGGCTTTCTCCAGTTGTGGCAAGCGGGAGCCACTCTTCATCGCAGTGCGTGGGCCTCTCACTGTCACGGCTTCTCCCATTGCGGAGCACAGGCTCCAGACGCGCAGGTTCAGTAGTTGTGGCTCACAGACCTAGCCGCTCCGCGGCATGTGGGATCTTCCCGGACCGGGGCACGAACCCGTGTCCCCTGCATTGGCAGGCGGATTCTTAAGCACTGCGCCAACAGGGAAGCCCAGCTTTATGTCTTTTTAACAGCTACATACTACTCTACTGTATAAAATACTGTAGTAGAGTTGTGCAATCCCAACTGATGGACTTCACACTGCTTCCAAAGTGTCTTAAAAATTCTTAAATATTCTAATGAATATTCTTTTTTAAAAACATCTTTATTAGAATATAACTGCTTTACATCTAATGAATATTCTTGTACATATCTTTATATACTTGTGGGAGCATGTCTGTAAGATAAATTATTTTAATACGTTGTGATGGTACAAAGATGGTGGCAACTTCTTTGCCCCTCCCATGGAGAGGAAAGAGTCTATTTCAAACTCCCCACTCCCCGATGTGGGTCTGGGCTGGCCAGATTCTGAACCGAATGTACTTCCCGACGCTGGGACTTAGGAGACCTGCAACTTCTGCCATCACTGCTCTAATTTTCCTTCTTAGGTCCCAGATGCCATTTGAAAAAGCCCCAGCAGCCACAAGAAGAGGTTTGCATAGAGAGATCTAAGTCTGCCAGCCTACCAAGTGCCTATCCAGTAGCCAGTATCAACTAGCCAGTACAGGTGGGAGATTAAGTAGGAACTAATTCATTTTCAAAAATAATTTCAAGGAAATATTTCCAACCCAGAACTTGCTGGGTTGGACTGTTTTTCCTCCCCACCCTGTTCAGCTAACAAAATGTTCTTGAAAAAGATGGAAAGCCTCAGGGCTAAGATCAAATCCAGGGTACAGCCAGTAAAATGTGGCCTCAAAGTCAAAAATCAAGTGGAGGATGCCCCTATGTTAAGACCTCAGAAGGATTTAAGGCACTGCTTTCCAGATCCTCTTAGCTAGAAAAAGGTTTCTAAAAGCCTTAATGGCATTATCTCACACACCCGTGAGTGGGGGTGAGAACAATGACCCCAGCAGACAGCACCAGCTGAGCCTCTGGCCAACTACAGCTGAATCCCGGATGGCTACCAGCATCAACTGCCAGCTACGTGAGTGAGGCATTTTGGAGCTTTCACCATCTCAGTGCAACTAGCTAACGTTACTGGGAGAAACCCACAAAGAAATGAGTACTGATATGTTGTTACTGTTTAAAGCCACTAACTTCTGAAGTGTTTGTTATGTAGCAATAGATAACGGAGACATTTATATTGCCCAACTGCTCTCCAAAAGTATTATGGGTTGAATTGTGTCCCTCAAAATTCCTATGTTGATGTCCTAACCCCCAGTTCCTCAAAAATGTGACCTTATTTGAAGACTGGGTCTCTACAGAGGTAATCAAGTTAAAATGAGGTCATAACACTGGGCTCTAAGCCAATGAGTAGTCTCCTTATACAAAAGGGAAATTTGGACACAGATATGCATAGCTGTGAACAGACACAGGGAGAAGATGACCATCTACAAACCAAGGAGAAAGACATGGAACAGACCCTCCCCTCATAAGCCCTGGAAAGAACTGACCCTTCTCACACCTTGAATTTCGGTTTTAAGCCTGCAGAACTGTGAGACAATACATTTCTACTGTTTAAGTTACCCAGTCTGTGGTGCTTTGTGACAGCAGCCCTAACAACTAATAAACAAGGGCTACGTCAAATTACATTTCCAACAACATTATCTGAGTGTACTCTTTTTCAATACCACCATCAATAACAGATATTGATTTTGAGTCTTAGGACAATTTCATAAACATCTCATTTTAATTTGCATCTTGGCAAATTCATTCCTATATTTTGCCCAATTTTATGCTGCTTATCAATCTATAGAATTTACATTGGTTTTGACAAGGTTACTTAGTCATTTGCACATGTATCCTAAAATAAAATTATTTCTATACAGAGCTATATATTAAATTTTTAAAATACACATTAAAATTGGAGCTACAAATTAAAAAATAATTCAAATACATACCTCTTTTCTATAATGATTGGCAGCATCCAAATTATCCAAAATAATGGTGTCTCCTAACAGCATACCAAATACTAAAAAATTCAATTAACAAATTATTAAAATTATGACATATTTTTGGTCATATTAAAATATTAACACAAACTTCTGGTGGTGAGCATGCTGTTGTGTACTCAGAAATTGAAATATAATGATTGTGCACATGAAACTTTTATTTTTAAAAAACTGAGATCTTTTTAAAAATCTTAACATATATTACAAAGTTTTATTAGAAATAATGCTAATAACATAAGAATTTTATTCAATATTTTCCTCTAACAGGAAAAATGAGAGAAGTAAATATTAATAAAACTATCACTTATAAACTAAATAAGAACATAATTTTCCATAGTCAGTAATTTATGTATCTGGATCATAAATGTAACATCTGTATAAAAAAAGCCATCATAATTTCCTTTACCTGTTTCACAATGTTCTACGTTATCTGGAAATGTTAACAAATCTCGGGCAAAGATGGGATCTCCAATGGGTTTAAAATACAATTTTCCATTTCGGTAATGAGGCAGAGGTCTGAATTTTAAAAAATTTTAAACAAAACATGTAACTTTTAATCAAAAAAAATATATATACTATGAAAAACATATGAATATAATGATTATTTTTGTGATCATTTAATCAACTCCCTATGCACAGGTAATACTCTTAAATTATTATTAACCGTTATGCCTTTAGAAATGAAAACGATATTTACCATATAAAAATATCTTAGTTTTATCTGTACTGCTATCGTCAATTAGTTTGTAAAATCAATATAAACTAACCTTTGTTTAGTTTGACAAGGAAAGGAGAGAAGCAGCCTCTCAAGCTGGCCCTAAACGAGGATGCCAATGATATGACTGTCTCATGTGGAGAGTGGCCCTAGAATAGACGGTGGGAAGGGGCAAGGCCCAAGACTGAGCATACGAGAGGGAAACAGCCCAGTACTCTGGCCGCCTGTCCTCTGACACACTGTACAGAATGAGCAACTGAAGTCCAGGGATAACAATGAGATTCAAGAGATGGAGGCTGACTGGGGTGTCAGGGTTTTCCCCTTCCACATACGGTAGCTTTTCTCAAATCTTGTAGGTAGGAGTAGAGGTTGGGGTGGCTTTAAGAGCTAGTTAACTCAATCCCAATAACAAGGCACAATACCAGAAAGAGAGAATAACTAGCTTTTAGAGCAAGCATTAGCCTTAAATACCAGATTCATACTTTCCCTAAATCAAGAATTCTCAACTTGGTCCTCAGGGATTATGAAAAAAAAGAGAGGACCCTCCTGGAGGTAAAATTACTTTTACAAAAATTATTACCCTTATAAACACAGTCATTATGATTTGACAGGATTTCCCATGTTGTTTAAAATGGGTGCTGACTGGTAGCAGAGTAGGAGATTTTAGAAGCAGATAGATTTGAGTTCAAATTCCAGCTGTTTCCTGAATTTATTTTTAGATTACAAAGTGAAATAAAATGTTAGTTTAATGACACAGTAAGCTCTTAATATTAGTTTCCATTCTCCTTCAAGTCCCCATACCTACCCAACTGTACACCTTGCAAACTTTGTTTAGGAACCTGGGAAAATTATTGGTCAATACTCTGTTATACATTATAATTTGTTTGTTTTGTTACCACCATTTCCTTTTAGTCTTTTAAGGTAGATTTTAAAAAATAGCCAAAAATTAGAGAACACATAAAATATTTTAAATTTTAGATTAAAAATGCCTAATTGGTTTGCACGGTTATTTCCTAAAAACATATTTTGAAAAGTAAATGGGAAAACACTTAAAGAAACCAGATTTATATTAAAACAAAGATGTAACATCCTTAAAAAAAAAAGGTGTAACATCCTAAGTAGATGGTCTCTTACATTTCAACTTTGCTAATGGCAGTTCCAACAGGGAAACCTTCTCTACCTAAATGATGGCTGCTTATTTTCATATGACTTATATAAATAGGACAAAAGACGTGTATCTATACTCTTACTCCAAATAAAGGTGTTCCATATTCTGTTACGGATAATGACATCTTACCATCCTTCCTCTTGCAAAGGCCAAAAATTCGCTTTGGGTTTGTGTGTTTGTGTGCTTGTATGTGTATCTCTCATACATACAAATAACATTTAATTGGCAAATTAAACTTGGCCAGCATATATGATCAAATACACTGCAATACTGATCTTAACGAAGATCATATTTGTGAGAAGACAAAAATAATGCAGATACTTTGAGTCACTTCTCTGTTTTTTAAGCATCTTTTAGAGAAATTTTAAAATTCAGCGATTTGATAAAAAATAGAAAAGAAATTTCTGAAAAAAATCATTACTTTCACTTTTTTCTAACCTTTTCCAATCTGGAAGAGTCTTCTTATAAATAGAATCAAGGGGCAACACCTGCTGACGACCTTGGGTTTCGTCATAGATACGACGTGCAGCATCAGTGGTCAGGGTGACCACACAGTCCATGTCACTTGCCAGGTGCCAAGAAATAACCATTGCGGCTCTATCATCTTCAATTTGTGCCAGGTGTGCAATCTATAACACATTTTAAAAATCAAGTAAAAAAGTTTTAAATATATATAAATTTGACATTAAGTATTTTAAAAGCCCAAGTCTAAAGCAAAAACACTTTTTTTTGAAACACTCACATAAATTAACAAAAAAAATCTCAAACTGTAAAAGCTTACTGGCTTAAACATATTAAACTGTCTCTTCTGCTATTAAATTTTAAAAAACTGTTCCACAGATTAAACTACAGTAAATTTTGCAAGTAACCAAATAAAAACATTTGGAATATTATCAGCTAGGTGATGTACTTTTTCCCCACATTTAATATCTCTACTATTGGGGTGTGTCAACTGATAAAATAATCATAAAATACACTTAAACCTAAATATAGTTATATACCTATACCCTTCTAAGTAGATCTTTTACTCAGATGATTTTTCAGAAAACAAATCTAAACATCACAGATAAGAATCATTTCTTCTGCTTATATAAACACTTTAGAGCTTAGAATTAACAGCCACTCTCCTATTTACAAATACAGTTGACCCTTGAACAATGTGGAGGTTAGGGCCACTGACCCTCCAAGCAGTCGAAAATCTGTATATAACTTCACAGTCGGTCCTCCATACCCACAGTTTCACATCCGAGGATTCAACCGTCAGGCAGTACTGTAGTTGGTATTCAGTTAAAAAAAAAAACAACTGTGTATAAGTGTACCCTCACAGTTCAAACCCATGTTGTTTAAGGGTCAACTGTATAGCAGACCATCAGTATCCATAGGGGACTGGTTCCAGGAACCCCCTCAGACACTAAAATCTGTGGATACTTAAACCCTTTATATAAAATGTCATCGTATCTGCATATAACATCTTGTACACTTTAAATCATTTCTAAATTACTTATAATACCTAATACAATGTAAACAATGTAAATTTCAGAAATAAACAATTCACAGGTTTTAAACTACACACCATCTCAGTAGTGTGATAAAATCCCACTCTGTCCTGCCTGGGATCCCCAAATATCGTTATCATCATAGCTCCATGATCTAGGATCACCCAAAGCAGATAGAAAACAAGATAATAAAATGTAATGTCTCTTAAAAGGCTTAGAGGCTTAAACACAAACCTTTCCCAAAACATCTCCACTGCCTTTAGTATAGTTTGGAAGAGTACATGATCTTCTGGGTTTTTTCTTTAGTTCTTCCTGTTCTGATATCTTTCTCTTCAAAAGTGCTTCAATGTGTGGCATCTGTAATTTAAAAAGAAAAATTAACTGCAAGGCCAATTACAGTTACTCTTATACCAGGCAGAGAAAATAGCAGAGAAAAACCAACAATTTAGACAACTCGAGAACATAAAGTTACAACTCAAGAACATGAAAGTTACTAAGCAGCCATTCCTTTCTTATAAGAATATGATCATAGTAATGTAAAGAGTCAACCTGATTCTTTTTTTCTTAGTTAAGAAATATATAATGTATAATAAGACTTATGAGTTATACACATAAAGAATGTAAGCTTTAAAAAAATCTATTTTCTTTTGTTACTTTCTCTCATTTTCTTTGCCACCACATATACTGATTATCACTTAGGTCTCTTCAATGCAAGTTCTCAAGTTGGTGTATTATTAATTTAATTTACTGGTGTCATTAGATTAGAAACACAAACTGCAATTTCTTTGAAAAGAGCACTCCGTCATTGTTAGCCCATTTTAATGTCTAGTAAGTGACAAGATTATAATCCACATATGGCTTAGTACCCCAAAACAACAGTGTACATAACATTCCTAATAAAATATGAATGGTAAAAAAAAAAAAATTATAGGTTAGAATTTAATTAAAAAGAAAAAACTTTCACATATACTTGGAAACTGTACCTGTTGTGTTGTAGGAATGTCAATATTGTGTGTTTTTAGTTCATTTCGCAACTGGGCCTCTTTTAATTTTGCTTCTTCAACTTGGCCTAAAATTAAAAACAAACAAACAAAAACTATCAATTTGTGATAGCCCCCAAAATACAGTTTTTGAAGAATGTTTTCAATCCCTTGTTTTTTTCCTTCTAATGACTGATGCTAAAATAAAAAATGAAGATTACAGAAATTTTAAATTAAACTAAAATCTAAAATTAAAGTTCATTTCTAATACACAAAAATAAAAAACAAAATTAATGTACTAAGGGAGGTATTACGAAATGTTGCAAACCACAAGTAATCTTGGAAAAGCTATTTAATTCTAATCCACATGACTATACATAATTTATACATAATTACATAAAGTTATTCTAAGAAACAAATAGGACTTTTTAAAAACAAATTTTCAGTGCTACAAATTGTGTATTATTTCATTACTCTACTTAGTTCCTATTATCCTCTAAATATCCTTGACCTGTGAAAAAAATCCAACAAATAGAGCACAACTCAGCAAATGCCTTGTCTTAAACAGTATACAAACATTATTAAAAATTGTAGCAAATATTCCATGTATTTATTAAAAAATAAATTATATATTTCTCTGCTGCAGATATTTTAAAATTGAACTACACACAGTCGCATGGCTCAAACTAAAACTTAAATTACATATCACTCTTTCAGTGATATTGTCATCCAATGTCTTTTGCCAAATGCTAGAGCTAGATATAAACCTTATTACTGTTATGTCAAAACCTTTAAATTTCTATAGATTCAGATTTCTAGTAAAAGTTTCAAATTTTTGTAGGTAAACAAGATATACATTTATTTAAAATGCAGGAATACTTCATCTTAAGAAGATCGAATGATGAGTAATATAAACCATCACTACCACCTTTCTGCCGTGTCCTGCAGTTTACTTCTAAGTTCAGGAAATTAGACAATGTTTGTGTCTCAT
The DNA here is from genome assembly GCF_002837175.3 of Physeter macrocephalus. NCBI lineage: Eukaryota > Metazoa > Chordata > Mammalia > Artiodactyla > Physeteridae > Physeter > Physeter macrocephalus. The sequence continues at coordinate 32,969,434 of NC_041232.1, forward strand.
GGCCTCAACCTTCTACCCTTACCATTCCCCAAAGCATCATTTGAACACAAAATGACTTACACTTCATCTCATCAAGAAGCTGTTTGCTGGCATCAAATAAACTTCTATACATTATAATAGACTTAGATAATTGGTCCTTTTCTTTTGTAAGTGCTGCCATTTGTTGCTGCTTCTTAACATCTAAGAAAAAATATTCAGATAATTTACTTCAATTTTTAAATTGTGACTTTTCCAAAATGTCGTAACATGATTAGATAACAAGTAAGCACCATGTTAATGGAAAGCAAAACAAAGTTATATAAAGTACCACAAACTTAAAGAGTTTATCCTCTATTTTCCTAGAAACTTACCATTGTAAAACATAAATGGTAGGATATATGATTCTAATGTTCTTGATAAGCCTGGTAGCCGAGGCTCAAACACAATAAAATACTCAGTGCTATCCTTTCCAGGACTATTTTCTGCCAGAACTAGACTCTGTATAAAGAAAAAAGCAGTACGGAAAAACGAGATTTAAATAGGTATTTGTAAATGTATAAATGTTACATTATCTCATTGTATTCTGTTTTCTAGTAAGTGGTAAATTTTAAAGGCAAAAGGCAAAATTGACTGACCTGTGAGATTCATTAAGCATTCATTAAAACATCAGCAGCACCATCCAAGACCTAGAATTCTTTACCTTTTGTTATTGGTTTGAAAGTCAAATTATCTTACCAATAAATAGCTTATGAAAAAATTATATACAATGGAAAACTATAAGAAAAAGTATCTTTCCAGGCCAGAAATATCAATGGCCACTTATATCCTAACTAGAAATATCTTCCTGATTCCAACCTTTAAGTTCAAGCAGTGTGAAACAGCTGACGGTGTGAAAGTTATAAAAATAATCACAAAGAAATGCACAAAGCCCAATGCTGAGTTTAAGTAATAGCTGTTACCATGGAAGTAGACCCAGCAGTCCCAGGTGACCAAACAAAAGGTCCTGAAAAGCTCTAGACTTGTTTTTTGTCTTTTTTAATGTATTTTTCTTCATTAATGAGTACACACACACACACACAAACTTCTGATATACTTTGAGACCATAACATATAACTAGTAAATAATGCAATATAAATATTTATATCCTAAATAACTTTTTCAGTCTTACAAGGAAACAATAGGTACTAGTTGTTTTGTTTTTTTAGACCACAATAAAATTCAGATGTAAAATTTTTAAAAATCTAAATTGATAGAACACTGTAAAACAATCCACGAAATAATAAAATTATAAGTCCATCATTAAACCAATCCCCAATCCCACCACTTGGTTTCTGAAAGCTGTTTTCAATGTATTTATATGAGTATAAACAAAAATAAAACTGTTTGCACTTTAAAAATAACATACACTTTATACCGTAGCAATTTGCTTTCAGCACTCATTTTGATCTGTCAATCAATTCAAGTGAATGTTTAAATACCAATTTTTTACATTTATGCATAATATAGATACAATACACTATAATATCCTTTCACTGGGTGATGAACATTTCATTAAAAATTTTTTAGATATTATTTATAATACAGCAAAGAAAGCTTTCAGTACTTCTTGGTGTATTCTCTAGAATAGAGAAATATAATGACTTTTCCCCCCATAAATTTATCTATCTATCTATCTATCTATCTATCTATCTATGGCTGTGTTGGTTCTTCATTGCTGTGCGCGGGCTTTCTCTAGTTGAGGTGAGTGGGGACTACTCTTCTTTGCGGTGCGTGGGCTTTCTCATCGCGGTGGCTACTCTTGTTGTGGAGCACGGGCTCTAGGCGCGTGGGCTTCAGTAGTTGTGGAACACGTGCTCAGTAGTTGTGGCTTGCAGGCTCTAGAGCGCAGGCTCAGTAGTTGTGGCACACGGGCTTAGTTGCTCCGCGGCATGTGGGATCTTCCCAGACCAGGGATCGAACCTGTGTCCCCTGCATTGGCAGGTGGATTCTTAACCACTGAACCACCAGGGAAGTCCCTATAGTGACTTATTAAAAGTTCATTTTAATAGGTAGTATCAAATTTCCCTTCAAAAAGCCTACATCAATTTATCCTCTCACCATTAGTGTATAAGAATACCCAGTTCGGGCTTCCCTGGTGGCGCAGTGGTTGAGAGTCCACCTGCCAATGCAGGGGACACGGGTTCGTGCAGTGGTTGAGAGTCTGCCTGCTAATGGAGGGGACACGGGTTCGAGCCTTGGTCTGGGGAGACCCCACATGCCGCGGAGCGGCTGGGCCCATGAGCCATGGCCGCTGAGCCTGCGCGTCAGGAGCCTATGCTCCGCAATGGGAGAGGCTACAACAGTGAGAGGCCCGTGTACCGCAAAAAAAAAAAAAATGTGTTTTATACCAGTGTTTCCTAAATGTCCCTAATGATAAGAATCAGCTGCACAAATCAAGATTCCTCAGCCCTGCCCCAGACCTACTAAATTAATACATGGGTCAGGAGCCAAGTAGGACCTGAGAGATTTCTGCTTATTCAGTGTGATATTAGGAACCTCTAGTGGAAATTCATATGCATGACATGAGGCTGAGATTCCATATGCAGCTGTGGGGGAATAGCTTAAGTCACCGTCTTAGCCTCAGAAATGTGTACAGCAGGGTAAGTAATTTCAAATGCCTGTGGCGGGGCCAAGGAAATAGGACAGAGGTAACCAGGATATAGGTAGTGGGCTACACGTGTTCTTCCAATACAAACTGACTCTGCATGTTCAACATGTCTTACCCACCCTTCTTTGTTTTTCAAACTGTGGTTTTCATTACCTAATTTTTGTTAGGGTACAAGAAAATTTCACTTTACCCTCCACTATGATAAAAATAAAAGAACAAGTGTAAATATAAGTAGCAACCGACACTTGCTTTCAATGTCAAGAGATGAAAAGAAGTAGCATGGATGCAGCTGACTGGAAAATCCTGCTGCTTTAAGAGATATTGGCCCTGTACTGCCAAGTCTTTAGAATTCTCCAAATAAATCAGGAATGCAAATCTCTTTGTGAAAACTCCAGAATTTTTAAAATGTTGAGAACTAATTAAAATGGAAATGCTGTAATGTTCGGTTACTGCCAGACCAACCAACAAATCGAACTTTAGGCCAGGTACAAGCCGGCAGTCTCCCCAATTGTAAGCCTAATATTGCTAAAACAATGTGATTTTAGCACTGGATTGGATAAAAAGATAAACACTGACAACAACAAAAAAATATAGAAAAGGTGAAATTTCATATTTATTGGTACAGGAAGAATTATTCAATAAATGATACCCCAAAATTTAGTTAATAAATTTGAAAAAAAGATAAAAATAAAATCAAGACCAATAAAAAAATTAAAGGCCTAAGAATACAAGAGCTATCACTGTGAATACAACCCTTCCTCCTGCCCTAATATAAACAAAGCTAAAATGTAAAAGACAAACTCAGGAAAAAGCTACTTATACACAAGAGAGCATTAATATCTTTAATATAAAATTAAGAAGAAAATGATGAATCTCCCAGAAGAAAAAGAGTTAAGGCAATTATATTCCAATAAAAATGTTTTTTTAAAAAAAAAGAGTTAAGGGACAATCCTACAAAGGTCAAAACCATGAAAAATGTTCAAACCTTCCTAGTAACAAAGAAAATATTTAACAACAGGAAGAGTGGTTGAATTTAAAAAACCATTCTGTTCAGGGTTGGTAATATGAGAATGTACACGTATTTCTAGTGGGAATATAAACTGAAAGGCAATTGGCAATAACTACCAAAAGGCTAAAAATGTACACTCCCTATCTCCAATTCTATTTCTAGCAATTTCTTAAGGAAACAGATTTGTGCAAAGGATATACACAGAAGAAAGCTGATGGAAGCATTGTTGATAAAACTTTGGAAAGAAACTAAATTTTCACTTAGGATTGATCAAATAAATTATGATCATCAATACAATGATGTAGGTTTATACTTGCTGGTAAAGAAATGTATCAAGGATGTATTAAATAAAAAAAGAAGATTTTCATGAAAGCAGAGTTCTACTATATTAATGAAATTTTACACCCTCCTCCATGTCTATATAAATCATACTCACACAGGACATCCATGCAGTGTCAGTGTATACACAGAAAAGTGTGGAAGGTTATACACTGAATTGCTAATCATCAATATCTCTGAAGGGTGATAATATAGTGATTATTTTTTTTTTTTTTTTGCGGTACGCGGGCCTCTCACTGCTGTGGCCTCTCCTGTTGCGGAGCACAGGCTCCGG
>NC_041232.1:32974372-33036886 GCF_002837175.3 Physeter macrocephalus
CTCACTGCTGTGGCCTCTCCTGTTGCGGAGCACAGGCTCCGGATGCGCAGGCTCAGCGGCCATGGCTCACGGGCCCAGCCGCTCCGCGGCATGTGGGATCTTCCCGGACCGGGGCACGAACCCGTGTCCCTTGCATCGGCAGGCATATTCTCAACCACCGCGCCACCAGGGAAGCCCTAGTGATTATTTTTGATGTTCTTGCACTGTGTATTTTTTATATAAGTAAAGCTATTTCCATTTTAGAAAAAAAATGAATAACAAACGTAAGCTGGTTTTACTAAACTTTCCCAGATATATGTATATTTTAACTGGGCTATGTTTGATTCTATTTCTATCCACAGAATGGTAGCTTTTCAATGAAACATGAATATCAAATTGCCACTGAAGTTAAAAATCACTCCAGTTACAGAAAACAGTCATCCAAAGGGGAAAAGAAGGTCTTTCTAATAGTAACAATGATCATGGGTTCACTGTGTAATAGCTTAGAGCAAAATCTCAAAATATTTTAGCTGACTTTCCAATTTAATGCTATAATTAGAACATCTTCATAGCTGTACATACAAAAGAAGAGGTATTGTAATATTGTGGTTTAAAATATTAAATATAGAAACCTTGTCTACCGGAAGACAAAAATATTACCGTGATTTCAGCTGAACCTTTCACAAAGGGAAATTCAAGTATTCTAACTTTCCCAATAAAGAGTGGGGTGTCATCTTCCTCATTAGAACCTTTGATGGTAGCCATTACAGTGCCAACCAAATCAATTCCAGTATGATTGTTGTAGTCATCCTTAAAGCAAAAAACAAAAAGTAACTAATTAGAAGAAGTAGAAAAAGATTAAACCCAGAGAAGGGCATGGACAAATCAGAAATATGACCTATTTATAAAGCCCCAAATATTAAATCATCCTGATCCTTCTTACTCCAAACACAAAATTCAGTTCTCAGAGTAAGTGCTCCACAGGCAGGAAATAATCCCAGAAACCATAAAAGAACCATCTAATATAATGGCTTCCATCTAACACAATGGCTCCCAACTCTATTAAAAGGACTCCCATTTAAAAATTAGTTATGTACTATACCTTCAGCATCTATATATGATCTAAGGAAGACCAGTTTAAGAACGACTCATGTGTCTAAAACAAGAAAATACACTGAAGGAGTTAAGTACTCTATCAGCCAAACTTTTCATAAAAATGAAGTGCCTCTAGTGTGTCTTACATGTTTTTGTTAATATTCTTAGCAGCACTATTGCTGCTTACCCTCTGGGTAACTGGAAGCTTTGAGGAGCTCATTATGATCAGCCATGAGAGCAGATCTCTTCAAAATAAATACTTTAACTACTTCCTGCCCCTCAGTGAAATGGACATTGAAGAATCAACTTACTTCACACATTCATAATGAATACATAAAACAGTGGATTAAAGATATATTAGGAAAGGTAGGCAGATTTCTGCATTTTTGAGTAATTTCTACTTAGTATATCTGGATTTTATGTATAATGTTAAACATTCTCTATTTGTATTCAAGTATAAAGATATTGATAAGTATTTCATTCATCTGCACAAAGTCTTCCTATAAATTTAAACTGAATAATCCAGATATGATTCTATAATAACTATCTTGCACCCTAAAACTAGGAATAATTTTTCTTGTTACCCTTTATAATTTGGAAGTAAATAAACATTACCGTGATACGAAGATATAAATCTTTGACCAAGGTCCTACTGGCAACTGAGCGAACATTTGAAACAGCTGGTGTAGCTGGCTGAATTTCAGGAACTAACTTCACAGGTTGATTAGGTAGAACATCCACTATAATCTAACAAAAGAAGCATTCTGATTAACAATACATTAATGGTTTAGTATTAAAGATGAAGAGAAGAACTAGAGAGCATATACTAAATGAAATGAAATATTACCTTCTAACACGTGTTTCCATTAAATTCTTAAAACTAATCAACTTGTAAAAATTGAGGATAAAAGGCATATCAGATTAATTTTTGAATGTTAACCATCTAAAAACAAATTTAGAAACAAAAATATATGTAATTTTAAAAAATTTAGTGCAGTAACAAAAATGAAGATAATGTATGTTAAACTACCTTAAACTTCATTATCTAGAATCCCAGTACCTGAAATGTTATTAACTGAAACATTTTCATGTACAATTGATAGGAGCAACCTTACCATGATATAGATTAAAATGTTTACTAACTGAGTCCTCGATATAAAGAGGGATGGAAAAGTAACTTCTGCATCAGGTCAAATTTAATCAACATAATTTAAGTACGTACTATGCTAAAATTCCTGAAGATGGCATTATTTATACCTTTCAACCAATAATTAACCCACTTGTAAACAAAACAACACACTCCTCAACCAAGCCAGAAAATGTGAAGCTAACTAAAGCTAACTGCCATACATAAAAAGAATAAACAAACCTGCTCACTGTTAAGGATATTTGCTTTATCCATCATAAAACCAAACTGGATACAATATGTCCCCACTTTGTTAGGAATTGCTTTATCCCTAAGTTAAAAAGAAAGAGACAAGATCACTGAAACCTTTTAAATAAAAGGGGAAGAAATTCAAAACATTAACATTTCTTTTCCTTCCACAAAAAGTAAATGAGTAAGAGGAGAGTTACTATTACTACATTCACCAAATATTTCCTGCAATATCAGGCTTAATTCCAGATCCCTCTTACCTGGACATTCCATCACAAAACATCTAGAACACAAACTCTGGGTGTGGCAAAAAAGATGAAAGAATAGGAATACAAAGTTGACAAAGTAAACACAAAAAATGCTGAATTATATATCAAGTGAATTTTGCTTCATTTCTACACAAATTTCCTAGTCAGTTTTACATTGTGAATTTATAGATTATCCAGCTGATCTTTTTTATGTTGCTTTGTTTTCCATTTATATATTCTAAATATATAACTATATAACTATATATATATAGAATATATTGTGACTTAATTATCAATAAAGAACTCAGTACCTAATAAGAGGCAGACTTACTATTTTGGTCACAAACACAATGAATATATAAATGACAGTCTACGGTATACCTTGCCTGATATGTGCAATGTGGTTCATGACCTCTAAGGTGGCTCTGCCACGTCATTCATATTCCCCAAATATTGGCATAATGTAGTAAACAAAGGCTGTGAACACACATCTGAATTGAAATTCTGCACTATAGCATATACACAACCTTGGAGAAAATTATGTAACCTTTCTCTAGGTTGTGTTTTCTCTGAGGATAAATCCTAATAGAGTTCCAGTAAGAATGAAACAAGACTTCTGTTCCCAAATGGCAGACCAACACTTCCTGATGAAGGTAACCATATTAAAAAAGACATCTGCTTGAAAATGTTTGAGAGATAATAAGCAAAAGTGAAAAAAATGACTCAGCAGGATACAAGATAGCATGGAGACCCTGGGAAGTGAGTTTCATATTTAAGGTTGCTTGACTCCTGGGAGAATACCCTAGGAGTAGAGGTGGACCTAAATCAGACAGGCTCCCAAGGGAAAAGCAACTGAGCTTAGAATTATCTCAATCTCTGAAAATGGACCAAAATGATAACAGACTGCCAGTGTCTATCCCAGACAACGGACAGAAGCAAATGTAAACTCCATCTGGAGAAAGAGAACATCTTAGACTTCAAATTATTTCTATAAATATGCATAAATAAAAAGTATGGTAAAAAAAAACCTAAATAAATAGGTACATGAAGAGGCAAGAGAATCAGAATGAAAGCAAACAGAAACAAGAGACAATCAAAACAGACCAAAATGAACTCCACACAGATTTCAATAAACTGATTACTGCTCAAGGTAATAAAAGACAAGACTGAAAATTCCAACAGAGAACTGGACCTTTAAAAAAAAACTAAAAATACCAAACAGAAATTGATAATTCAGAGATGAATTTAATAGCAATTAGATACCACTGAAGAGAGAGAGATTAGTTAATTGAAGGTAGCTGAGAAGAATGTATCTAGAATGAAGACAGACAAAAATATGGCAAATAGAGAAAAGAGGGTAAGAGAGAATACTATAAGGAGTAAGTGCATGTAAATAAGAGTGTAAGGAGAAGAGGGAAAGAATGAGGCAGAAACAGTATTTGATGAAATAATGGCTGACAATTTTAAAAAACTGAACAAAGACCACAAAATCAAAGCCTATGAATACCAAACAGGATAAATTTCAAAAAAATCCAAACATAGGCACATCACAGTAAAACTGCTGAAAACAAAATTCAAAGCAATCAAAAAGGAGGGTAAATGATGACTTTTCAAAGTAACAACAGTTAAGACTGATCGTTAACTTCTCAACAGAAATGATGGGACAGTGAAAGACGGCTTGAAAGTACTGCAAGAAAGAAACGGCCAACCTAGAAAATCATGTCCAGAAAAATATTTTTCAAGCATGAAGATGGAATATATTTTTAGGTAAAAATTAGATAATTTGTCACCAGCAGCTGTACACTCGAAAATATTAAAGGAACTTCCTCAGATGAAAAATGATCCCAGATGGAAGCCCTCAGTTGAAGATTAACAGAAAGGATAAATGAATTAGTTTAAGTCTAAATGAACACTGACTATATAAAATAATAATGCCATGAGAGATTTAGTATACACAACAACAAAGGCATGTTAAGCTGGGAGAGAGAAAATGGAACTTAAGTGTTCTAAGATTCATGCACTGACCAAAAAGAGGGTACAAAATGTAAATTGCCATTTAGACACTGATATGTCAACTATGCATGCTGTAATCCCTAAATTAATTAATTTTAAAAATAAACAGAATCACTTAGAAAATAGTAAAAAATTGCATAACTACCAAGTTAATGAGGAATAGAAAATGAAAATAAAAACAATAAATTTTTTTTAAAAAAGAAAGGAACAAAGAATAGTTGGATCAATAAAAAACAGTAAGATATAGACTCAAAAAGCAAGCATTTGATCGTTCTCAATGGTGAAAAACTGAAACCATTTCCAATAAGATCAGGAACAAGGTTGCCCACTCTCACCACTATTATTCAACATAGTTTTGGAAGTTTTAGCCACAGCAATCAGAGAAGAAAAAGAAATAAAAGGAATCCATATCGGAAAAGAAGAAGTAAAACTGTCACTATTTGCAGATGACATGACACTATACATAGAGAATCCTAAAGATGCTACCAGAGAACTACTAGAGCTAATCAATGAATTTGGTAAAGTAGCAGGATACAAAATTAATGCATTCCTATACACTAGTGATGAAAAATCTGAAAGAGAAATTAAGGAAATGATCTAGCTTAAGGAACTAAAAAGGGTTGTTTATATAGATGTCGATTTCAATGTTATTTATAAAATGGAAATCATCTAATTAGCCCAAAATATGTGAATAGTTAAGTAAATTGTGATGTATTTTCAAAATAAAATAATCTCTATATTAAAAAAAAAAAAAAGCAAGCATTGGACTTCCCTTGTGATGTAGTGGTTAAGAATCCGCCTGCCAATGCAGGCGACACAGGTTCGATCCCTGGTCCGGGAAGATCCCACGTGCCACAAAGCAACTAAGCCTGTGTGCCACAACTACTGAGCCTGTGGCTCTAGAGCCCGTGAGCCACAACTACTGAGCCCATGTGCCACAACTACTGAAGCCCACGCACCTAGAGCCCGTACTCCACAACAAGAGAAGCCACTGCAATGAGAAGACCGTGCCCCGTGACAAAGAGTAGCTCCCGCAAGCCGCCAACTAGAGAAAGCCTGCACATGGCAACGAAGACCCAAAAAAATAAATTAACTAATTTTTAAAAAAAGGCAAGCATTTTTGAAATATGTAATACCTAAACTTTTCAATTAAAAATTATTACCATTATTATTATTTTTTGGCTGCATTGGGTCTTTGTTGCTGCACACAGGCTTTATCAATAAAGAGAGAGAAAACTTAAAAGGAAACCAAAAACAAATTCTGCAGCTGAAAAGTACAGTAACTGAAGTGAAAATTTCACTACAGGTATTCAAAGGCAGATTTGAGTAGGTAGAAGAATTAGCAAACTTGAAGATAAGACAGTGGAAATGACAGAGTCTGAGGAACAGAAAGAAAAATGATTGAAGGAAAGTGAACAGAGCCTAAGGGACCTGAGATGCCATCAAGTGGACCAACATACACATTGTGGGAGTTCAAGGAGAAAAGAGGGAAAAGGGGGCAGAGATCATGTTTGAAGAATGGAGGAAAACTTCCCTAGTTTGATGAAAGACATGAATATAAGTATCCAAGATGCTCAAGGAATTCCAAGTAAGATAAACTCAGAGACCCACACCAAGACACATTATTACAAACTTTCAAAGGACAAAGAAAAAGAGAATATTAAGAGCAGCAAGAGAAGAGCAAATCATTACATACAAGGGATCCTCAATAAGATGATGAGATTTCTCATCAGTAAGTTTGGAAGCCAGAAGGCAGTGGGCCAATGTTTTCAAAGTGCTAAAAGAAACTGTCAACCAAGAATCCTACATCCAGCAACTGTTCCTCAAAAGTGAGGGAGAAATTAAGACATTCTCAGATAGGAATTCCCTGCAGTCCAGTGGTTAGGATTCTGCACCTCCACTGCAGGGGGCACGGGTTCAATCCCTGGTCAGGGAACTAATAAGATCCTGCATGCCACACAGGGCAGCGACATTCTCAGATAAACAAAAGCTAAGGGAGTTCATTACCACTACACCTGGCCCGGAAGAAATGTTCATGGGAGTCCTACAAGGTAAAATGAAAGAACAATAGACAGTAACTTGAAGCCACATGGAAAAATAAATACCTCAACAAAGATAAATACACAGGTAATTGTAAATGCTGGTATTATTGTAACAATGATTTATATCTATACTTGTACCTTTTGCTTTCTATATGGCTTAATAAACCATACACTTAAAGAAATAAAACAAAGCAATTATTAGTCTAAAAGGAAAGAAACATTTCTAATAAATAAAAGAAACCTTAGACACCATCTCTCCAAAACCATTTTCAGATTTCAAAGTACAGGTCCAGACTAAAGAAGCAACACTCAAAGTCACATAGTTAAACAATAAAAACCTAGTTCAGCTTTTTTACTTCATAAGATCTTAAGTTTAGAATTACAGAAATGTCCTATATAATAAAATATAAAGTGCTCTGACAACAGAATTCTTCTGATGTTTTTGATAGTTTTGAAAACAAATATATCTATCACAACAATCTTTCCCCAAACCGTTTCACAAAGTTTGCAAACAAAATATTTTCTCAAAAAACTTCCTGACCAGAAAATTAAGAAAATAACATTTTCTATTCAATCATAAATTATTTCTCCCTAGCTGAGCAGGCAAATGTTGCCAAGGCTGATTAACTTCATAACAAAATATGCATTAAAATATGAAACAATTTGAGAAATACCTGAAGTAGAAGCAGCCATCTTCCTTGTCATTATCCTTTATTTTATTACAACTAAATGTTTCTGCCTAGAAGGAAAAGTAGGAAAGAAGGGGGAGAGGGAGAAATCACAAACATTAAACACAGTATATTTACGATGAAAATTTATTTTTCCTTTCACCAAGTGTGAACCCAGATCACATCTGGATTGATAAATACACACAAACACACCCCTACATGTATATATATTTACCATGCATGTATGACACAAAAGTGAGATTAGTCACAATGGAAAGATATACCATTAATTATTAAAGGGCACAAAACAGATCTTAAAGGTGGTGACATAATTTTAAGGTAATAGCAGCTTGATGGGACTGATGGTATAAATTAAGGAAGCTAGTTTCCTAAACAGATGACTAAACTGCACCATAAATCCTGAAAGATGTCATTAAGTCAGGACCCCTGATGTAGCTTGGTTTAGTTTCCAATTTGAGATTTTAGATTGGCACTGTCTGGTACGGTAGCCAGTAACTACATGTGACTACTGAGCACTTGAAATGTGACTGGTCCAAATTGAGGTGTTGTAAGCATAAAATACATACCAAATTTCAAAGACTTGGAAAGATACAAGAATGTAAAATATCATTATTAAATTTTAAAAGATTGAGTTCATGGTGAAATGGTAATTTTTTGTATATTAGTTTAAAACATTTAAAACTATAAAATTAATTTTACTTCTTTTTATTTTTTAATGTGGCTACTAGCAGAATTCAGAATTTGAGTATCACGTGTGGCTGGTATTATATTTCTATTGGACTGTGCGGCTTCGGACTCTCAAACTGTTCTCTCCACTCTACCCCCTTCTTTAATTTACTCTGTAGTCTATCAATCACATCTCCTTCTCTAACTTTCTGTATTATCTCTTAGCGATATTTAGTTTTTGCCTTGTGCTACTGTTCTTTAGACTTAATTCTGAAACATACTCTGATGCATCTTTTAAAAATCCTAAGTGATGGAATGGGTTATTTTCTAGTTCTCCAGGATATACACACTGCATTTTTATATTAAATTACATTTAATTTTATGTTAAATGTAAGAGCTACTTTTAATTTCTCAAATGCTTTCTATGACTCACATTTGCTGGTGGTCGGTTCCCACTGTTTGACAGTTTCCACATTTTCATGGAAATACGTGCTGGATTAATATTTTTAATGATACTGTCATCTTCAGAAATAACAGTAATCATAAAATCTGTAATGATGAACATTAAAAAATAAAATTATTTTCTTTCTAGTTCAGTTAGTGGATTTGGCTAAATAACTGTATGTCTTAAAGCATACATCTTGTTTAAGTGTTAATAATAAAATTCTGATGAAGAAATAAAACTATTCTTTAATTAGTCTTCCCCAACAATTTGTCTACAGAACTTATTCAATCATAACAGGTAACTCTCCTGTGCTAAATCTCCCACAGAAATCTAATAAATACATATTTGCTATTAAAAATCCTTTGTCTTATTTTCGCAGTCTGCCAAGCAAGACCAAAAAGGTTAGACTGTGTTATTTGTAGCACAAGGAACTATATTCAATATCCTGTGATACTATTGGGCATATACCCTGAGAAAACCATAATTCAAAAAGAGACATGTACCACAATGTTCACTACAGCAGTATTTACAATAGCCAGGACATGGAAGCAACCCAAGTGTCCATCAACAGATGAATGGATAAAGAAGATGTGGCACATATATACAATGGAATATTACTCAGCCATAAAAAGAAATGAAACTGAGTTATTTGTAATGAGGTGGATAGACCTGGAGTCTGTCATACAGAGTGAAGTAAGTCAGAAGGAGAAAAACAAATACCGTATGCTAACACATATATATGGAATCTTAAAAAAAAAAAAAAGGTTCTGATGAACCTAGGGGCAGGACAGGCATAAAGACGCAGACACAGAAAATGGACTTGAGGACACGGGGAGGGGGAAGGGTAAGCTGGGATAAAGTGAGAGAGTAGCACTGACATATATACACTACCAAATGTAAAATAGATAGCTAGTGGGAAGCAGCTGCATAGCACAGGGAGATCAGCTCAGTGCTTTGTGACCACCTAGAGGGGTGGGATAGGGAAGGTGGGAGGGAGGCACAAGAGGGAGGGGATATGGGGATATATGTATACATATAGCTGATTCACTTTGTTATACAGCAGAAACACAACACTGTAAAGCCATTATACTCCAATAAAGACGTTAAGAAAATACATCCTGTGATAAACCATCATGGAAAAGAACATGAAAAAGAATGTATTTATATGTATAACTGAGTCACTCTGCTGTACAGCAGTAATTATCAGAACATTGTAATTCAACTACACTTCAATAAAAAATAAATTTAAAAAAAAGGTTAGACTACAGATACTCAGCAATCTAGAATAGGCCAAATGGTTACAAATCTATAAGCTTTATGTAGTCTGAGAATACAATGTTTACTTTCTTTTTCGATTTTCAATAGCATACAGTAGCTAAACTATTATTACTTGTAATATTCCCTTATATTTATCACCTGTAATATTCACTTGTCACCTATTACAGTTTTTAATCACAGGAAATAGGTCTCATCTCCCCTAACAGATTTCAAAGGCTATAATTATTTAAAATTGTTAATGTTTCAATCTAAATATTTCTGGTCTGCTTCTTTCACTGCTTGTGACTATGAAGAGGAATTCATCCTCTCAAGAAAACCGAAGTATTCAAGAAAATTACCTATACAAAGCAAATACAATTTCCTATTGACTTGGCTCCTGCCATATTACACTGAACTCATTTGCTTACTTGATTGTCTCCTACATTAGACTGAACTCATTGAAAACTGTCATGTTCATTACTGGAATTAGGAGTCTAGCATAGTGGATGGACATAGCAGGTGTTCAGTAAATGTTTCTTGCTCTGAAATATCTTTTTTTTTTTTTTTTGCGGTACATGGGCCTCTCACTGCTGTGGCCTCTCCCGCCGCAGAGCACAGGCTCCGGATGCGCAGGCTCAGCGGCCATGGCTCACGGCACCAGCCGCTCTGCGGCACGTGGGATACTCCCGGACCGGGGCGCGAACCCGTGTCCCCTGCATCGGCAGGCATACTCTCAACCACTGAGCCACCAGGGAAGCCCTGAAATATCTTTAATCATAAATTATGATGTGATGCATTTCCATCCAAATTAAGTTGAACAGTCCTGGTTCTGTCTGGTTTAACAGTGCAACATATTTAGTAGAACATACCCCCCACAGTTTTGCCATTTAGCAGTTCATACTTCTTTTGCAGAATCTCACAATTCAGTGAATGAACAAACACAAACTGATTATCTTAAGCTATCAGTTTATATATGAACTTTTAGTTCATTCTTGACCATTAAAGGAATGTAGGATATAGGGGAGAGGGAAGACATAGCTAAGTCAAATGTACTTTCTTTACCATTTGAAAGGCCACAAAATGCTTGCTTTTTTATCATGCTGAACACCGAGGATAAATAATTTATTCCACTAATGTAAGAGGCAAATTAATACTACAAATTTATTTTAAAACTGTGAATTACTCACCAGTGAAAATACCCCCTGCTAAAAAGGAAGCATCTTTGTCATATTTAACATTGAGACGAATGGGTTTTTCAGGGTCTGGAAGAATCATTAACTTAATTATGGGTCCTTCTATGGTATTCTTGTTATAAATGGCTTTAACCTGCATAATATGTTCTCCTCTAAAAAGAAAAAAGGGGAAGGGGGGAAGGGGGTTCAAACTTCATTAGTTATAACTAAAAATTCTGAGACAATTTATACAAAGTTTAACTCATTTAGGAAACCTCTCTACTCCTGTTCCATTCCAACTCCTGACTATCACTAAATAGAAGGCTAGTTATTACTCTTAACTTAATCAAGTAATAACAAAAATCAATCTCTATAATACCAATAACTATCAAACTTTCAGTTCTTACCTAGGGGCATAAACACTGAACACTCCCAAATTAGCCCTGCCCCTTTCATCGGTTTTATGCTGTTGGTTTGAAGGAGTGAGCTAAAAACAAAACAAAACGGTTAATTAGAAAATTCGAGGAATCAAATTCTTTTCCTCTATTACCATTTAAAAAGCTACATTTGCACAGTCTAAAATCTAAAATTGTCTAATTTGAACTAGCTGAAATGATATAATACGTAATCACATAATCCAAAGGATAATAATCACACTGATCAATTAAACTAGAATTCTGTGTATTTCAATTATTAAGTTGCAGAATTCAATGTTCAGTTTCAATAACACTGATATATCAAGTGACGTGTGGTCACACAAACACTGAAGGTATATTCCAAAATTGGGGGGTTGTGAGAGTCGGCGCAGGAAAAATAAACATAAATACACATACATAATTTCAAGTCAAGGCATAATACCATGTCCATCGTTAGTTACTTCATCTTTCTCTTAATATTTACTCAGATGTGCTCCTTAAATCTTTGTTGCAATACTACTTTTGCATTGATAACCAAGCTTTTACTTTTAAGTGATTAAGAATCAGTGGCCACATTTCCTAATCAGTGGTTAGAAGAGGCTTACAGTCTTTGGCAGATGCTTCTCCAAAAAATTAGGATCATACTCTTATTACCAGTAGAAAATAATCACTATTTAACTCTCTTGGAAGCAAATATTAAGAACAAAAGTAAATGTGAAGACTGCAGAAGCAGGAAAATCAGACTCTCTCCTAAATCCTAATACCTAATTTCTGTTTAACGGAACCTGAAGATTAGGTAATTATGGTACATGCAGACAAAAAAAAAAAGGCAATAGCTGGTGAGACAAAAGTGAGAAAGAGTAATTGAAATGCTAGAATAAAACCCTATATTTGCACCTGTCTCATTTACCCTCTAATCCATCTTATCTCAACCTATCTTTCTCAAAGTCTTTCTCCCACCTGGGTCCTAAATCTTTGCTGCTAAACCAGAGAAGTAAGTCTTCTATTTCAGGCTACATAGCAGCAATATTGTAGCCTTTTTTGACAGGCTAAGACCTCTGACCCTTTTCACTTTTCTTTGAAAATAAGTTCATGTGGATCACAAGTCATTCTTGGCACTTTAATCTCCTATATAGCTTTTATTTATTTACTTATTTTCGTTTATTGTCTTTTGGCCGCGCACATGGCATGCAAGATCTTAGTTCCCCGACAAGGGATCGAACCCGTGCCCCCTGCAGTGGAAGCACGCAGTCCCAACCACTGGACCGCCAGGGAATTCCCTCCTGTATAGCTTTTAAGATAAACTTGTTGAGTCCTACAAAATCCCCACTGTGATTCTTAATGAACTAATGGATTAATTTCAAGTGAACTGTGTATTTACATAATATCAACTTTTTGCATCCACTAAAATTATAAAATTTATGGAGGGATACTCAAGCCTGGCTTAATATAACTCCAAGAACTCTCTTCTGTGTTGCCTGGCAACAACCTGGCTGGGACAAATGAATTCTCTTCAACCAACAGGAGAGACTTGTGAAAATATAACTTTGCAAGGGACTGGCAGCTTCTTCCCTTCCCCCTTGCAGGAGGGCATAAACTTTGTGCCAGGCATCCAAAGTCCCCCCCTACATCCTGGTTACCCCAATGCTAATGTAAACACTTGGTACCTAATCTTGGACTTCCTGATATCCAAGCACTATGTCTGTGCCCTAACATTACGAGGCCATGTTCATGCTTGCCAAATTCCCTAGAACACAAGCCAGTATAGGTCCAACAGCTATGCCCAGGCCCTGGTAGCTCTCCAAAAGGTAGGTGGAGTACAGCTACTCGCATGACTCTTTTCCTTCAACCCTTAGGGCTTGTAAGTTTCCCCAATAATACCTGTTTCATAACCCATACCGCAGGTCATTGTATCTGCCATCATTCACCTTTGTCAGCATTATCTATTCTTAATCTGAAATCCAAATATTATTAATATTGTGTAATAAACACTTAGACATAACTGTAGAATGTTGCCCCTTGTTACACTGTTTGCAAGCCATAAACTATACTTCCTCAAAATAACTATTAAAAATTTTAGGTTAACTTAAACTAAGCAATAATGAAGATTATATAAGACTATTAAAAAAAAATGTGACACCTAAAGACATGATCCTGAGGATGAAAGCCAGAATTTTAAGTAAGTGAAAATATTTAAGAATGTTTAAAACTTACCTTTAAATTGTTAGCTTTTATAAGGCTTATTTTAACCTGTGGCACAAGTGCTGGATTATCCCATTGATCACAAAGTTGAACAATGAGAGGATTCTGTAATTCTCTTCCGTTAATCACTGGAATGGACTAAAACAGATATAATAATTTTAAGAAGCACTAAAACATATATGCCAAACAATATGATTACTATTTAAGTGAAAAAATCACTTAATGTATCTGTTTTATTCACAAATAGCTCCTTTCATCAATTAAAATAAATTTCTGAAAGTCAATTATGTTGTCACAAATGATCCTCTTCTTATAGAAATGATTGAAAATTTGATAAACGGGAAAATATCATTTGACATTACTGGCTTCTAGAGCCAGTCAAGAATTCTAAAAATTACACGTTAGAAGGACTTCCTTGGAAAAAGAAGCTTATCTTAGGTTCTCATCTTTAGCACTGTCATCTACAGTTTAACTCCTCCATCAATTGTCAGCACTCTGCCAGTCTACACGAAGCAATAATGCACAGCTTTCCAGCTCTTGGTTAAACAGGACTAGTCACTGATAATCTAGACTGTCTTGTTGGCTTAAGATGTTTCTTGCTTTTGCGTTACTTCATGTAAGGCCTGTGTAACTCTGCGAATTTGTGTGCCTACCTATTAATACTGGATATATCAAAGGAAAACACATTGTCAAGCAAGAAACCTGTGAAAGTCCAATCCTGTGTGTCAGATTTTAAAAGTTTAAAAAAAAAAAAAAAAAAAAGAAGATAAGAAAGATATAACTAGCAAAAAAGGAAAGCTGATTTATCATCTCTCTCCTACTAATAATGTTCCCTCCGCTTCCTCCACCCCTCACCTTACTTGAGGAAGTTGTTTACCAAATTACGTTAGGAGGCTGCTAAAAGCGGGAGAAAAATTAATAATGTGTTAGGGTTAGAACTCTTTTTTTTTTTTAAAGATACCCTTGAAGCTGGTTTAGTTTAAATGCTTGACTACCAAAAGATTTTCATGGATAGACTGTATTTTATCTGCAAAAGTTTATAAAAAGCTTGAATATATAAAAAGTGCTAATGTTTCCAAATGTAAACACTACAGGGTCTTTATTCCTAATTACATAATTGTCTATCCATCAAATAGTAACTACTTTTAAAGAATATCTTTCAGTAAATGACTTGTAGCAAAAGCTTTTAGTTGAACATTTTTCTGGGTAGTAGTGGGGAAAGCAAATATCCAAAATTGAATGTTCATGAATACAAATTTGCCCTTTGCCACTTTTTAATATTGTTGTGTAATATAATATTTCAGAATTTGTTTCCTATTTATAAAGAATGATAATACATCATAAGGTTACTGAAGATTAAATGAGAGAATATATGTGTATATTTACATATTTTTTCTATTTATCATGCTTAGGTGTTAAATCAGTTCCCCTTTTCTATTAAAGATCCTGTAGGGGGACGGTAGGTCAAAAATTAAATTAGGAAATTCTAGGAAAACCACATATTCAACGACTACATTTTCAAGCTTACCTACATATAATGTATCTCTTAACAGAATGAGAAATTCGTTTTAGGTTTTATTTTTAAAACTTCTGGATTTCAATGGTATCTGCAAATAAATCTTGTAATAAGTTTTTGAGTTAACAAGCTGTCAATATTTTTTATATTCCTCTCCTACAAAATCATATAAAAACATGAACATGTAAAGATTTTTTCCACCTCAAATGTACACAATTATTCCATGATACAGTCAGTCAACAAATCCTTTATTGACATCCTCAGGCACAAAGAATGTATTGATTTATGCAATATATGTGCTTCCAGATAAAAATAAGTGCACTCGTTTTTCAGTGAAATCCTTCAGTCAACACAGTATTACAAAAAAAATTGTTTTTAAAGCACATTCATACACTAGTTTATCTGTTTTTTTAAACTCACAAATCAAAAAAGGGCAATCTCAAACTAGGGCGCAGATATGTAAGCTTTTCTTAGATGATCAGTTCCTTTACAGGATAATTTCATTTACTACCACGGTCATGTGAGATCATTTCCCATTAGAAAAAAATAAGCTTTCACACCAACAGATAAGGCCCTGCCACACCATAACTGAACACCAGAATGTGAACATTTTAAAACCAGAATTCTAAAAATTGAATGAAAACTGAAAGGTAACAGATTTGACAGACATTTGCAAAATTAGTATTTAAGTATTAGTAATTAGTATTTAATTCAAAAAGAGTCGTGTATCACAATATTCGTTCCAAAGAGAAAAACAAATACTGTATGCTAATACATATATATGGAATCTAAAAAAAAAAAGGTACTGAAGAAGCTAGGGGCAGGACAGGAATAAAGAAGCAGACATAGAGAGTGGACCTAAGGACACCGGAAGGGGGAAGAGTAAGCTGGGATGAAGTGAGAGAGTAGCACGGACATATATACACTACCAAATGTAAAATAGATAGCTAGTGGGAAGCAGCCACATAGCACAGGGAGATGAGCTCAGTGCTTTGTGACCACCTGAGGGGTGGGATAGGGAGGGTAGGAGGGAGATGCAAGAGGGAGGGGATGGGGGATATATGTATACACGTATAGCTGATTCACTTTGTTATAAAGCAGAAACTAACACACCATTGTAAAGCAATTATACTCCAATAAAGACGTTAAAAAAAAAAGATTTAACTATTTGCACAGGAAGGTAAACTGAAGTTTTTTATGGATATAATGAATGACTTGATATCTGGTATGCTTTTAAAAATTCCAGCAAAGGGGCTTCCCTGGTGGCGCAGTGGTTGAGAGTCTGCCTGCCAATGCAGGGGACATGGGTTCGTGCCCCGGTCCGGGAAGATGCCACATGCCACGGAGCGGCTGGGCCCGTGAGCCATGGCCACTGAGCCTGTGCGTCCGGAGCCTGTGTTCCGCAACGGGAGAGGCCCGCGTACCACCAAAAAAAAAAAAAAAAAAAAAAAAATCCAGCAAAAACATTTTTTTAATAAGTCAGTGAGAGAGAACAATGAAATAAAATTGGGCCCATCAGTAACTGTTGAAACTGGGGGTTCATTATACTTTTTTTACTTTTATGCATATTTTAAAATTTCTATTATAATAAAGTACTTAGAATTTGAAGTATTACACTTTTTTAAACAAATGAGGGCACAGTGATGAATTAAATAATGAAGTATTAAAATTCATATTACTTTGTCCTTTTGTTATTGTTACTATTGCTATTATTACTTCAACAACAAAATGTAACTATTCTGATCTACTGACATTTTGAAGCAATAAGTCATGTGATATTAAATTCTGTCAATCAAGGCAGGAAGGTACTTACCTCCTTTAACTCTGGCCAGTCTACAAGGAGAAGTTTAGCTGGTGGCCCAGAAATTAGCTGCACTCGAATAAAGTCAGAAAACTCACGCCAAGTAAAACAAAGATCCTTATTTCCAGGGGGACCTGGAATAAATTTGATGCCTCTCACACTTATACTTTGTGTATTTTCCTAATGAGGAAAAGCACATTGAAAAGAAACAGGGAGATAATGTTTAGTTTTCAGAAAAATGAAAGAAAGTGTTGTCACCACCCATGTGCATACAGATGTGTTTCTGGTATAACAACAGCAAGTAACTTACACATATGCCAATACTGGAGTTCCTTGAATTTCATCTCCTTGAGAGGAGAAACTGAAATTCTTTTTTGTGAGGGAGAAATCTAAAAGGTTCAAGCCATGTCCTTTTTCCTGGTATTTTCCTAATTTCCTTCTTATTTACACTTGCATTGTCTCCTTTCTGTTCCCCAAATAGCCATGCACGTGCTTGCCCAACACCCTTTGCACTCGCTCCTTCCCTGTGATTGCAACATTTTTTTTACCTACATGGCTTTTCTTCAGGTTTTTGCTCACAGAATACCTTAACCAGAGGGGTTTTCTGTAACTACCCTATATGATGGTGCCCTAGTCCCACAGCCCACTTTAATTTTCTTCCTGTTACTCATTTCCTACTTGTTATATGCTCTCCCATTACAAGGTAATCTCCGAGAAGGTAGGGTCTTTGACTTGTCACAACCCCATCGCTGGTACTTAGAATGCCTAACATCTGTTAATGGGAATCAATGACACTAGCTTATAATCTTTGCCAAGTCACTGAAGTAGATAAACTGATTCCATACTGGCATGAGCAATGTAGTATTCGCATTTTAATAGTGACCCTTAATGATTTCATCATCTTAAATTTCCATTAAGTACAAATATATTCCAGCAGATTTTAAAAATCAGAGTTAAAATGCCATGTTTTATGATCAGAAACAACTGTTTGTAGAACATTTTCTGTAAAAAGACATTGCAAAACAATAAAAATTAATCTCCCCCAAAAGCCCACTGAGTGCGGGGGAGTTTTTTCATTATTTGGAAAACAAATTAAGCATTCATTAGTACAACATATTGAAAAGTTCAAAATACGTGAAGTCTATAGAATCCCACATTTAATAGTGAAACACCTAATGCCCTTTTGAAGAGGTGATGTCTTAAGTAATCTTGAAAGTTATTCTGGTTTTACCTCATATCTTAAAAATAAAATTTGCATGTGCATTAACAAATTGTAGATGAGTATAAATAGAATTAAACACAAAATTCTGAAAGGCACTGTCTAAGGTCTAATGTTGATATTATCAAGGGAATGTACTTCAGAAGAGCAGTACATTTTATGAAGATGTGGAAATGATTTTAAGAAACAATGGCATATTAAAACCAGTTTTTTTATTTTTAAAAAAACTTTAAAAATAGTGTTTTTTAAAACAACTTTGGTTTAAAAAAAAACCAGAGGCTCCCTTTTTTCTGTAGAGACTAGGGGTAGACTCCTGTTGTTTGTTTGAAAGTGAGTCAAGATACTATACATCAGTAGTAAAGTGACAGTAGAAACAAAGTCAATTTGACTGGAGAATGAGCCATGGGAGGAGACAGGTGTGCTGCAGTGGAATACTATGGAGTACTTTAGGCCACCCTAAGGAGATGGAGCCTAACTTTATAGTATAAAATGCTGACAGGTGGCATAAGATAGGAACTGAAAACTGACACTAGATTTGGTCAGGTGTCACAGGGCAGAAAAACAGCGACAGTGGCTTGCCTGGGAATGATGGTGAAGAATGTGAAAACAGAGAGTATATACAACTCTTCCAAGGAGCTGTACTGTAAAAAGGAGGAGAGAAAGAGGGCCGTACAAGGAAGCTGTGAGGGTTTTTTTATTATAGCATGTCTATATGCTGATGGGAATCTAACAGATTATAGCATGTCTATATGCTGATGGGAATCTAAAAGACGGGAAAACAAGATGTAGGAAGATAGGTTACAATTTAGGAATAATTAGTGAAAGAGGATGGGAGTCTGTGCATAAGGCAACAGGAAGGAGAGATAGTTCATGTATAGCAGCAGTTATTATCTGACTTCATCTACACAGAGCGTGAAGCTAGACAAGAGAAGAACCTGAAAGTCAAAGATCAAACCTGCGGTACGTGGGCCTCTCACTGTTGTGGCCTCTTCCGTCGCAGAGCACAGGCTCCGGACGCACAGGCTCAGCGGCCATGGCGCACGGGCCCAGCCACTCCGTGGCATGTGGGATTCTTCCCGGACCAGGGCATGAACCCGTGTCCCCTGCATCGGCAGGCGGACTCTCAACCACTGCGCCACCAGGGAAGCCCCAAACCTTATCTTTTACAGTAAACAAAACACCATTAAAAGTTCCTCAGCAGTGCTAAGATATAGTGAAAGTGGTGTTCTGAAAACTAGAAAATAATAGCCCAGCAGATTAGTGGAAACAGAAATTCTAGGTGGGAGGGGCAACAAGGAGGCTATTATGATCATTCTGTTAGGTAAAAGGAATAATGGAGACTCCAAAAGGAAGAAGTTTTTTTTTTGTTTTTTGGTTTTTTTTATTTTTTTATTTTTTTTGCGGTACGCGGGCCTCTCACTGCTGTGGCCTCTCCCGTTGCGGAGCACAGGCTCCGGACGCTCAGGCTCAGCGGCCATGGCTCACGGGCCCAGCCGCTCTGCGGCATGTGGGATCCTCCCGGACCGGGGCACAAACCCGTGTCTCCTGCATCGGCAGGTGGACTCTCAACCACTGCGCCACCAGGGAAGCCCCCAGAAGTTTTAAAAACCATTAAATGCCCTAATTGGATTCAACTTTACTTGGGCCTTAGAATTCCTTCTTTTGACCTACTTGAGCCTGATAGGTTCCTTGAAGGCTCAACTCCAACATCTTTTCTCGAAAACTGTCTTTAATCTCTCCAAGAAGAATACATTGTGTTTCCTTGCTTGTTTTAAACTGAAATAATTCCACCAGGGTTCTTATTTTTCAAGCTAATCTCAATTAACTGCACAGTTGCAAACTTTCACCACTAGTTTTCTCCCAGGCATTCTATTTAATGCAGGGACTGAGCACCAAGAAATTTTACTCAAATAGCTACATGAAAAACTATCTTTATATACATATCAAAATATTTAAGGATGAAATGATATGATGTATGGAATTTGCTTCAAAGTGATAGATAAGGGGGAAGTGATGAATGTTGAAGCTGACTGATGGAATCATGGGAATTACTTATACGGTTTATTCTATTTTTGCATATGTTCAAAATTTTTCATTATAAAACTTATTTTAATGCCTTTTATAATTTTTCATTGTAAACACTGAAATCAAGTCTCTCTTATTTTTGTTTTTCCTAAAATTTTTGTTATATATAAACTGAATGGAATAAGCCAACTGTTATGGAAAACAGCCATACCTGAAAAGTAGTTTTCAAATGTGAGTTATCAAGTCCAATCCCAGCAATTCCCAAGGCAGATAGAGAACTTGGTGAAAATGCTTGAATCTGATTTCCATACTGATCTGTAACTATTATAACTATAAAAGGGGGAGGAAGTTTAATTTTAAAGTATCAATAAAATATACAAATATCCATAAACACACTTATACACTTAATTAAAATTATACTTAGAAACTCATTCTAACTTTGTTCTTGTGCATTTTTTTGGTAAAAAGTAATTATAATCACTTCTTTTATAATCACTATACAAATAATAAGAATATACATAAGTACATTTATATTTACATATTTAACATGATGCTGTTGTTAATCAAGATTTTTACCATGAACATATGAAGGAAATAATTTAGTATTATATAATATTCTAGATATTAAAAAAATACAGGATACATATGAACCCACTAATATATTTACTTTTCACTCTTAATATTAACTATTATCATTTCTAACAAAAGTCAACATTCTTTTCAATAAACTATTTTGGCCAAACTGATTTCAGTTAGGTCAGCATAGGCAAAGACAGGGAAAATGCTTCAAACTTTCCAACAATGGAATTTAGACCATAAACCGTATATAAATCCCAAGTTTTCCTTTCAGATTATGTATGCCAAAACATGAACATTAAGGACATATTATAGAAAGAATAGGACATATTATAGAAATATAATAAAAGCAGGCCATCCTAACCTATTTCTCCTTGAAGCTCTTGGCCCATCTGTACTGTTTTTCCTCCTTTTAATTCACATTTTAGATGTTTAGGTTCATCAGGAAGTGGTCTGCAATTGATTAACAAGTTAAAGGCCTTACTTGCACCATTAATTGTAGAAAAAAATTAGTTTAAATATGCTAAAGAGTAACAAATACAACACTCATTTTCTAAAACTTAAATAAAGCAACACCCCTCTAAATACCTCCATTTATATAACATAACTATTAACCCAAAAGGACAGAGAAGAGATAGCTTGCAAAGAGAGTAGAGAATACTGACAAAAAAAAAAAAAAAAATACACATGTGTTGGATCACAGTTATCTATGCTGGATTAAAAGGAACTTATGCCATGAGAACACTGAGAAAGAAAACAGATGGGTCTGTAAGAATAACTCATCAAGAGATCTGTCTCTGGCTGAAGAGCTGTACATCTTACAATTTTATCTCAAACACGGAGCTATTCTAAGTGTTGGAATAGTATGGAAATGTGTAGAGGAATTAAAGTGAAAAAGGTTATTAAAAAAGAGGCAGCCGAGGAACTGACAGGCCAGGGTGAAGGACAGGTTTTCAGTATAGTTACTTAAATCTTCCCCTTTTCTATCAGGTGGACTCAGCTTTAAAAATCATCACTAACCAATGAAAGCATTCTTCCTTCTGAACAACACACTGACTGATCACACTGTATCTTTTGGACTTTTCATGTCTGTCATTCTGCAGGAGTTTTCACTGTTGCTTGTCCTAGGAGGGCTTTCCTTTATCAAAAGTTCTAGTTCTGACAGATACTAGAGGGTCAATTAAGCAGAAGCTTGTAACAGTATTAAGAATTAATCACTATCTTCAGTGAAGCTTTATTCCAAAGACAACCTATTACCAAAAAATTGTGAAAATTTCTATATTAAAAAACAACTTTGGCATGGGTGCTTTGGAGAAAAGCACTTTTGTCGCCATATGCTGAATTTTGAAATACCTCAAAATATAATATGCCCACAAACCTTACTGTAAATGCACTTTCCAAAGACACATGATCATCTTGGAATGAAACCTGGCAATAGCGCATATCTTTTACAGATGTTGGTACTTGTACATCAGGAAGCAGACCCTGTAGTAAGTGCTCTTTGTTAATCTCAGGAGTCCAATTAACCTAGAAGAAAAATTATATATTTAAGAATAATATAAAGTTTAATCTAATGCCTTCCAACTGCCACTTATCTTACCAAAGACTCTTAAAATTATAACCCATCCTCCCCACCTCTAAGGAAAAAGAAAAGCCCCTTATGACCAGAAATGATGGTTGTTCATATATTACTATAAGATAAAAAGATTTTAAAAAACAAGTAAAAGTATCTTCCTCATTGTCTTTCCTGATAATGTTGCCATATCTTTCAATGCAATAAAATAAATATTCCTAAGGCATTTCTTTAGCTTTTGCCACAAGATTATCACTGTGGTCATTATAGTTTTAAAAAAACCATGTCAATCAAATCATGTGATCAATTCTGAGAAGTAACAATCTTTTTTTTGAAAAGAATCTTATTAATACAGGCTTTAAATGAGATCTAAGTGGACCTGATTCAGCAAGGTGAGAAAACAAGTTAAATCCACTAATGTAATTACCATCCTGGCCACATCTTGATCTTAATCCACTCTGGAATGTTTTCAGCTCTAACTTTAACTTTACATCTCTTAAATTCCATATTTTGTTACCTGATCCATTTTTTAAGTTGATTACCCTATGCTAACCTTTTAAACTTCCAATCCTTTCTATTTAAGAATATTTATCTCAACTTTATGCTTTTAGCTTTCTATAGCTGTGATTCTTAAATCACTGATATTCTAATATTTTAATCCTAGTTTATGCTATTCTTAGTTACCTTTTTTTAAAAAAAATAAATTTATTTGTTTATTTTTGGCTGCGTTGGGTCTTCACTGCTGCGTGCAGGCTTTTTCTAGCTGCGGCGAGCAGGGGCTACACTCTTCGTTGTGGTGCACAGGCTTCTCGTTGCGGTGGCTTCTCCTGTTGTGGAGCACGGGCACTAGGCGCGCGGGCTTCAGTAGCTGTCACTCGCAGGCTCTAGCGCGCAGGCTCAGCAGTTGTGGCGCACAGGTTTAGCTGCTCCGCGGCATGTGGGATCTTCCAGGACCAAGGCTCGAACCCATGTCCCCTGCATTGGCAGGCGGATTCTTAACCACTGCGCCACCAGGGAAGTCCTCTTAGTTACCTTTTTATCTTTTTAAACCGTCTTTTTATTCTTTATCATACCTTTTTTTCCTTTTTTTAAAAATAATGGAAGCAGCAAGCATGAGTTACACAAAAAGGCTTTCTTCTCTCACCCTAGTTGTGCTCTCTCTTCAGTGAATTCCTAGGTCAGTTTGGGTTGACTTTCCTCAATACTGGAGAATTCTCTAAAGACTACAAAACCACTTTAAGCATATACATTTAGTAAAAGTATTTAATATCCTTTATTATCAATAAAGGTGCATTTAAAATCTTTGGAACCCAAGAAATATATAACTACTAGAATTGAGGCAAAATGTGTCAAAAGCTGGCCATGAGCTTAGAGAATGGCAAAAAGGAGGTTATATACAGAAAAAGGCTCTGAAGTCAATGTTTCTCCTTACCCTTAACATGAAAGTAAACCGTGGAAACATTATGAGAAAGCAGGGAAGCAGTTCAGAAGCTAGGTTGCTGGTACCACTTTTAAACTACTTGCCATCAAATCTGCTGACAGAGATAAAAATGGCTTGCCTCCCTTCCAAGCAGGATAAGGATTATTTATCTCGAAATCCTCCCTTCTCTCATTATGGAGAGGAAAATAAACTGGCTGGAGCAAGGGTTATTCCAAATAAGATTTTTTAAAAAATCTAACCATTTTGATTTGGTTCTCTGTTAAGTGAGCTGTTAAAGTTTCAACATATAGATTTACCCTATCAAGATACAAATGATACATTTAGATGACAGGTCTATGAGGACCATCTGAAGCTACTGAGAACTGACAAAAGCACTGTCTAAGGATCACACTTTTAGAGATTGCTATACCAATTTCAAATGGCCAAATCAGGAGTCTGCAGTTAACAATAATACTGTTTTACCATTTTCCTTTAACAGACTTTTTATTTAGTGCCTTCAGAATAGCTACAAAAACAATGCTTTGGTTGGGGACTTCCCTGCTGTGGCACAGTAGTTAAGAATCTACCTGCCAATGCAGGGGACACAGGTTTGATCTCTGGTCCAGGAAGATCCCACGTGACACAGAGCAACTAAGCCCGTGCGCCACAACTACTGAGCCTGCGCCCTAGAGCCTGCAAGCCACGACTACTGAAGCCCATGCTCCGCAACGAAGACAAGCCACCACAATGAGAAGCCCGTGCACCGCAACAAAGAGTAGCCCCCGCTCACCGCAACCAGAGAAAGCCCGTGTGCAGCAGCGAAGACCCAACGCAGCCATAAATAAATAAAATTTAAAAAACAGACAAACACTTCTTTGGTCAAGTGGTGATCTTGATTGTGAGTATAGAAATACAGTTCATCAGGACTGGAATTTTGTTTAGGTGTCAAAATCATTTTTCTAAGCATGAATTTGTCACACATCAACATTTCAATCTAGTGCATGAAAAAATATCTTATTTAGCCCGGGATTTTATATAACAGTATTATTTTTCTGTGGTAAGTTTCTTCTTAGAGGATAGCCTATAAAACTTGTGCAGTCTTCCAAGCAAAAAAATGAACAGAATTCTTGCAAATAAACAATCTGTTT
Source organism: Physeter macrocephalus (assembly GCF_002837175.3). NCBI lineage: Eukaryota > Metazoa > Chordata > Mammalia > Artiodactyla > Physeteridae > Physeter > Physeter macrocephalus. Next base: position 32,999,250 of record NC_041232.1, read on the forward strand.
GAGATACTTACTTTAATTTTCTCTGCTAAAGCTGATGTTATATGGATTTCTCTTTCTCCTTCATCATACATTTGAAAAATAAGGTTATGCATAATATCTCCTGCTATCCAATTAACCTCATCCTGATGTTTGATCTGGATTGCCTTTTGTCCTTCTACACTGAATATCTGTAATCTTGCAACATGGCTACTGGGAAGCAACTTAATAGTCTTCTCCACAGGTGCCACATCTTTACAACTCTAGGAAGAGAGGAAAACACAAATATATACTGAATGACATCTGTACTGAAAACACAGTTTTTGGCTTTAATGGTGAATCTTCCATATTGCTTAAGAATTTATTTCCAATATTACGGGAGATCATCTTATATACTGTTAACATTCATAGATTTTCTCATTAAGAGGATACTATAGTATTAATAATTCCATATTTTATACCATCAAGTTATAAATAATGACAGTGGCCACATTCTTAAAACCAAAAACTAGCATATTTGGACTTAAAAGAACTTCCTTCCCCTTTATTTGTAAATTTACTAAAAAGTGTTGCAAACCTGTGAAATTTTAATATGACACAGATTTGGTGACCAGCATTTATTAATAAAAATAAAGGTGTAATAAATTAAGAACTTTCCATAAATTAAAGATAAATATTGCCATAAAATATGTTATTTAATGAGCTTCTAGAGCCTTTTCAATTCATTTTACATTTGGGTGAGTGGACAGAGTTGCTTGTAGCTAGATGAGGACTCTAGATGCCCCTAAAGGTTGAGCTGGCATATTTATAATTTGTTATGGGCACATCAGTGTTCCAAAGATCAGCAAAGATGAGCTGGTGTGCTACATAAATTGATTTTAGGCACACAAAATTAAAACATTACATAATTATTTCAGAATCTAGGTATAGTGCATTCCACAGGATACAAAAAATTCATATAAGTCTAAGCTTAAAATACCTCTACAATCCTACTTCACTCATGTCTCCTTCCTCATCCAGTTGCAGTCATTTTACTGAAGCCCATTCACATGAACAATGACATATTCAAAATTCCTACCTCACAGAGTATCAGGCAAATAATCCATCCCCTATTATAAGCACATCTGTTTGCCTGGCTCAAACTTAAGAGTCACTGCTTTTCGATAATATGTTCTGACTGCAGGTTACAAGATATACCTTGGTCTTTGTCTTAACTGACAAGGACTCTTGGTGTTCTGCCTGTTGCTGCTCTGCAGTATTTACATAATTATATGTAAATGCTCTCTTGCTCTCAAGCCCAGATTTCTCCCTAACTCCAAGTCTTTTTCCTGTATCTCCTGATCTTTTGCAAGATGGTATGCTCAAAAATGTTGCCCACATTATTGAAAAAAGGAAATGCATAACAAATATTTGAAGATTATCAAATATAACCAGCTTCAAAAGAGAAGAGTTAGAATAAAGTCAAATCATTTCATTCTAATGTAAAAAAATAAAAGCTTCTACCCTTCTGAGGCTCAAGATATGTTAGCTGATATATACTTAGTAGGAAAAACATTGGTTAATCAACTGTTCAGGTAATTTATCATCTACTAACCATATCAATTATGAAGAAATCACATTTAGGTATTTTACTTGTATAAGTATTTGCTATCCCATTTAGCAATCGTAGGAAACCAAATGCTTATATCAACTGCCTGCCCTTCTCTAGGCTGGCTTCACCTTCAGCCATGATGTATATCCAATAACCAGTATCCTACTGGCACATTAACACAGCAATCTCTTTATAGGAAAATACTAATGAAAAACCATGTATTTATTTTGTTAATTATACACACATATTAAATGTTCATATATCCTTCAGTGGTGGTTCCATAGGGACATTTACCAAACTTTCTAACAAACAAGTATAAACTGTAAGAAACAAGAGAATAAAATAAAACTGATAATTGTCACATTTTAATATAGGAAATAATTTTAGGAACATGTAATCAAGAATAGCTATAGATATTATAAAAGGTTTGATCAAGAAAATTACTAATATTTGATACAAAATGTTATTTACTATGCCTTTTCATTTTTGCCTTTTCTTTCCTCTGGCTAAAAGAATCAAAAATATCTCATTTTAAAAAGTCAAACAACTTTACATAAAATATTATAAAGCTGTTAAAGAATATTTGTATAAAGACAATATAATACCAATGAATAACAGTAACAACTTACAGGTATTTCAATTTTTGCTTTAAGCATCTGGTCTTTTTTGATATTCTGAACTTGAATTGCTGGTCCTGACAAAATACTGGTTCCAGAACTACTGCAATCCACAACGTAGACTGGAAGGTTTGGAGCACCTGAAAACTATTGGAAGCATACAAAATAATTTAAGACCCCAATCAAATGTAACTTATTATTCAATAACTGTTATTTAAATTTTCAAACAATTTAGTACAGCTACTATTTCCGGCTATAAATTAGAAGACTATAAATATAATTCACTAATATTCTAGACAATTTCTGAATGAAAAGAGTAAGTTTCTACAATTCTAGGTAAAATTTGTTGATTTTGGAAGAAAAAACAACTTCTTCAACCATTATTCTTTCTTTTTTTAACTCCACCTATTTGGGTTTTCCTTTCCTTTTTGTGCTGTTTTACTCATATTCATTTATCCATCCATTCCCAATCCTAAAGGATATTTCCATCATCCTACTCATAAATTAAATACTTGATCTGAAATGAGGAGGATGGACTAAGGAAGGAGAGGGGAGGAATCTGTAATCCAATACTTGGCACAGCTGGCATCATTACTGGCTTAGGGATGATGAAAACTATCGACAATGAGATAGCCCACAAATTTCTCCATGGAATAATCATTACACAATCTAGATACAATATAAGGCTTACTATGAAGGAGCCAAAAGATACAGTGATTTAGTGATTTCCATTTAGTACCACGGGACTCAAAATCTACATATTCTTATCTTATAACAGCTTACCTTACAATGAACAATCAATTTTGGTTGTGCTGTTATATTGTCTGATTCATCCAAAACTTCTACCTGAAATGGGAAAGCTGTTCCATTTTCTATAACTAAAATTTCAGAATCAGGTTTCACTTTCAATCGATGAGGGGGACCTACCAGAAAATTATATAATAAAATAGATTCAAGTTTCTAAAACTGAAATGTTAAAATAGCAAAAGAAACAGCTTTTAACATTTCAAGTTTTAATATCTTTTAAATAATACCAAGAGAGAAAAAAGAAATATCCATGTTTAATCATTTCTATCCCCCAAATGCATATATTCTATACATCACGGGAGTGGTCTCAAATATATTAAAATGTTTGATGTCTAGACTTAGTTTTATGTAACAAGCTAAGACACGGTGATAACTCATGTTAGAAATCACCCAAACAGGGGAAATACTAAAAAGATCCTGGAAAAAGTATTCAAGAATAAAAGTAAAAGTTTATTAAACTACTTTTTTATTTACTACTTTTAACTTTACACAATGAGACTGATTTCTCAGCCACACTACATACCTGTCTCAGGCACTTTTGTTCAAAGGATCAGTTCATATAATGACATAACCAGATAGCTTACTTGTTAGACTGCCCACAACACTTTGATATCCTAAGCAAGCTGCACCACAAGTTTCCTCTAAACTAATAAAAGAGGGTTTATACTTCTGCAGCAAGATGACCTGATGTGCCCTATAAACACTGATATTTTAAAATACAATTTATGCTAAATACTGGGAACACAAGTTTACAAAGAAGTTATATCAGTTAATATGTGTTTTTACCATATGCCAACTCTGTTCTCAGAATCCTTACAATGATCTTGATCAAGAAGGTAATATTATTATCCCCATTTTATGGATGAGGAAACCGGGACCCAGAGAGATTAAGTATTCTGTCCAGGTCACATGGCTACTAAATGGCAGACTCAGGTTAGATCCTAATTTTGTAATTTGAAACCTCTTGACCATTATCACTACACAGTCCCACTTCCTACTTTACCACCTTCACTCTCAAATTCTAAAAAAATACAGAACTATCTGGTTAATAAGAATTTCCTTTGAGTAGATTTGAGTAATCCATAAGTTTTAGCTAACCTCTTAAACTAAAAGCATGGTAAGTAAGTATTAACACATAACAATTTTTTTCTTATACTTCTACCAATGGGCCAATCTTTACTTCTAAATCAATTCATGCCTCAGGGAAAGCTCAAACTACAGGAATTTGTGAAAGGAAATAGCTATTTTGTTTCTTTTCATTAAAACCAGTACAAAAGATCATATATGGACAAAGATATGATCACAGTATTGTTAATATCAGAGCTAAAACTTTCATAACAAGTCCTGTTCTAGGTGTTGTACAGCATATGCACTTCTCACTCTGCACAGTACTGTGTTAATGAGAACTCATGCATATTGGAAGTGTATCCTCCACTCAGTTACCACCGAAACCATGCAAAGTAAGGGCTGCCCATATTAACTCATTTAATCCTCACAAAAACCCTGTGAATTACATATTATCTCATTTTACACATCAGAAAACTGAGGCACAGAACAAGTGTACCTCACTGGTAAGTGTCAGAGCTTAGATTCAAACGCAGAAGGGCCGATGCCAGAATATACTCTTTGAACCTCCACAATAGACTGATTCTCAAATTAGCTGGCTTTTTCTACCCTAACTTTACTGCAACTTCATTTTCAAGTTGATAAATCATTATTCAAATTAACAACATAAAAGCATAAGAAACTTTTCTTCTTAAAATATTAAATATTTAGTTATATCAGAAAAAGTAAAGGACAGATCCAGTTCTAACCTAAGTCTAATTAGTATATCCTTAAGAATAGTTCCCCAACATAGTTTCAATATTCACATTTTTCTCCCAAGATTATTTTTAGAACTTCACTCAAGTCTTTCTACATGTTTTCCTGTCTTTTATTTTTAACTGGTCATTTCTGTTAGCACTATGTTTGTCATTCAAATGTATTTTCAAGACTTGTACCATAACCAAACCAAAAAACACTTCACCTTTATAAGTGTCATTATATTTTATCATAAGAATATTATTTAAAAGGTAAATATTAGGAATATTTCTTAAAGTAATATTACCTGGCAGTAATCTAATTTTCAAAATCTGTGAGTCTTCTTTTAAACCCGGAAGAATAACCTTCAGATTAAAATTCTGTTGAAAAAATTATTTTAATTAAATTCAAGTCCTAAATAAATACTTAAGTAATTTACCACCTCAATTCTGATTTACTTTTTGCTTTTCATTTTCATACGATTATAGAAATCTACTCAGCAAATTTATATTGACTAAAATTATCATATATATGTATGAAAGAGATACAGGTGAAAAAACTGATTTATATTGCTTCTTTATAGATAATACTATCTTTGAATTCAAAAGGCATAACCTCTAAATAATTATCAGAATTAGGATGGGCACTATAAAAAATGTGGAAAGTAGTGAAATGGAAAGAACCCAATATCTAGACATATCTAAATACAATGTAGTGTTCTAGATTAGATCCTGGAATAGAAAAATAATAGTGGAAAAACTGGGGAAATGTTAAAACCCAGGGTTTTGTTAATAGTATTATATCAATGTTAACTTCTTAGTTTGGATAAATATATAATAGTTGTATAAGATGTTAGTAGAGGAAGCTGGGTGAAAAGTATATGTGAACTCTCTATACCATCTCTGAAACTCTTCTGTAAAACATAATTATTTCAAAATAAGAAGGTTTTTAAAATCTAGAAATCTTTTTAGCAAGTTTATCTTACTAAAGTCAAATTTTCCATGCATTTCAAGTTCTTTTTCCAGAAAAAGCTTAATTCAGAAAGATGTACAGAACTTGCTCTTTAATTTGATTTGGTTATACAATGCAGTATAGTATACAGTACTTAAACTCACATGCTCTATTTTAAACATTATTTTGATAGGGAAAATTTTTTAAATATATATTGAAGGTAATGATACAATGGAAAAAAAGTAACATAATACTTAAGTTATTAGCCACAGTGTTCACATGTCATATTAATCTATTAGCTACTTTATATACTTAACTGAAAAATTACTTTATTAGAGTTTGTCTTTACTATCTCTAACCTTATTCCTCCCCAAAACACTTCCCTTATCCAAATACCAAACCCAATACTTTTAAAGAAGTGAGCTAAAGTTTCTCATATTTTTGTTCCTATTCTAAGAAAAATATTGAAAAATGGAAAAACTTACAGAGAAAAAAGAAGCAACATAGTAGTAGATAACTGTTGTAAATGGCTTTGAATGCAAAAAGACTGGAATGAAAATGAAGACAGTTGAAAATACTTAATTCATAAACGTTTAACAAACAACAGCAGCAAATATGCTGGTCTTCTCAGAGATGTAAATGGTAATGGTATGTCGGGTGACATGATCCTGATTAATTCCTAAGAACCTGACATTACTGTCATCTTGTCACAAAAACAGGTTATTCAATTTTAAATTTCCAATTTCATTTTTACCATATAAGAAATAACATGCAATATAACATGTATGTACAATGCTTACCTTGCCTTGACAAGAGTTTACAGGGCCCTTAGCTGTAACACCTCGAATGACACAATTTGGTCCATTGGTTATTTCTTCATAATGTAAAGATAAACCACTGGAAAAAATAAATTATTTTTTAACTTTCCCTCCATTACCTACACATAAGCTGCAAATGTTCTTTTCTCTCTTTTTTTTTTTTTCTAGCTGTGCCACATGGCTTGCAGGATCTTAGTTCCCTGACCAGGGATTGAACCCGGGCCCTCAGCAGTGAGAGCACAGAGTCCTAGCCACTGGACCGCCAGGGAATTCCTGCTGCAAATGTGTTTGTCTTCTCATATGACATTCTCATTTTTAATTCATTTTTCTAATAAAATTGTATTTTTTTAAGAGAGAAATAAATGAACAGAAGCAAATTCCCATGAGATTTTTACAAAGAAAAATGATCCAACAAGTATTAATAAGTGATACCATTCGTGCAGTGAGTAAAGACACAAGGTAGGAAACAATCAAATGCTAGACCATATTATACAGGCCAAAGAAAATGAAACATCCAAATCGGTCAGGCTTAAGGATGTCTTCAGACTTTGCCCTGGATTCTTTCAAATCCTTCACCCACAGGGATTTTAGAGACTTTCTGGCACCTATTAAACTGAATGGCAATTTTAGATAAAGTCCAAATAATTAAGTACAGCCTTGTGCTAATGTAACCTTGGTAGAATGTATACTGAGACCCTCTAATCTACTACCATGAGCAACGTGATTCCTAAACCACCTCTGACCACCTGTAGATCCTTACAGTGTCAACATTTTACTCTGTAAGGGGTAAGGTGGTAAAAAAAGGAGGAAAGATATACCATGATGGAGAAAAGATGTAATTTTTCTGAAGAATGAAATTAAATATTTAGATATTATCGGAATAAGTTGTAAAAATTAAATAACATGGCTTGTTTGAAAAAAGCTATAAGGAGGCATGTAAGGTAAAATAAACTCCCTGAGAAAGATGGACATTAACCACAGACATCGACTTTCACTATCTCTTAAAGCCTCACTAATATAAGAACGAAGGGATTCCTTTTATTTACTTTTAAAGGCAAAGATATAAGGAGGTATGGAAGAAGAGACAAGGACAATAGAACTTATCTGCTAGAAAAAAGGATAGACAAGTGGCAAATGACCTAGTATAGTCCCAAGAAAACTGAACTGTGAAACAGCAATGGAAGAAGCTCAAAACCAATATAATACCACAGAATTCCCAGGTACCATTAAGGAACTAGTGTTACTAGGTACCCCTAGAAGCAGGGCCAAAAAAGAAAGGCCAAAAAAAAAAAAGGGGGGGCGTGATTAAAATTTCGATCCCTAGATCTCCCCTCTCCACCTCTGGCAGATGACTGGAAAATTATTCTCTGAAAAGGTTTAAGCAGACAATCTGTGAACCTGGGCACAAAAAGTAAGTTGCAGGAAAGGGTAAAATACTAAAAAGAATACAAGGGTAATCCTGAATGGACTGCATATGGATACTGAGACCTTTTCATTCCCATTCCTACCCTAATCTTGCTCCTGGACTGGCTAGGAACTTGGACAGCCAAATTATTCCCCTGCAGGCAAGAGACTAAAGATTGTTCTTTGAGCAAACTACCCAGCCCAAGAAAAAGACCTCAAGATACAACAGGATTTCCCCCAACAAAATGTTACAGACAGATCATCCTGTAGTGGAGTTCACACTCAACAGCCTCTCCCAAACTCTCAGGATCTCCTATGTGCATTTTAGTTCTCCATCAGATATAAAAGCAGATGACCAAAGATTAACCAGATACATGAAGAAAGAGATCAAAATCCAACAAACAAAAAGCAACTAACTTGGAGACAATAAAGATTATCAGTGTAGGTAACTTTTTAAAAAAACTACCATTTATTTATCAGCAAAAAAAAAAAAAATTATTATATTCATAAAACAAGAACAGAATCTACAAAAGAACATTCGGAGAACCAGGAAGAACACTTGGAAATTAAAAATACAGCAAAAGGAAAAACTCAATGGAAAGATATAAACATAAAATTGAGAAAGTCTGTCCAAAAGTAAAACAAAAACACAGAAAGATTAAGAAAAATGGAAAAATTAGGAAAATCAGAGAACCAGTCCCAAAGGTACATCATCAAATAAAGAAGGATCCCCTCCCCCCGCCAAAAAGAGAAAACCGTGATGATGGAAGGTAGAAAATGAAGTACTTGAAATAATGAAGAGACCTATACAAAGATGTACCATTATAAAATTTTGCCCTGTTGAGAATTAAAAGTGGGTCCTATAAGCTTCCAGACAGAAAACGTAGGAAATGTAAAAAGGAAAATTAATCAGAACAAGTTTAAATTTATCAGCAACAGTAGAAGCTAAAAGGCAAAAGTGGAGCAATGTTTTTATAATTTTGATGGGAAGTATTGTCCAACTTTCAATTCAATCAATCAAGCAGAATAGAGACATTTTCAGAGCAATAATTTTATCTTACATGTAAATCCTTTCTTAGGAAACCAGTGAATAATGTGCTCCAATAGAAGGTGAGGGACAAGGGATTCTTTCAAAATTGGACACCCAGGGAAGGTTAAATGCTAAATAAGCTACTTAACAATCTCACAAATTCAGGAATGCTTCCTCAAAGACCTGAAAAACAACTCTACGAAATTTAATCATCAATAAAGGTAAACCCCTATCTCCCAGTTTCCTGGGTCTAACTTCTGATCAATTGACTCCAAATTGCAAACTCTCCTCCCAGTCATAAAGAAACTTAGCAATTTTTCTTGAAAACATTAATGTGATAGATTATATTCACTTAACCATGTAACAGAGTAAGATTTCCTTCCTTGCAATCTGTATCAGATTGTGATAAGAATCACATTCTGGTTTACTGATTATTCAATCATAAAATTGTTCTCTTTCTCTTCTACCTTTGTGAAGAAGTTTTCTAGCTTGACAGTAGGTTTTGTTTTTACGATATTTCCCCAACACAAAAGACAAAGGGAATTCCCAGGATGAAGGTGAAGGAAGATCACAGAAGGACAAATGTAACAAGCCTAAGAACAACTGATCCAGACCAGAGCACATGGCAAAGTTCCAAGAAAGATGTCTACAAGAATATGAAACTGAGGGACTTTGCTGGTGGCGCAGTGGTTAAGAATCCGCCTGCCAATGCAGGGGATGTGGGTTCGAGCCGTGGTCTGGGAAGATCCCACATGTCATGGAGCAACTAAGCCCGTGTGCTACAACTCTGAGCCTGCACTCTAGAGCCCGTGAGCCACAACTACTGAGCCTGCGTACCACAACTACAGAAGCCCGCGCGCCTAGAGCCTATACTCCACAACAAGAGAAGCCACCAAAATAAGAAGCCCATGCACCAAAACGAAAAGTAGCCCCCACTTGCCGCAACTAGAGAAAGCCCACGCGTAGCAATGAAGACCCAATACAGCCAAAAATAAATAAACAGAGAAAAAAATATGAAACTGATAGGTTATCTATATACCAAGCATCTTGAGAAGAGACCAGACAACTGGCAGAGTTACTTAGCAAAGAAAAAAAAGAACAACAGTTGTGCAATGAAGAAAGTAATTAGCACTTACATAATTATAATAAAGCAAGCACTAAATACTGATCAAGCCAGAATACAACTTTATTGAAGAATGTGGGAATAGGAAGGTTTATTTGTAATGTAAGTGGCAAAAAGAGAGTGTGTCCTCATCTTCCATAAATCAAGAGATAATGCTTAAAACTGAAGAATCAAGAAGTAACAATATAAAAGACACTTAGATATGTGGCAATAGGTACCAAAACATTCAAGTAAGAAAACTGAAAGTGGTTCTGAGAAGTCGATTGTGGGTGGGAACTAAAGAGGAACTACTCTTTTTTTATAGAAGCCTCATCCAACTATTTGATTCTTTAGGCTATATGTGTGAATGATTTTTTGTTTAATTTAGTTAACACTGAGAAAAAAACAAACAAATAAACCCACTCAGACAATGATCTTACTTTACTGAAGGTAAATTCACATAGCCAGGCCACCAAGATTTTTTTTTTAAGCCCCAAATCTTAATTACCAGTATGTATGTGTGATAGACTTTGTGTGTAAGTATGTCCTATCAAGGATAAGAAGGAAGTTATAATTGAAAACAGGGGTCAACTAATGCACAAGTATTTTCCATTTGTGACTAGACATTACTTCCAGTGTTTTCTATTGAGCACATAGATGCTTAAGTATTCAGCTCTTCCATTATGGTTTAATATTCAAATGAATATAATATGTCAAAATCACTTTTTGCACAAGAACCACTTTTTGCAACTTAAGAGAACATTTAGAAAAACTCATTTTCAATATTTTTTGTAACTCTGTTTTGTTTTTCAGGAACTTAACCATGGTATAAATCTGGACACTAAACTAGTCTGTGAGCTTCTAGAAGGCAAATACTATGCTCTTATTCACTTCTATATCTCCAGCTGGCAAATGCGTGGAATACAGTACATAGTCAAATGATTAAAAGAGTAAACGATTCCACCAACAGGGGAAAAAAGTACACAGCGATAGCAAAAGAAAGCATACATTAAAACGTGGGCCCAGGGACTTCCCTGGCAGTCTAGTGGTTAAGACTGTGCTCCCGCTGCAGGGGGCACGGGGTTCAATCCCTGGTTAGGGTATGATCCTGCATGTCATGCGGTGCGGCCAAAAAAAAAAAAGTGTCTCCAAAAAGACAAATTTGGCAGAAATTTGAAAAACAAGAATTTCTTCCTAGGCACCTCAAGAAAAGGTAATGGAAAACAATGAACATCCTCAATTATATAACTGGACACACTGTTTCTCAGGGCTATTTTTTAATATAAGCCAATCATATCACTCTATAGAGCTATTAAGTAAACGCAAATTCTAAGGAAGGACCAAATTTCCATGGAAAGTGTAAACTTTATTTTTATGGTTTTAAAAGCAAACCAAAATAAATTTTATTAGCAGGTTAAAAACCTACCAGTAGGTAACCACTAAGTTTAAATGGCCATAATTTCTAAGCAAACAACAAAATAAACATGGTATGGTTTATAGAATTGCCAGGAGAAGTCATATCATACTTGCAAAAAGAAATGGACTAAGACAGAACTATATCAGTCTCACCCAAACAACTGTAACAGTAAATTCAGTCAAAACAAAGTTTATTGAGGTAATGTATGTATGACAATACAGCCACAGAGAATAGACCGGGACTAAACAAATCCCCCAGGTATCATAAAATATCCACTAAGCATTTTAAATAATAAATCTGAAGTTAACCGAACATAAATAATTTCAGCTAAAAAAAGAAAAAAGTGAATACTCAGCAAATATGAAAATTCAGATTACCTTGCTTCAAAAACTGGCTGAATATCAGTTGATAGTTGACTAGTATGACCAAATTCATCCTGAAACTCCAGAGGGATATTGAATGGGACTCCAACACGAAAAGGAGGATCCAAAAGACCAAATGAAAATTTCTCTGGTTTACCCTCTTAATAAAAAAAAAATAAACATGAAAAGAAAATTCATCGGTCAGAAGATTCATTGTAGGTAGAAACATCCATTATATATATGGAAGATTAGACTACAATAAAGATGGCATTTTAAATCTGTGCAAAGTTTATATAAATTATATCTATAATCCACCTGTGAAAATAATAGTTAGAACTTTATCTCACACCATGTATAAAAGTCTAGAGATAGAGATAAATGTGTTTTTAAACTATGAAATTTTCAAATATAATAAAGGAATATGTTTATAATTTTATTGTAGGAAAAACTAAGGCAAAACACAATACTCAATAGCTATACAACGATGTAGTTGATAAAGTTTAAAATATTTTATTAGATACAAAGTTAATAGAGAAGCTCTATATGAGAAAATACTTGCAACATATGCAATAAAGGATTAAAATCCACAATACATTAAAACTTCCTATAAAGATAACAGTTTCAAGTCATCCCCTGGGAAATTATTAGAAATGCAAATTCAAGGGCTCACATCATTCTACTGAGTCAGAAACTCCAGGAGTGAGGCCCACCAGTCTGCATTTTAATAAGCCCAGCAAGTGATTCAGGTAAAACTTAAATTTGAGAACTACAGCTTTACACTATTAAAATAGGCATAGTAGGCACTTCCCTGGTGGCGCAGTGGTTAAGAATCCGCCTGCCAATGCAGGGGACATGGGTTTGATCCCTGGTCTGGGAAGATTCCACATGCTGCAGAGCAACTAAGTCCGTGTGCCACAACTACTGAGCCTGCGCTCTAGAGCCGGTGAGCCACGACTGCTGAGTCCAAGTGCCACAACTACTGAAGCCGGCACGCCTAGAGCCCATGCTCCACAACGAGAGAAGCCACTGCAATGAGAAGCCCGCGCACCACAATGAAGAGTAGCCCTTGCTCGCTGCAACTAGAGAAAGCCCATGCGCAGCAGCAGCAAAGACCCAGCACAGCCCAAAGTAAATAAAATAAATTTTTAAAAATTAAAAATAAAATGAAATAGGCATAGTAAAGGAACAGACTTTCACAGATGACAATGTCCAATAAAGGCTAGAAGAGGTACACAACCTAATAAATAATTTAACCACCAACTAGGCTAAATATTACAATATAGGTTAGCCAGGAATGAGCATAGGGAAACAGGAACCCTCAGTCTGTTGGTGAGGGTACAAAACCTTTTGGGAGGGCAACTTGACAGTAAATACATATAAAATGTTAAAGCACACACATTTCAGCTTGGCAATTCTACTTCTTGGTATCCACTCTAGAGATATTCAAGCACTTGTACACAAAGCATCATAATTTTTTTCCGTATAGAAATTTGATTTGTAACAGCCAAAAACTTGGAAACACCTGAAACGTTCATCAAAGAAAACTGCTAAACTACAGCATGTCCATGCTGTAGAATGTTCCACAGGTGTATTTAAAGAACATGATAGATCTGTATGTACAAAAAGGAACACTCCCCAAGGTGGCCGTCTGATTAGAGAAGGAAAGATAATCACAGGCACTTAAATCAGCTCTCTAAAACCCCATAAAAATGTGGCACTACAGAGATTTTTTTAAAGAGGCCTAAACCTACAAAAACAATGAACAAGAAAAAAGACAACAGTAACAGAATTTGAAAGCTGGAGAATATATGGGCAAGAATATATGGGCAATATATAACTGACTTAGCAGAAAGACTCAAGAAATCAAATCCTCAATCATCAACAAAGCAAGCAGGGAGCCAATTTAATTCACACTATATAACATTCAAAAGTCTCAAGAATGGCTCTATCAAGTAGGAGTGAAATTGAAATAAAAAAGGAAGACCCGTTCAAGTTTGTTTGAGAAACAGTTCCTCAGATCCCTACCCCTCAACACACAGAGCCAGTCAACTGCCTTCCTCATCTTCAGCAACATCTGGAAGGTTTCTTCTCCAGGAAAGGTTAAGAGTAGGTCCAAGGAGTAAGGGACACAGCACTACTGAAAGCATTACAGTTTACTGAAAATAGGAAAATCAAGTGAAAGATCAATACTGAATATGAGCAATCCCACTACTGGGCATGTACCCTGAGAAAACCATAATTCAAAAAGAGTCACATACCACAATGTTCACTGCAGCTCTATTTAAAACACCCAGGACATGGAAGCAACCTAAGTGTCCACTGACAGAGGAATGGATAAAGAAGATGTGGCACATATATACAATGGAATATTACTCAGCCATAAAAAGAAACGAAATTGAGTTATTTGTCGTGAGGTGGATGGACCTAGAGTCTGTCATACAGAATGAAGTAAGTCAGAAAGGGAAAAACAAATACTGTATGCTAACACATATACATGGAATCTTAAAAAAAAAAAAGGTTCTGAAGAAGCTAGGGGAAGGACAGGAATAAAGACACAGACACAGAGAATGGACTTGAGTACACGGGGAGGGGGAAGGGTAAGCTGGGACAAAGTGAGTGACATGGACATATATACACTACCAAATGTAAAATAGATAGCTAGTGGGAAGCAGGGGCATAGCACAGGGAGATCAGCTCAGTGCTTTGTGTCCACCTAGACGGGTGGGATTGGGAGGGTGGGAGGCAGACGCAAGAGGGAAGAGATATGAGGATATATGTATATGTACAGCTGATTCACTTTGTTATACAGCAGAAACTAACACACCACTGTAAAGCAATTATACTCCAATAAACATGTTAAAAAAAAATACTGAATATGAAACCTCTAACAGTCTTTCCCAGCCTGGCTCCCCAAATGTTGGCACCCAGGTGTTTACACTCCACTCTGGGGAATCTGAACAGCCAAAGAGAAAAAAACCTAAAATTCTCTTATCATAATCTCCCCAAATGAAATAAACACTCTCGAATGTTCTATTCTTAAATGTGTGCAAATAACTAGTAATGTAAGAGAGCATCTAATAGGAAGGACCCAGAGCAGGCGTGAAAAAAAGCAACATGGAGGAAACAAGCTATGAATAAAGTTTGAAAGCGTCAAGAAAAAATGCCACTATTATTAATAGCCTCAGAGAATTAATAAAGATACTGAATCCATGAAGTCGGAGAAAATACTTTGAAAAGAGAATAACCAGACAATATTTCAGAAACTAAAAAAATTATAGCAGAAAGGAAAAATTCAATAGAAAGTGTCAAACATCATGTTAAAGAAGTCTCTTGTAAAGTACAGAAATAAAACCAAGAGATGTAAAGCAGAAAAAACTATTAGTACACCAGTCAAGAGGTCCAACGTCTTAACACTAGATGTTGTAGAAAGAAAAAACAGAGTAGGAAATCAAAGTAACTCAAGAAAAATCCCTAGAATTTAAAATTTCAGAAATTGGGACCCCCCCCCGCCACCACCACACACAAAAAATTATCCAAACTTCTGGGGATTGCGGAAGAGGGAGGATAGGGGCGGTTGGATTGGGAGTGGAGGGTGTTTAACATGCAAAAGTTAGGAATCAGAATAACTTTAGACTCTACCAGTAACAAGGGAAGCTAGAAAACAATGATGCTTTCAAAAGTTTATAAGGAATATGATTATCAAGCAGAATTATAAAGCCATTCTAAGACCAAGATAGTTATACAATTGGTCGAACATCTTTTATTAAATTACCTATTTTCCTCTTGATTTAAAATGCCACCTTTAGCATATAGAGTTACATATTGGTGTTTTGCTTACCTTTGACAGAAAATTTAATTGCTTTAGATGGTAGTGGTCTTCCTGCATAAGTGTCTGCATTACTTTCATTCAGTACAACTTGTAATTTCAATGTATAATTCCCCAACTTTTGAATATTTTCTGGACAAATTAAGAAGAAATTAAAATTCAAGTAATCGTATTACTGATATAATTTTTAACATTCAGAATAATAACTCACCCATTTTTTTAAACCAGTAAGGCCATTTTCCTCCATGTTGACTAATATGTGAAATGATTTCTTTATTTCCACTTGGAGCTTAATAAAAGAAAAAAATTTTATATTTTGAGAAATTAAATACAGAACATGAATAAGAAATGTCACACTGGCATCAAATGTCTACCTGCTATACACTTTTAAAGGTAGTTTTGAAACCTTGAAAAATCTAAAGCTATCCTATTCAAGTCAATAGCATAATGAAAATTTAATCATTCAGCTGATTAAAATTCCTTTATTTCAATTCTTAAAAATGTATCTGTAAATAAGCTTAACTGGCACAAACAAAAGAATATAGAGATAATTTTCTTTTGATATTGAAAATCATTTCTTTAAGTTTTCTTCAAGAGGAAAATAGCATACTTTATTTACATAGAGTAATCTCTAAGACCTAGTGCTCTATTAAGAGAAAAAAGCAAGACCTAAAGTAGAAGAAAGAAAACAAATAGAAGGATGATATCACTTCTCTGAAATATTCCTTGTTATTTATTTTTGACTTTGGAATTACATGACTTAAAATATTCACAAAATAGAATTGAAATAAAGCAATTCATAAGCAAAACCAAAATGTAGGTGGGTGATATGACCACATTAAAAAATTAAAAAAAATTATTTCAACTGACTTCAACTTTAGAATATATAAAAACTTTAAGGACAAATAGCGCTTCAAAGAAGTCAAATTTAATCTAATAGTACTATTAGTAATTTTATAAGTATCACTATTTTGAAACTATATTATAGGATAAAGCAGTAAGTAACTGTTAATGTTAAGAATCAAGATTTTCAACAGAAAAGAAATGAAATAAAAGGATAAAATCAAAGTGGTTAAATAAAAACTGAGAATATCGATATTAATTCATTTTTTTTCTTTTCCAAAAATATTCATGTTTAGCTATCAATTGAAAAAGCTTAGAAACAATTTCACCCAGTGGCCATGAGCAATCCTAACACTCAGGCCTCTAAATGCCATTCCCCACTGAAAGGAGCTGGGATAAAGTTAGAGAGTGGCATGGACATATATACACTGCCAAATGTAAAATAAGATAGCTAGTGGGAAGCAGCCGCAAAGCACAGGGAGATAAGCTCGGTGCTTTGTGACCACTTAGAGGGGTGGGGTAAGGAGGGTGGGAGGGAGACGCAAGAGGGAGGAGATATGGGGATATATGTATATGTATAGCTGATTTACTTTGTTATAAAGCAGAAACTAACAATTATACTCCAATAAAGATGTTAAAAAAAAAAAAGAGTAATGGGTGAATCGAGGCTTAGGGTAAACATGTACAAGAAGATTCTAGGATGTCTTGAGCCAGAAAGGAAGAAAGCTCAAATCAAAGACAAAAAGGGTCTTATCAAGAGGACAGAGGAGCAAACATGAAGGCACATCAAAATCAAGGACGCATGTCAAATCTATAAAACCCCATATAGTCACAAAAACACATTTATGAAAATCAAAAAAAAAAACAGTCTCTGAGCACCACAGTACTGTACCAATTCCTGACTGGTAATTTTCAATTAAAGAAAAAGGATTAAGCCTTTATACTGCCTTTCCTATAAAAGCTGTGTTTCAGAGTAAACCAATGACCCTAACTGAAATTTATTACTAATAAATAAACTAGAAGGATAATAAACTGGGATAATGAATTAGTAAGAAATAAAAGAATGGGGGGATCACCATTTTGCATACCAAATAACTAAGCAAAAATCATAATGGATGAAACCATTACATCATGGATGACAGGAGAACTTTATAATCATATTAGCCAAGTGAATTCAATAATCCATTTTAGCAGCACTAAAAGTAGGACAATTAATTACAGTCATCAAATGCCTCTTGATGTAATACCCTAAGAAACACAGATTCGCTATGGAGTATGGATTCTTGCTTTGGGGGGAAGAAATGGTGAACCTAAATCTGTTTAAGCTTTTGGGGTAATTTCCGTCTTCAGGAAATAGAACAAACAATGGAACAAGTTAAATGACATTCCAAAGAAACAAATATGTGAAACACTCTAGAGTAAAGTGTATTTAAAAAATAATTGAAATGGTAAATCTGTTATATATACTTTAACAAAAAAAAATCTTCTAATTAAAAAAAATATATATATACAGGCAGACCTTAGAGATATTGGTTTGGCTTCAGACCACCACAACAAAACAAGTTGTATCGCGATAAAGCAAATCACATAAATTTTTTCGTTTCCCAGTGCATATAAAAGTTATGTTTATACTATACTGTAGTCTACTGAATGTGCAAGAGCATTATTTCTTTAAAAAAATAAAATGTTCATATCTCAATTAAAAAGTACTTTATTGCTAAAAAATGCTAACCTTCATCAGAGCCTTCAGCAAGTCATAGTAATAACATCAAAGATCACTAATCACAGATCACCATAACAAATAAAATAATGAAAAAGTTTGAAATGTTGCCAGAATGACCAAAATGTGACACAGAGACATTAAGTGAGCAAATACCATTGGGAAAATGGCATTAATAGACTTGCTCAACACAGAGTTTCCATAAACCTTCAATCTGTAAAAAATGCAGTATGTGCAAATGGCAATAAAGCAAAAGCACAATTAAACGAGGTATGCCTGTGTGTATTTTTGTTTTTGTTTTTAAATAAGACAGAGGCAGGAGGGTCAGAGTCACAGAGAGGCTGGAAGATGCTACACTGCTGGCTTTGAAGATGGAAGAAGGGGCCACAAGCCAAGGAATATGGGTGGCTTCTAGAAGTGGAAAAGGCGAGCCTTCCCTAGAACCTCCAGAAGGAACACTATCCTGCTGACACTTTGATTTTAGCACAGTGAAGTCCACCTGGGATGGATGACCTAGAGAACTGTAAGATAATAAACATATGTTGTTTTAAGCCATCAAAAAAGTTGGAGAAATATAGAGTGTCACAGAGGCCAAAAATAAGAGTACTGCAGTAAAATTAGTCAAACAGTTCAATGCTGCCGAGGCTAATGAGACATTTATACAATGAAAGTATACATTACCATTGACTAGTTTATAAATGTTGGAAATAAACGCATAGTGAATAAAACACCTTTAAACATCTTTAAAATCCATGGACCAGACACGCAATATATAGTCACAGAACAGATTATTGAAAATATAAACTGAAAATACTTTCATGCAGTCAAGACAAAAACAAAAGACAAAGAAAACTGTAATTCAAAAAGAGTCATGTACCATAATGTTCATTGCAGCTGTATTTACAATAGCCAAGACATGGAAGCAACCTAAGTGTCCATCGACAGATGAATGGATAAAGAAGATGTACCACATATATACAATGGAATATTACTCAGCCATAAAAAGAAACAAAATTGAGTTATTTGTAGTGAGGTGGATGGACCCAGAGTCTGTCATACAGAGTGAAGTAATAAGTCAGAAAGAGAAAAACAAATACCATATGCTAACACATATATATGGAATCTTAAAAAAAAACAAAAAAGGTTCTGAAGAAGCTAGGGGCAGGACAGGAATAAAGACACAGACATAGAGAATGGACCTGAGTACACGGGGAGCGGGAAGGGTAAGCTGGGACAAAGTGAGAGAGTGGCATGGACATATACACACTACCAAACGTAAAATAGATAGCTAGTGGGAAGCAGGGGCATAGCACAGGGAGATCAGCTCAGTGCTCTGTGACCACCTAGAGGGTGGGATACGGAGGAGATATGGGGATATATGTATATGTATGTATATCTGATTCACTTTGTTATAAAGCAGAAACTAACACACAATTGTAAAGCAATTATACGCCAATAAAGATGTTAAAAAAAACAAAAAACAACAGACAAGAAAGTTAACAAACAAGGTGATTCAAGTTAGGAAAATACAAGATGAGCAATAATATGCAGTTCTTTTCCTTTACCAAAGAGTGGGCCAGGATTCTCATCTGAAACAAGTACTTCTGGCCCATAGGTTCAGAAAGACAGTATTTTTGATTTACAAGGGATCTTAAGGATTATCCAATATAAATTCTTATTCAGTACAAACTACTATATGTATGCATATCATATCTTTATTTTAGCCCACACCTACCTACATAGGAAAATTCAGAATAAAATGTAAAAAAAACCCCCTCAGAAAACAATTGATTTTTTTTTTTTTTTTTTTTTGTGGTATGCGGGCCTCCCTCTGCTGTGGCCTCTCCCGTTGCGGAGGACAGGCTCCGGACGCGCAGGCTCAGCGGCCATGGCTCACGGGCCCAGCCGCTCCGCGGCATGTGGGATCCTCCCAGACCGGGGCGCGAACCCGGTTCCCCTGCATTAGCAGGCGGACGCGCAACCGCTGCGCCACCAGGGAAGCCCAACAATTGATTTTTTTAATATGAATTATTCACAGTTTTGAAACTCCTAACTTTAAACAAATGCACTATCAGACTGCTAGCTCATAATTACACAAAGATATTAAAACATATGTTATATATTTAAGAACAACAATAAAGATCCAAATTAGCTGGTATACTTACAGTGTAGTATAACTTTGAGCTCAACCAGGAGTTTCTTTGACCCTCCATGACTTGTTCCTGGAAGCTTTTGCATTGCTTCCCCCTTTTTATTCAATATTTCAATTCTTAACGCACCTATCAGTCCAAAATTAAAAATAAGAATGTCTTGAGTTACACCCAAAGAATCTGATGAATCTGCTAGGTCTTCACACAGCACTTTAATTTTTCATGGTCTTTTACTATGAAATGTAAGATGTAAGAAAAGCATTTTTTCAGTATTTAAAAACAAACAAACAAACACAAAAAACCCAAAAACATACCAATGGGGGTTCCAGCAGGCCTAATCTCATTTGGCAATAATTCGTCTCCTTCAGGCCAAGTTACTGACAATCTATCAGGGAGCCTATTATGAAACCAGCATATTAATGATTCATGAATTGTGTTAATTATGGTCTTATTTTTAAAAATAAAAGTTACTAGAAATTTTAATATTTATTTCTAATTTTTTTTGACAGGTTAAATCTGAAATCCTGTATGATTAATACTGTAAACATTTCCTCCTTCTCAACCACTGTTGTGGCTACAGAGTAAGACAAAATCTCCTGGTGTTAACAGCCAGGAACTTTGCTTTTTTTGAGATTTTTCTATTCATTTATAGTACAGGCTACCTTTGGGAGACAGGATAAACTCTACAAATAAAAGAATTACCAGTGAGATTCAGTAGGAATCAAAATGACTGCATCATTAGCTATACAAGAGCCACAAACCGTTTTGTTTTTCAACTTCCTTTTACTTCTTTTGTACTAATCTTTACCTCTCAGCAGTTACTACCATTTTCTTCTAGCTGTAGGCCAAAGTTGATTTTTTTTCTTTAACAAACTTAATCATAGTGCTGATAACAGTGACACTGTAGATATAAGATTTCCTCATTTTTCTATGAAATACAGGATTCTGTTTTTATAACAGAGAGCTCTCAGGTTTTTTTTAACAGCAAGAAGTTTGTCACAATACACACATCTAAGACTACAAGTGCCCAAATAGAAGAGCATAACGACACACTCAATAACTGCTAAAAGGACAATTCCTCTTGATTTTTCTTGTTATTTTTTTACCATGCATCTTGAAATGCAAATTACCTTGCCATTTCATCTTCTACATATTTTTTCACAGCTTTCTCAGCAACTGTCCTATCCAGCTTTGCAATTGGCACAGTTTTTATTTCATCATACAGTGCTTGAGGTTCCTGAATAAATAAAATTTATACCAACATTTCAAAAAAACTATTTAAATTTAGCTGCAACAAGACCATTTCTTCCAAAGAAACGTATTTTTACCCTAATTAAGTATATAAATCATAATAGCTATTATTACATTATACCACAGTGTTTACTTCCATTTTTCATGTAAACTCCTTAGGCCTAATTAAATAGGCCTTAGGCCATTCAAATTTTAACAAGAGCATAGTATAAGGATAAAACCAGCTCTAGTTTTGAAGTTTTTCATTCTTGAGATAGAAGTCTGGCTCCAATGTTTATGTTTGTGGGCCTTGGATGAAATGTGCACTTTACAAAATTACCGTGTTAACTAGCAATAATATATGTAACATTTACTAAACAGTAGGCACACAGATGTTAAGTTCTATAGATTATTAAAAACATCAAATATGAAACATAAAAATTCAGCTACCACTACTTTAACCAATGAAAAAGACAAATACAAGGCAAAATAGAATACCGTATCTTTATTTTAACAATTAAGCAAAAGAAAGTAATATCAAGAGACTTTGAAGACGTATTTTTTGTTATTTGGGGGTCTTACCATTGCAATTTGAACCTCTCCTCCTGTAGCATATACTTCTCCATCATGATCACCATAAAGAAAAAATTTTACAATGCTTCCATAAAAGAGAGGAAGTGTCTTGATTGTCTTGACCTAATATTTAGTTTTAAAACAAGGATTTAGTATTAATATTTACTTTTAGAAAAACAGGTTTAATAATTACTTAACAGAACTACTTTATGCAAGGGGAAAACTTAGCATCTATCGTTAGAAAAATTAACAAAAAAAAGCATTCTAATATTCTAATAAAGTTATATTTGTGAAGTTCTCCACTTATTTGTAACATATCTTTGAAAAGACACAGTGGCTTCTTCATACAAAAATGTCATAGTGGGGCTTCCCTGGTGGCGCAGTGGTTGAGAATCTGCCTGCTAATGCAGGGAACACGGGTTCGAGCCCTGGTCTGGGAGGATCCCACATGTCACGGAGCAACTGGGCCCGTGAGCCACAGCTACTGAGCCTGCGCGTCTGGAGCCTGTAATCCGCAACCAGAGAGGCCGCGATAGTGAGAGGCCCGCGCACAGCAATGAAGAGTGGCTCCCACTTGCCACAACTAGAGAAAGCCCTCGCACAGAAACGAAGACCCAACACAGCAAAAATAAATTAATTAATTCCTACCCCCAACATCTTAAAAAAAAAAAGTCATAGCTATGCATGTGTCTAAAATGCCCAAAGCCTTCAAAGTCAATTATTATTAATGCAAGTTATCTCAAACCCCCATAAATGTTGCTTGCAGACTGTGAACGGTGACTTACAAAGTTATCATTTCTTTCAAATAAATTAGCTCAAAACTTGCCTATAATGTATTTCTTCTCCATATTTGGCTTGAAAAATCTAAGGGTAATTTCCATTAGTCCAATTCAAAACTTCCCAACTACAAGGACAACAAAAATTTACACCCAACCTACCTTCCAGCCTCATTTCATTTCTGAACTATTTCTCCTCACACACACAATAGGTTGCAGCAACCCAACTTTGTTGCTTGCAGTTTCCCTGCATTTACTTGTCTTTGTCTGTGCTCAGATTATCTTCTCTGAGAAAGCGTTTCACTTGACTACCACACAGAATTTGACAAAACTGATCACTCCCTCCTTGTAACTCTTCACAAATACCTTATTCTCCTGGTTTCCTTCTATCTCACTATCTTATCCCTTTCAATTCTCCTTTGTCAGCTCCTCCTCTTTGTTTTCCTAACCTCTAAATGTTAGAAAAGCAAGCTGTAGCTACACACACTACTTCAAGGTGACGGCATCTGATTCCAAAGCTTTCGATATATGATGATGAGAGTGTCACATTTGTGCATTTATTACCTTCATAATTACCTCTGCAAACCTGAGCCTTTACCTCTTTCGAGTTCCATACAAATGCCACTTCATGCACAAAGAACTGCATGATTTACCCTCTTCTCCCAGGCCAATCCGAAGTCAGAAAATTCTCTCCTTCTAAACTATGAGCACTATTCATTCTCTCTTTTCATAGCACTTACCCGCTTCTTACCTATGATTATTCTGCTTAGGTTATCTCTGTTTTCAGGCTGTAACAGCCTGAAGGACAAAGGACATCCCCTAGATCTCTGCATTCTCCACAATGCAGTCAATAGCACAGTAACTCACGAGCAGCACTCAATAAAAATTTGCTGAAAAATCATTTCTCCATATCACAATTAAAAAAACAAAACGGAATTCTCCATTTGAGTAAAGTTTAGTGCAAGAAACAATAAAAACCTTATTAATTGAGCCTTTGGCAAAAATCAAGTTTTTTATAAAATGTCCTGTTAAATTACGTAATTAAAATCCGTTTGGCCTTTTCGTTCTTTTCTGGCTCCTGAGGAGCCAAGAGTAAATATATTATTTTTGGTTGTTGATAAATTCTAATACATCTAATTTAGTTTCAAATTCTACTAAAAATTAAATCTAAAAATAAGTTAAACTTACGAGCTGTCCTGCTTTGTATATTTTTCCATCCCATTCTATTGCTGAATAAGTCGCCCAGGGGCCCTGCTTTTTAGAAGGAAGATCAGGACGTGTAATTATTCCTTTAAAAAGTGTAAATTTTATTTGTTTGTCATACTTTTCATGACAGTCCTTCAGCCATAAAGCAAATTCTCTGTCAATTTTCATTCGCTGCTCCTGTAAAATTTTAAAATGTTCTATGAAATATAGCTACAAGTCAACATATACAACCACAGACACTTCTCACTCATTTCATTTTTCCTTCCACATACCTGACCACCCCAGAAAACCTAATAAAAAACTAAAATATTTTGCTGGATCCTTCTCCCATACAAATTTAGATTTCTATCAAACACATTACTAAAGAAAGAAAAATCTTTGCTACATCCTTGGGTCCAAGGTCTCAATGGTCAATATCAACAAAGATTTGCTTCCCTGTTTTAAATCCTAGGATATACCAAAAAATGACAAACACTGGCTGCCTAGGATAAGGAGAACTAGCTGATTAGGGGAAAAGGGTAAGTGGAAGCCTTCTTACTGTGAACGATACACATTCTCAATAGGGCAATAAAAATATCTTTTTATGTATCAGGCACAGATTTAAATACATATAGTACTTAAACATATATATGCTATATCTATGGTATTAAAATGTCATTGGGGGGAGTGATTAGGGGGAGAAAAGGTCATAAAAGCTCTTTTATAAAGTGATAGTGAAAAAAAGGTTGAGAAACATTGCTATGCAAAACACATCTTTCCTTTTAATTATGTATTATATATCTATATTTATTCAGAAAATAAATCATAAAATAAAAATTGTTTTCTAATAATATATAAGATGAAAATGTGCTATTGCTTATCATTCTTCACCCTGATGGGAGACAGTATAGAGATTTACATTCCAGCATAAGGTGCTATATACTTGTTTAATGCCTATCTTTAGGAGAATGAGTAGGGAAGATAATCTGTACATCACATGCTTTCACAGAAGATTTTGCATAAAGTTATAGAAGTTCATTTCCCCCTATATACCTTATTCCACAGTATACCATTTCCAAATGAAAATGGGGCAAAACTAAAACTGATTTCAGCTTAAGTTTTTGCAGTTTATACTCAAAGGCCCAGTATGCTAATCATTAAAAAAAAAAAAAAAACTTTTGGTTTTAAAAAGTTATTTGAATAAGAAGTAACATGTACATGGTAAACACTCAAAAATGGCATATATCTTCAAGGAAATCTTCCCCCTAATCTGTTCCCAGGTACCAACTCCCTCCTGAATCAGCAAATTACTGTTGTCACTTTGTCAACTTGACAAGAATATTAAAATTATTAACTAGGAATGGGACAGTCCGCCTACCAAATTTTTATGCTGTATTTCAGTGTACAGCCCTTGTATTCGATAAAATTATGTAAGATTCAGTATCTTTTTATTAAGAGCAAAATGAATTTCAACATGTTGTAGGGATGACTGACTATAAATACTGTGTGTCATGTATTGTGCTTATTGCTTAAGCAATTTTAAGTTCAGAATAAATGCATCCATCTCTTGGCAACTTAACATTAAACTACTGAAAGAGTAGTATCAAGTAAAAGTTTCTGAGGTGCTTAGGTAGAATAAAAGTACACTAGTTCTATTCTACTTTTTAAAAAATTTATCATTCTTTTTCTATTGATTAATGCAGATTTTAATACTGATCAATCTCACAGCACCTTTTAGCCCAAAGTATTTCATAGTTCTACCTCAATTTTACCCCCAAGATTAGATTAAAATTGCATATTTAGGTTACTAATATATAAACACAGCTTTTGTATTAGATAAAATTGTTCTTATATGCTCTTATCAAATGGACATGGTTCTGTAGCTTCCATTTACTATGTCAAGGTACTGATGAAGATCTGATAAAAGATCTGTAAATTTTACCTGAACAAGATTTAATCAGTTTGAAATTTTTGAGTGAACACATAAATGCTCATGAATGAAAATTTATACTCCTGATTAAATAAAATGAAAAGTATGCAAATTGTCAGTACAAATCTATACTACTAGTGACTTCTGTTGTACTTAAAATAGAACACTTGCAAATATTCAGAACTTGATACTTAAAACCATACCTGTCCATTTAAAATCCTTGTAAAAAGAGTGTTCTTATCTTTCAATTTTAGCTCAAGATCCATAAAGGTCAGTTTATTTGTGCTGACCTGGAATTTGTCATTAGTGAATAATGCACCAGATATCCTATTGTAGCACTCAATCGGTGCAAGCCCTCTCTTCTTAGGAGGAGTACACCAGTCAAAGCTTGAAAAGAACAAAGTATTAGTTAGGAAAAAGATCAGATCACAAAACAATATAATTTCAGCAAAAATCAGAACTTACTCTTCAACAGATGTATATGGTATTAGTCGTCCATTCCAAAAACATTCAAAAATAGGTCTTTTCCCTCTTGCTGCTTTCTCAAGTATGAAACAGTCATCATCATCATCTTCATCTTTTAATTCTAGAACAAAAGAATATTGGAACAAAATGTTTATTGCTATAAAGTATATGCAATTTTTACCACTGAGAAACCAATTTCTGTAAGTGAAATGTTAAAGCTACTTCAGAGAAATGGTAACAAAAATTCTTATGATCTTTAACATTGCATTCAATAAAACCTAAAGGTAGCTTTATTCTGTTTGCCCTCAAAAAGGCAGATTTTCAAAGTGGTTCCACATTACCAATAGTGTTTCTCATTAGAAAGTCAATAATTACTTACATACTAACCAATCTGTGTTAGGAGTACTATACTAGCTACCGAGCCTGCAATCTTTAAAACCTATTCATAAACATGGGAGCTTGAATCCTGTACCTAAACCACAAGCTTCACAACTCTGTCAGAACCAGTTTACTTACATAAAAATCACCTGGAAAATCTACAGTATCTAGCAACAGCAAGTTTGCCTAGCTTAGACAAATTAATAACACCGAATGTAAGTTTACTTTATGATACAGCTAGAATTATAACCTATGTTATAAAGCACAACTGTCTACATTTTTATGTTTGTTAGTAATACATTTTCATATATTCAGTTAAATTAGATTCAAACATTATGATCCTGACATAGTAATACCTCAGTTAGTCTGGCATTAAGTCATTCCCCCCCATCCCCAATAAAGCCTTCTTCTCCCACAAAAACCCTCACAAGTCCATCACAAGTAAATATTCCTTTCTATCACACCATTTCACTTGTTCTTAGAGAATCCCTCTGACCTTATTCAACTTACTGGCTATTATTTTAAGACATCATTTGAAGAACTTTATCTTTTTGTCTATAAGCATGCAAAAATTACAAATGGCAAATGAAAAACATGCTAGAGACTTCACAGGAAGGAAGGTCACTGAGTAATAATATGTATGAGCACTTACTAAATAAAGTCGGGCACTATTCTGAGGACTTGAAGCAGTTTCTTATTCAACCCTCACAACACGTCTATGAGGCAAGAATTATTACCCCCCCATTTCACAGATACTGAGGCAGGCAGTACTTTGCAAAGTTTACACAAAGTGGCAAAGATAGGATTCAAATCAGGAAATCTGGTCCCAAAACCCACAATACTAAGGCTATACTAAAGAATTATTCTGAATGAGAAAATTTAATATTGTTAATCTATGAAAATTCAATGCAATCCCAATAATACCACTAGGATTATTTTAAAGTGAAAGTACAGTACAAAGTGATTCCAAAGTTTATCCAGAAGAGCAAAAGATTAAGCATTAAGAGTTTTCTCAAAAAAGAACAATAGTGTCTTGCCCTATAGATATCAAAATACAGTATAAAGGACAAGAGAGTATCATTACTCATGTATAAAAACACAAAATAGGGACTTCCCTGGTGGCACAGTGGTTAAGAATCCACCTGCCAATGCAGGGCACACAGGTTCGAGCCCTGGTCCAGGAAGATCCCACATGCCGTGGAGCAACCAAGCCCGTGCGCCACAACTACTGAGCCTGCACTCTAGAGCCCGTGAGCCACAACTACTGAGCCCACATGCCACAACTACTGAAGCCCGTGCACCTAGAGCCCGTGCTCCACAACAAGAGAAGCTACCGCAATGAGAAGCCTGCACACTGCAACAAAGAGTAGCCCCTGCTCACAGCAACAAAGACCCAACACAGCCATAAATAAATAAATAAATAAATTTATAATAAATAAATAAAAACACAAACTAGATCAATTCCTTACAGTAAAAAATCCAGATCTATGCACTTATGGGAACTTTATATTATTATGAAAGTGATATTTAAACCATTACAAAAATCATAATGTTCAATAATTGGTGCTAGGAAACTGGAAACCCACATGGAAAATATTAAGTTAACCCACACACACAAAAGATTAGAGATGTGTTAAAGATGTAAACATAAAATGATGAAGAAAAAAAACCACAGGATCTTTTTTATAATCTTGAGGTATAAGATACCTTTCTATAGCAAGGCAAAAATCAGAAAGCATAAAGAAAAAACTAGTATGACTAAGTAAAGTTTAAAACTATAAATACCTACAAAGATAACAGGAAGACAACATGGAGAATATATAAAGGATTACTATGCAGTACATAGCTAAAAGTTCAGTTCAGGAAGAGATCTATGATACAAGAATATATAATCTTTCTTAAAGCCACTGCTTTATTCATCTGGAAATGAATATACACAAAAATTAAGAATTATAAAAATTATAAATACTTTAATAACTTAAGATTTGCATGAGGGAAAAAAGTTTTTAAATTTATCTAACCTCAACAGCCCAACTAATAATTATTATTAAGAAAACAAATCACTACCCTAAATCACAACTTCACATTTTGTAGCTAAGATAACAGATTAACATACTTGATGGAAAGCATGGATCATCAGGGTACGTTTCTCTATCATATAAAAAAGGGTGATATCGGATAATCCCTTCCACTACACCATCTCCTTCAACATGAGATTTGAACTCAAAACTATCGGCTGCTGTATTTATATACAACGTCTGCATGTCATCTTGTATCTCCCTTAGGTTGATAATCTTAGGTGTCTTCCCCTTTTCAAACATAGAAATCTAAAATAAAAATAAAACAAAAACAATTAAATTCTATAGTGACTTTACTTTTGTTCTCAGCTATGATCCAACAACAGAACAGGCAAAAACTACTTTTATTTGTACAAGGAATCATCTAGCTTATTGAAACACATAAATATTTTTATTTGGATTAAATAGCTCTAAGTAGCATCTCAAAAAAAATATACTACAAAAAACTGAAAGTAAGCAAAGAAAGAGCTGAAGGATATATTAAGTGATGAGTACATTTAATTCAAGGTTCCCTGCTAGAGGTAGGAAGTGGGATAAAGATGTGCATGAAATTCTTCCTGACGTGTGGGCAAGGATACTGAGAACTCAACACTCAAATATTCTTTTCTTCTAAATCTTACTTTACCGTTATGACTTCTGTGAACAAAAGAGAAACTATTTATTTCTTTTCTTCCCTGCTTTTGAGACATGATATTCAGTAACAGCTCATATCTCTAGAGAAGACAGAGAAAGGAAAAACCATATACTATAGTAAACAAAGGTTCCACAAAAATACATCTAGGAATAATCTCTTTACTTGGATATCAAATTAGGGAAGTGTTTTGGTAAAAGACAAGGACAGAGAAGTTGCCTATTTACTGACTGAGTGTTCTTGTCCAGAGTAACTTGGAATTAGAACAGATACCTAATAATTCACAATACTTTAAGAAAGAATTTTATCTTACTTCAATATCAATGTTGTTGAAAGGTCCAACTTCTTTTGATGTACGTTTTTCATTCCCTTTTGGGCCATGAATATAGTAATGATAAATATGCCTAAAACATAGAAGAATAACTTTACACTTTTAATTCACATAAAATTACAGTTCATCTAATCTTCTACCAAAAAAAATTCTATAACTACTATTTGGCAGTACCTACTAGGTGCCAAGCACTATATTAAGTATTTTTAAACAGAGTAAACCATTTAATGGTAAAAACAATCCTGAGATTCAGGTATTATTACCCTTCATTTTATATAGAAATTGGAATGCAAGAAACGTATATAATTTAATTTACTTAAGGTCCCAGAATTATAGAGTTGGGGGGGGCTTCAATCCAAGTCTTTCCAACTTCAAGGCCCAAATACTTTAAGTATAGTTTATCAGAAAAACTAAAACTAGAAGTTAAGAGGCTATAATTCTACTTCTTAGGGATGTTCTACAAAGGACTCAAATATCAGGGAGTATACAGGATTGCGTATCTTTAACTTATGTCCCCAACATGAGAGTATCATTCTGTAACTCTCATCTTTCTTCTCCTTTGATACTGAAACAATCTTATGCCAATACTCCTAAAACTAATAAATTCAACATTATCCCATCAAAAACCACCACTTCAGAAATCTTTGTTATTTTATTTTGGCAAATGTTTCAAAAGATTATATTTGGGGGAGATTATTCACCTCTCCCCATATCCCGTATCACATGTGTAATTATTCCTCAAGCAGGAATTTAAAATATTCCTTCATATGAATTTTAACTTTTTAAAATTACATTAATTGTCCTAGTTTAAAACACTACTAAGATAAAAGGAAATCACTGAAAATCAGGAGATCTTTCTTCGTATCTCAAAAGTGTTAACATCATAGTCAACAATAAGTTTACAACCATACATTAAGAAAGAGTGCTATAAATAGCTTAGCAAGTGTCTATTTCAAAGAATGGTTAAAGTTATACTTCATTATTTTTATTTTTTTGTGGTAATACTTCATTCTTTTTAAAAGCAAGAGTTAAGTTATAATTATGTCATTAATGTACACTGAATTCCTTCAGTTAAGAGAAATAATAAAATAACTAATAAAAGATGTTCTTAGAGAAGAAACATTCCAAAGTCCTATTTAAAACTCTTGGGTTACAGAGCCAATAAACATCAATATTCAAGAAAAAAAGCATTCCTAAAATCAAATTTATTTCCCCATAAAAAATTTTAATTGTTAATATATATGTATAAAATAGAGAATCTCAAAGTAAGTACAACAGCCCTTTGAATAAATAAGAAAAGATACTTTCTTTAAAAACATGAATTTTGTACAGTATACCCATTTTTGCAAGACTAATTAATTCAGGCTAATACAAATTATGGAAACAATCCAGTCAAAGGTCTATACTGTGTAACTACAAAAGAAAAAACTTAAGAGCCATTAAATATATATACTTCTGATTTGATCTAATAGAATATATACTCCCTAAAAGTTTTCCTGGAATAGATACAAAAGATTTATTTTCAGTATTACTCATGTCATACAGGCACATACAGATATATATATTTTTTATTTTAATAGACTCAATTCAGTAAACTTTTATTGAGCATCTACTATGTAACAGGAAACATTGGGATACAGCAATGCATAAAAAACAACAGACATTCCAAGGTAGAAGGCAGACAAAAGAATAACTGTGTGGTATGGAAGATTATAATACATGCTACACAGCAAAAGCACAAAAGGGGGATCTGGGAGTGATGAGCTGAATTGGATGAACTCAAGTTTATTTTAAATGTTATCAAAGTTGTCAAAAAGCATGGACCTCATATTTGTATTTGTAATGACCAATACATTACTGGTGATCAGTACATTATTTACAGAATACAGAACCATTTTAACACTAACATCAGAGTAATGGTTCCTGTACTGAAGGGAAGGAAATGGGATAGGAGTAAAGCAGACAGCCAAGAGGCTTCAAAATGTCTGTAATATTTTCTATCTTAAGAAAGATAAAAAGAAACATGTCCTGAATCAAATGTAAATACTTACGCTAACTGTCTTGTCCAAAGAAGGAAATAATTTTTCAAGTACTGTATGTGTTCTGGTTGTACCCCTGTGATAACCACAGCAGTAAAGCTATCTTTTTCCTTCTCCTCTGAGATAAGATGATGTAGAAATCTTTCATCATCATTTGTAATGTGAACAGAATCAGACGGCTACAAGAGTGAACATAAAGTACAACACATTACATGTACCTTAATTGTAATTAACAAATAACGTTTACATCAACCTTTAATGTGATTCACTTGGATAATTTCAAATACAAGCTTCAAAAATCTTTTGGAGGAAAATGGCCAATTGCAAATCAGCTGAGTGTGTGACAACAATGCTGTGAGGAGAGGGAAACTTTTACATAGATTGCTAAACTGGCATACATCAAGGAGAATGCTACACCATAATGCTACACAAATTGGAGAATCATAATGAAAAGGGTGAAGAAAATAAATACTGAGTTTAAAAATGCACCCCAAAATTGAGAACACTTACCCTAACGTGGAATGAGCCCTTGCTTGGGGTACCTACCACTTAACTTGGTCAGGACCAATGCCCAGCCAGCCCTCCAAGTTCAGGAAAACTAGGATGCAGCCTGAACCCAGCTGGCTTAGCCCAAAGGCACTCTGTTTAAAAGGGAGTAAAATCATCCTGGGCCCCAGTCCACTTTCAGAGAATATCTACAGTTTGCAGAGGGAAGTGGGGAGGGTGGAGTGGGGGAATGTTTGAGGATAAGAATTACAAACTTCTCAGTTTTTACTATGAGTCTGTATGTTAAAAATTGCATGCATAGGGCTTCCCTGGTGGTGCAGTGGTTGAGAGTCCGCCTGCCAATGCAGGGGACACAGGTTCGTACCCCGGTCCGGGAGGATCCCACATGCCATGGAGCGGCTAGGCCCGTAAGCCATGGCCGCTGAGCCTGCGCGTCCGGAGCCTGTGCTCCGCAACGGGAGAGGCCACAACAGTGAGAGGCCCCAGTACCGCAAAAAAAAAAAAAAAAAAAATTGCATGCATATATATACTATATAAGTTGTACACATAAAAACTTATAAGGATAAAGATACACACTGAACTATTATGTCTAGGAAACTGGTTTTCTTTTTTTAGTAAGTGTGTATTATTACTTTCTTAATAAAAAATAAAAACCAACCCTCCAATACGATTCCAATGCATCCCTACATACTAAATTACTAATATTATAGCTACAATACATAATATATAAGTAACATTTTATACAGTTTGAGAGTTAGTAGATTAGCTTGGGTTTACTGATGATGCAGGTTCATTATCCAAATATTTGGATAGCACCTTCTAAGCCCTATGACTCAACTTGGGCATGAGGAAAATAGGGTTCAAGATAAAAGAAAGAGCATCCTTCCTCCCTAAAAATTCCATCTAATAGATGAGAAACAAATGATTATAAAACAATGTGCCATTAGAAAGCTATAAGCCAAGAACTAGAGTTAAAAAAATAAAAATGGGGTGACATTCACCCAGCAGATGACTTAATAAAAACATCCCAGACCAATGAGAACGTGAACGATTTGAGACTATAAGGGATACAAGGTAGTTTAGAATATATTTTAAATATATGATGAAGGACGTGGCTGGAAAGGCTGAATCAAGCAGTGGAAATGAGTGGAAGAGAGGATAAATGAAAGGAACTATTTTAAAAGAATTAAATGTGGTGAATGATTAACAACAAGGATTACAATTACTACTATACTGTTAATAGCTGGAGGAAAGGGGAAGAAAATAAGAAACGCTTATAGATATTTGATTTCAGATGCACCAAAAGGGAGTTATTAACAGAACTCCTGAAGAGGGACATCTAACTGAAACTGGAAATGCGTGTGCTAGATAGGATCAATTGGTATTCAGCTGCCATTTGTACCACCTTATGTTGTCCCCTCCTGGGCTGCAGAGGATGGAAAGAAATCCAAAAACGTCTATTTCTCAGACTCTTAAATTTTTGCTTGTGGATGCAAATTAGGTTTCATCAATTAGATGTACTAGGCAAAGATTTAGAAGGGAAATATGAGGCAAAGGCCATCTCCTGAGGTTTCTTAAAAGTTTTCTGTTACCATGCAAGGTACTGAAAGACCAGTATCCAGGTTCCAGCTTAAGCATCAGCACTGATACAGCACTAGTAATGGCCAGAAATTCTGTGTCCATTGTTGGAGCAATTGTGGCAGCAAGACTTTTCCAACTCCTGGATCAGAGATAAGGTACTGTGTTTCTGAATTCCAGATCCAGCTGTGGTCTGCCAGCTACATGATTACAGATGTTGCAGCATCCCTAGAAGGTCAGTTTGGAATATCCTGGCATCATTCTACAAGACTCAGCCTAAAGATCATTCCTTCAGCCCTTCCAATAATCATCTAAGCATCTAATTCCCTTTATGAAATCCTTTTCTGTTTAAAACAGCCAGAATGGTTTCTTCCCTTTAAGGAGTCCAGCCTGATTCAATGTTTCAATCTTAAGAAGAAAGTCTTGACAAGAAATACATATTTGAGAACTGTTGGTATTAAGTGGTATATATAAGAATGAATATATATATATATGGGGGGGGGGCGCATGTGTGCTAGCCCCCATAGATCAAGAACCATCAACCCCACGCACACCGTAGTAACTGATAACAGCTTAGGAATAGAGGAGGAGCCCCCAAAAAGTAGGCTGGAAAGGACAGGTCAGAAAAAGAAAAGGACTAGGGACCTACTGGTACCCATGAAATGTTTGCTGGGATGAACTAAGCACAAAACACAGGAAAAGCTGGAAGAAATGATGACCCAAGAGACCTCAGTACTATCAAAGCTTTATCATATCTATACAGTTCTGAAAAAATCACTTAAATTCTCTATTTCTATTTTTCACCAGTTTTAACGTGGCAAATAATATTTCCACCAATATACTTTATAGGGCTTTGTGATTTTAAGATAACATAGAAAAGATAAGACAGAATACTATTATATAAACAATGTATTAAGGTATGTACATTGCTAAATAAATGCAATAAATTTAAAGAGGAAAAGGTAGAATGAGCAAAATGAAGAAATTTCTCAGACAGAGGATAATGTTCAGTTATAAAGAAAGTAAAAGTAGCTAATAAACATGAAAAAAATTCAGCCCACTAGTATGAAAGAAAAGGTATTATTTTCACTTATCAAACCACTAACATTCTGCTATCATTCTTCCCTCCCTGCTTTGTTCTTTTGAAAAATAAGGAAATGATCCAACAGGCACTTCCAATATACCTTTGTTGGAAGTGTATTTGATTTGGGTTCACTTTCAGAAAAGCGACTTCATAATATACACCATAAATATTTCTAAGTTCAAATTCCTTATAATGGTTATAAAAATTCTAACAATTTATATGAAGAAAAAACTGCAATTCAGGCAAAATGTTATGCAAAGATACTAATGGCAGTGTCTTTATAATTATAATAAAATCCTTCAAGTAAGCTAAATGCTTAACAGAAGAGTCAAATTACTGTACATTTAGCCAAAGATACTATGAAGCTATTAAAAGTGTGTTGTGTACCAAAATACTTTCTAAAATGAAGAAATACTCAAAATACTAATAAATCAGAGCTCAAACCATAAGTATATGATAAAGTTTAAACTAGAAGCAAATTCAACTAAATATGTCATAAGTACTTTTTTTTGGTATTTGAGACTATTTTTATTTTCTTTATAAAATTTTTTACAGTTTGTTTTATAAGCAGAAAAGAATTTTTTAAATCTTACTTTTAAAAAAGGTTTTAAAAAATTTAAAAATTCTAAAATGTTTCAAACAGAGAAAAGTTGAATGAGTAATACAACAAATACCATGTGCTCACCACCAGGATTCAAATTTGTGAACACTCTGCTTATTAAAATGAGCATTTGAATGCAAATTTATAACAGAAATAAGTTTCTCGTTTACTTATTTCTCTGGAGCTCAGATTTCTTAAAAGTCTATTACCCTATCACTGTTTTCTACTCTGCTTCTATGATTATTATACAACAAATATTTAAAAACTCAAACTCAGTGCAAGGAAAAAAGTTTACAATCTTATGAACAATTTCCAGAAAGCTTACTTGGCTTTATGAGAAAATCTGTTTTCTGAAGACTTCAGCCTGAGAAAGCACATAAATGATCACTTTTGCTATTCACATAATTAAAAGAAAAAGAATGAAAATTTAATTTGAAAATTCCATATCTTCAAGTTTTTAAAATGACATTAGTATCTTAGAAAATGAAAAAAATGTTCTTGTCCTATCATCCATCCAAAGTAATGAATCTACAATTACTGAGTTAAAATGTATTGTACCTTTCTGTTTCTAATATATCCGCTATATATCGCCTCTTTATTTTTCTCCTTCTTCTCAAAATCTTCTTTAGAAAGTACAAGTTCATGAACATCCTGGGAATCTGCAGGTTTGCTTATCATCTGTTAAATATTAAAAAGAGTACTTTATAAATTCCCACAATTTAAACTGGATAACACATTTAGAAAGTCAACCTCAAAATATTTTGATCAACTTTCACTTTTAAGAAATAGTTTTACTTACTCTGGCTGATTGTCCAACAAAGAAAACAGCCTGCTTGCCCCCAACACCAAAATAGGAAATATCACTATTTAAACTGCGTGGCACTGGTAGTGGTCGAACATATCCTGAATGATCACTAAAATAAAACATTACATTAATGCAACGACGTTAAACAAACTACTCAGGTGCTAAAGGAAATTGTTATAGCAGTTTTATTAAGTGTTAATAAAATGATCCCTGAGCCAGATAACACCCCTATTCAAATGTAAAAGAATCAAAGCCAAAAGCCAAAACATCATCTAGTCCAATGACTCTCAAAGTTTATTACCCAGACCAGCTGCATCAGCAACACCTGGAAACGCTAAGAAATGCAAATTCTTGGGCCCACCCTGATAAATCATAAAATCTCAAATATCTGTATAACTCTACAATCTTCCCTTCAAAATTGTTTACTCCTTCAAAACTCATTAAAATATTGCCTCAATACTAATGGGAATTACAGCAAAGAGATTATTTCCATGTATCATGACAAACGAAGAGCTCTGATTGAACCTCCTACTGCAACATAACACTCTGGAGAGTAGGCATCCCTGGTCTCTCGAAATATAGGCAAGATCGCTATGGACACCATTTCCCAATATCAGAAATAAACAGAATTGGGGATGAGGCTGGAACCACTATTACACCAAATGGAAAGGTTAGAGAGCAGATGCGGCATAGCTGGAAAGATTTAGAGAACACAAAGATACATTCAAAAACACTTACCCATAAGAAACAAAGAAAAAAAGGAATGAAAAATATCAAAGTGGGACTAAAAACATGAAAGACTGAAGGATAATATCTCACACAAGTTTAAATGCACTTGGAGAAAGAGAGGAGAGAATAGATAAAAGCTGCAAATATTCTCAAACCACTAAAAAGGCATAGATCCACAGATTCAGACCAAAAGAGCCCAAACAGGATACATAAAAAGAAATCCGGGGCTTCCCTGGTGCAGTGGTTGAGAGTCCGCCTGCCAATGCAGGGGACACGGGTTCGTGCCCCGGTACGGGAAGGTCC
>NC_041232.1:33037044-33050940 GCF_002837175.3 Physeter macrocephalus
GCAACAGGAGAGGCCACAACAGTGAGAGGTCCGCGTACCGCAAAAAAAAAAAAAAAAAAAAAAAAAAGATACTATGGATTTAAACAAAGGAATGAAGACCACCAGAAATGGTAAATATGTGGGTAAACATAAACTGACTCAGGGACTCAAACTAATACTTGTATATGAATGTTCATAGCAGCATTATTCACAATATACAAAAAAGGTAGAAACAAGACAAACTTCCATTAACCTATGAATGGAAAAATGTAGTACAGCTGCATAATTCAGCCATAAAAAGGGGTGAAGTTCTGATACAATCTACAACATGGATGAACCCTGAAAACATTATGCTAAGTGAAATAAACCAGAAACAAAATGACAAATATTGTATGATTCCTCTTAAATGAAGTACCTAGAATAGGCAAATGCATTGAAACAGAAAGTAGAACTGTGGTTACCAGCAGCTGGAGGTGCGGAGAATACAGTTATCTTTTAATGGTTACAAAGTTTCAGTTTGAGAAAGACAAAAATCTTTGAAAATACATAATGGTAATGGTTGTAAAACACTGTGAATATAATTAGTGCTACCAAATTATACACTTTAATTTAATGTTATACTTTTTTTTTAACCACATTTTTAAGAAAACTGTTAAAAAGAGAAACTCATAGAAACAGACAGTAGAAAAGTGGTTGACAGGGACTGGGGAGTGTGGGAAATAGGGAGAGGTTGGTAAAAGGGTACAAACTTTCATCAATAAGATGAATAAGGTCTGAAGAGCTAATGAATAACATCGTTAAGTACAGTCAATAACACTACTGTGTAATTGAAATCTGCTAAGAGAGTAGAACTGTGATAAAGATGTATACTATGAACCTTAGTTGCCAGTAAAACAACAGAACAGAGTAGCAGCTAATAAGTCAATGAAGGAAACAGTGGAAGCACACATACACACACACACTCAATTTGAAATAAGGCAGAAAAAAGGGAAATGTGGGGAAAAAGGGAAAAATAAACAAGCAACAAAGATGGTAACCAAGCATACTGGTAATCACATTAAATGTAATTGGTCTAAACATCCCAATTAAAAGGCAGAGATTGTGGATTTTAATACATAACCAAATGCTGCCTAAAAGAAACACTCTTTAAATATGAGACAGTAGGTTAAAAGGTTGGAAAACGAGTTACCATTTCAATACTAATGAAAACAAAGCTGGAGGAGATATATTAACATTGTACAAAGTTAATAAAAGAATATTACCTAGGAATAAAGAACAATGAAACAAATATGCACATAAATAGACTACCTTTCTCTGCTTGAGTTTTTAAAATTACGTTAGACTGTTGAAATAAAAATAACACGGTCTGATATGGTTCTCAATATGTGCAGAGGTAACACTTAAACTAAATTATAAATGGGAGAGAGTTAAAATACCTAAATAATTTGGTGAGATTTCGGTAATTCACTTTAATTGGCAAAATGTCCATACTAAGACACTGTAATACAGTATTCCCTGGAGCAGTCATTTAAAAATAAATAAATAAATAAAAGATATACTCGAAAACCACTATAAAGAAAACAGTGTAGTAAAATATGTTCAAGTAAACCACAAAAAGGCCAGAAAAGACAAATGCAAAACAAAGGGAACAAATAGAAAAGTTAAAACAGGACATATTTGAGTCCTAATGTATCAATAATTAAAAATAAGTAAATGTAATAATACAAATACACTAAATAAAACTGACAGAGTGAATTAAAAACTGACCAAACCAGGGACTTCACTGGTGATCCAGTGTTTAAGAATCCACCTTCCAATGCAGGGGATGTGGGTTCGATCCCTGGTCAGGGAACTAGGATCCCATGCACCACAGGGCAACTAAGCCTGCAAGCTGCAACTACTGAACCCATGCAGTCTGGAGCCTGCGCGCCACAACTACAGAGCCCATGAGCTCTGGAGCCTGCATGCCACAGCTAGAGAGAAACCATGCACCACAACTACTGAGCCTGCGTGCCACAACGAAGATCCCGCGTGCCACAACTAAGACCTGACACAGCCAAAAATAATAAAAATTCTAAAAAGACTACAGTCAAAAAATTTTTTTTAATAAATTAAAAAATTTAAAAAAAATAAAAAATGACCCAACCATATGCTGTCTACAAGAAACTCATTTTAAATATAATGATATAGGTATTTTAAAAGAAAATGGATAAGAAAAGATATACCATACAAACATAAACAAAAAGAAAGCTGGAGTGGCTACAGTATCAAATAAAATACACTTCAGAGCAAGAAATTATCAGGGACAGAAGCATTATGGGAACTTCCCTGGTGGCGCAGTGGTTAAGAATCCACCTGCCAATGCAGGGCACACGGGTTTGAGCCCTGGTCTGGGAAGATCCCACGTGCTGCGGAGCAACTAAGCCTGTGAGCCACAACTACTGAGCCTGTGTGCTGCAACTACTGAAGCCCACGCGCCTAGAGCCTGTGTTCCGCAACGAGAGAAGCCACCGCAATGAGAAGCCCACGCACTGCAATAAGAAGCCCACGCACCGCAATGAAGGGTGGCCCCTGCTCTCCACAACTAGAGAAAGCCCGTGTGCAGCAACAAAGACCCAACGCAGACAAAAATAATTAATTAAATTTTTTTAAAAAAAGGCATTATGATGAAAGGGTCAGTTCACTGAAAAGTCCTAACAATCTCAATTATGCATACAAAAAATAATACAAGTTAAAAACACACAGAGCAAAAATTCAGAAAACTGAAAAGATCAACAAACCTTCAAATAAGTGGATCACTTCAATACTCCTCTCTTAGTTACTGCTACACAGAAAATCAGCAAGGGTAAGAAAGAACTGAAAAATATTATCAACAGATGGAATCTAATTGAGATTTACAGAACACTCCTCCCAGCAAAAGCAAAATACACATTCTTTTCAAGGACACAGAAAATTCACCAAAATATAGATCATATCCTAGGTCATAAAACAAATCTCAACAAATTTAAAAGAACTGAAACAATATAGAGTATGTTCTCTGAATATAATAAAGTCAAACTAGAAATCAACATAAAGACAAGAAAATCTATTGGGAACATTTGGAAATTGAACAACACATTCCAAAAACAATCCATGGATCAAAAAACAGGTTGCAAGGGAAATAAAAGTTACACTGAACTGAATGAAAGTGAAATTACAGCATATTAAAACTTGTGGGATACAGCAAAAGTAGTCCTGAGAAGAAAATTTATAACACAAAATATTCATCTTAGAAAAGAAGTAAAAAAAAAATCTGTAAGATTCCACATCAAGATACTACAAAAAGAGCAAATAAACCCAAAGTAAGAAGGGCGTAAATAATAAAGAGCAGAAATAAAAGAATTTGAAAACAGGAAAACAGGAAATTTATCAAAGCAAGCACTGGTTCTTTACAAACATTACCAACAACTATATGCCAATAAAATTGAAAATTTAATGAAATGGACTAATTCCTAGTAAAATATAACTTACCAAAGCTAAATCAGTAAGAAATAGAAAGCCAAAATATTCTTATAACTCTATAAAGAAATCAAAGCAACAGTTAAAAATTCCTCCTGCAAAAAACATACCACACCCAAATGGTTTCCCAAGTGAGTTTTTATCAAACTTTCATAAGTGGTTAAAGTATAAATTAATACTATCACTTTGGAAAATAATTCGCCATTACCTTGTTAAGTTGGAACATTCATTTTTATATCCTACAAATTCCCTCCTAGGCATATACCTAAAACTTACGTAGATTTGGACCAGGAAACATATATAACAGAATACTACACACACACCTCATATATAAGATAGTACAGCTAACAATTGCTAAAACTTGGGGGAAAAAGCCAAATGCCCACTGACTGGAGACTGGATAAATACAGTGTGATTCCTTTTTGGTATATACTAAAGATTACATGGTTATGAAAATGAATGTACCACAGACCCACACAAATATGCAATCTTAGTAACCTAATATTAAATGAAAATGCAAGTCCCTTGTAGATCAACATATAGTATGATTACACTTTTTCATATTATCAAAAACAAGCAAAATTAGATATATACATTTAAAAAAAGGAAATAGCTAACACATATATATGGAATCTAAAAAAAAAAAATGGTTCTGAAGAACCTAGGGGCAGGACAGGAATAAAGACGCAGACGTAGAGAGTGGACTTGAGGACACAGGGAGGGGGAAGGGTAAGCTGGGTCGAAGTGAGAGAATGGCATTGAAATATATACACTACCAAACGTAAAATAGCTAGCTAGTGGGAAGCAGTCACATAGCACAGGGAGATCAGCGTGGTGCTTTGTGACCACCTAGAGGGGTGGGATAGGGAGGGTGGGAGGGAGACGCAAGAGGGAGGGGATATGGGGATATATGTAAACGTACAGCTGATTCACTTTGTTATACAGCAGAAACTAACAAACAATGTAAAGCAATTATACTCAAATAAAGATGTTTAAAAGAAAAAAAGTAAACAGAAAAACAATTCAAGATACTTGTTACCTTTGGTGGCAGGGATGAGGAGGACACAGATGTAAATTAAAGTATATTCTACTTACTGGATTGGGTGGTAAATTCTGGTTATTCAGCTTATTAAACTTTTCAATAAATAAACTTTAAAAGGGCATGTCCTGCATTGATACCTTGTCATAAACCAAGAATTAATTAAATTCTATGAACAAAATGTCTATTAAGAAAAATAAAGAGTAAATAGGTTCTAAGACTTTAATTACTATGACAATACTTCTAGGAAATATGCTGAAAATACCCTCCCCTAAATATTCTCCTTAAAACACATATGGGGAAGTATATTAAAAGTATGGGAGGGCAGAACTCAGAAATAAAACAATATATACATATTTAATCTGATTCAAAACTAAGAATTCTGTTCACTGATTAGGAATGGACACACTTAATGACCAGGCAGTAAGTTTCCTTTTTCAACCTTTTTCCTAAGTTTCCTTTTCCATTCATGAAAGCCTAACCTAAGCAAAAACCCTAATACAGCAAATAAGGCTGAAAATACTAATTTCCTGTAGGTTTTAGACTTGCGTAAATGAGTCCAGAAAATTCCTATATCCACACTCACGCACTACATAGATCTCCCTTCATGAAGATAAATATAATCTAAGATCTTAAGAAACAATTTTGCATCACAGAAGAAGTCCTCTGGAGAATTTAGAAAGTTGCCTCCCTCAAAATAAGTTTCTATCACAGTCTAAAAAAGTTTCAGAAACTATAAGAGGACACTATATCTTTGTGAAACAATAGTATTTATTAGAAAAGAGAAGCAAAATCTGCATGAAAATGTTTGATAAAAGGTGTAGAAGGTAAGAAAAAGGAACAGGAGAGACGATCAAATTAGTAAAAAGAAACAATGTAAGTGATTGCCAGGAAATATGGTAGAGAGACTATGTATATATATTTAGATCTCACCATCTCCAATCTACCACAGGGAAAAAAAATCAGCCACAATGAAGAAAGTGACAAATGGCCATAGGTAACTAACTGAGCTTCTGGAATACACGTGTCTCATCTCGATACGAGCTTATGGAATACACGTGTCTCATCTCGATACAGATGTGTCTCATCTGTGAGACACAGTGGAAATAACCAAATTAAAGTAGGATGCCTAAATCTTACATTCTCTAAATTCAAGTAAGTACAAATATCTACTTGAAAGTTCATCTTAATTGCAGAAAAATACTATAGACAACTGAGCTTTTTCTTTAGGAAAATTAGGGAAAATCCTGTTGGGAGTCCATTTCTACAACCTAGAAGTGGCATGGGAAATGGGCCATGTGGCATGCTATTTTTATTTTCCCAAAAACGGCTGACTGAGTTGAGAGCTTTTTAATTGCTGAGCAAGTTTAAAGCGCAGAAAGTAGCATTGATCCAACACACATCTGAATTATGGCCACCCAGCTGGCCTAACTGATGTCACCCTTTCTTTCTACCACAAAATAATTAAATGAACACATAGCATTACAACAAGGTTCTAGGTATCTAATTTAACTTATGATTTTAACAGTGCCTCAGTCATGAGCAAATTTCCTAGGTCCAGGTAATGTTTTTTATCTTAAGGGTTTGGATTAGACCAGTGTATGCACTTGTCAAAACTCAGTTAATTGAGTGATCACTTCCAGAATGGCAAAGTAAGAACCTATGAAAATCCACCCATTGATAAACGCAAAAACAACACCCGAAAAAATTGTCAAAATCAACTTTTTCAGAACTGCAAAAATTAACTTAAGTCTTGCAACAATCCAAGG
The DNA here is from genome assembly GCF_002837175.3 of Physeter macrocephalus. Classification (NCBI taxonomy): domain Eukaryota; kingdom Metazoa; phylum Chordata; class Mammalia; order Artiodactyla; family Physeteridae; genus Physeter; species Physeter macrocephalus. The sequence goes on from NC_041232.1 coordinate 33,043,330, forward strand.
AGTGTTTATTTAAGACACATTGATGAGTTTAGGTAAAAACTGCAAGCTCTGTTACGTTTTAACATACCCTCTCCCATTCCCCTCTCACCAGCTCCACAGAAGCCTTGAAAACCAACAGCCCTGCAATCATGTTGAAACCTAACAGCTTAGGAGTCACTGGAATGTGTTTGGAGTTCCCCAAAAGCTCCTTCCCCATAGAATTGCCATTATTGGATCTGACAGTTCCATAGAAACTTCCACTTGCAGAGTTTGTCTTTATTTGACCTAACTCAGAACTTGCTCACTGTGAAAAGCATTTTCCTTGGGTCATTTGTCAAAAACAATCAGTGGCAGATGTTTACTATCAAAGCTGACTAAGGCAATGAAAACAGCTGGGAGAAAACAAGAATCTGGGCAAAAACTTAGAAGAAAAAGCTGGGGAATGAGAGGTCCATAGTGGTTTTTAAAAGCTCCAACATAGTCATGAGAATCAAGGTCACACTCATGTGCAGGATTGTATACATACTCAAGAAAGAACTGAGAAGGCTCTAATCTCTTATTTCTGGTTGACTTTGAGGTTTGGTGCAACCAAGAGTTGAAGGCTAAGGCAGAGCTGTAAACTTCCTGCTGGAACAATAAAAACAGCCCAGTGTGCACAAAGAACCCCTTGGCAAAAGCTGTAAGACTTAGTCGTTCCAGACAATCAAGGAAATGTCTGATCATTAGCTGACCACCAAATTAACTGAGCAGAGATTTAAGGGGCAACACAAGATAAAGAATACAGGTTTTACAGAATTAGTTTAGGGAAGTCACTACACAAACAACAAAAAGACAAAAGCAACAGTAAGCCCTGGGAAGAGAGATAAATCTGATTTCCAGATTTGCCACACTATATAATTTTAAATGTCCTATTTTAGGGACTTCCCTGGTGGTCCAGTGGTTAAGACTCTGCGCTTCCAATGCAAGGGGCATGGGTTTGATCCCTGGTAGGGGAACTAAGATCCCACATGCCAGGCATGGACAAAAAATAAATAAATAAAATAAAATGTCCTGTTCTAAACAAAAAAATTATGTGCCGCACCAAGAAATATTAAAGTCTGGCCTACACACAGGGAAAACAGCACTCAGTAGAAACTGTCCCAGAGAAAGCCCAGGGATTAATTAGACTTACCAGACAAAGATTTAAGTCAGCTTTTTTATAACAAATGCTGGAGAGGGTGTGGAGGACAGGGAACCCTCCTATACTGTTGGTGGGAACGTAAGTTGGTGCAGCCACTATGGAAAACAGTATGGAGGTTCCTCAAAAAACTAAAACCAGAGTTGCCATATGATCCAGCCATCCCACTCCTGGGCATATCTCTGGATAAAAATATAATTCAAAAAGATACATGCACCCCTATGTTCACAGCAGCGCTACTCACAATAGCCAAGATGTGGAAACAACCTAAATGTCCATCAACAGATGAATAGATGATGAAGATGTATACACACACACACACACACACACACACACACACACACGCAATGGAATACTACTCAGCCATAAAAAGGAATGAAATAATGCCATTTGCAGTAATATGGATGGAACTAGAGATTATCATACTAATTGAAGTCAGAAAGAGACAATTACCATATGATATCACTTATATGTGGAATCTAAAATATGACACAAATGAACTCATCAACAAAACAGAAACAGACTCACAGACATAGAGAACAGACTTGTGATTGCCAAGGGTGAGGGTGGGAGAGGGATGGAGTGAGAGTTTGGGGTTAGCAGGTACAAACTAGTATATATAGGACAGATAAACAACAAGGTCCTACAGTATAGCACAGGGAGCTATATTCAATATTCTGTGATAAACCATAATGGAAAAGAATTTTTTAAAAAAGGAATGTTATATATATGTATAACTGAATCACTTTGCTATGCAGCAGAAATTAACACATTATAAATCAATTATATTTCAATTAAAATTTTTTAAAATAAATCAGCTATTTTAAATACATTCAGTGAATAGAAATTATGTCTAAAGAAGTAAAGGAAAGTATGAGAACAGTATTTTACCAAACAGAGAATATCAGTAGAAACAGAAACTACAAACAAAGAACCAAACAAATTCTGGAATTGAAAAAAAAAAAAAAACAACTGAAATGAAAAATTCAGTTAGGTGGCTCATGAGCAGATATGAATTGGCAGAAGAAATAACCGGTGAATTTTAAGGCAGGTTGATTAGATTATTCAGCCTGAGAAACAAACCGAAGAAAAAAACCCCCATCAATGGAGGGGTAAGATGAGCCACAGAAGGACAGGAGAGGAAGAATATTTGAATAATGGCCAAAAACTTCCCAAATTTGATGAAAACATTAATCTAGACATCCAAGAAGCTCAACAAACACCAAATAGTATGAACTCAAAAACTAGACACACCACAAACCATTAAAAGCCAGGGAAAAAAGAGAATCTTGAAAGCAGAAAGAGAGAGGTGACTAGTCACATACAAGGGATAAACAGATAGAAGATAACAAATGTGGCAAAATGTTAACATAAATCTAGGTGAAGGATGTATGAGTGCTAATACCGCTCTTTCAACTTATTTGCTGGCTTTTTATTTGAAGTTTTTTCAACTTATTTGTTGGTTTATTTGAAATTTTCAAAATAAAAGTGGAGGGAAAGTTAGTACCAAGGTGGGGGAGAGTTATAAAGAATATTGCCAAATTAGAACTCCAACCTCATCTCCCTCTACCCTCCCCTTCATATGCACTTAACCACACTGGTCTCCTTTCCGTCTCTCAAACGAAACAAGCTGATCACAGTTTCAGGGTCTTTGTATTTGCTGATGTTCCTTCTACTTGGAATACTCTTCACCCAGATTTTCACTTGGGTGTTTTTTTTCTAATCATTCAAGCCTCAACTCAAATGTAACCTCAAAGAGGCTGCCCTCTTTTCTAGTCACCTTACCTAAAGGAGATGGCCATCAGGCTCTAACATATTACTCAATATCTTCTGAACAATCAGTAACTGAAGTGCTTATACATTTTTTGGTTTACATTTGGCTTTTCCTCTACTACAACATTAAAAGTCTAGGGACTTCCCTGGTGGGGCAGTGGTTAAGAATCCGCCTGCCAATGCAGGAGACATGGGTTCGAGCCCTGGTCCGGGAAGATCCCACATGCTGTGGAGCAACTAAGCCCGTGTGCCACAACTACTGAGCCTGTGCTCTGGAGCCCGCGTGCCACAACTACTGAGCCCACAAGCCACAACTAGAGAAAGCCCGCATGCAGCAACGAAGACCCAACGCAACCAAAAATAAATATAAAATAATAAATTAAAAAAAAAAAGTCTGTGTTGTGCTAAAATCTAGAGAAACCTTAATAAACTGTAGGCTCTACTTCTTTCTACTCTTCCACTTGATTTAACTAACATTTTTCTGACCTTTTTGCCCCAATCTACCATCTGTTCTCCTTTCATTTCTACCTAATATTTCTATCTTATGCTAAATTCTATCTTTAGACTATGAAAGACATGATCTTTGCCTTCTTTATGGCTATTTTATAAATCCTTGAAGTGGCACATATTCAAGAAAATAGTGAAAAAGAATAGTTGCAGAAATATCTGAAGCCACGAATGAGAAGTAATAACTACAATGATAGCTTGTATTTATTGACTGCTTATCATTTGCCAGGCTCTAAGGATTTTACATGTACTAACTCACTTGGTTTTCACAAAACCTTATGAGGTATTATTATCCCCATTTTACAGACATGTAAACTGAGATAAAGAGAAGTAAACTACCTTGACCAGTGTCATACAACTAGTAAGGCTAGAATTCAAATGAGATCAAATGATTCCAGAGCCCTTGTTCTTCACTTATTGCTGCCTCTCACCATGGCATTGTCAGTCTTTACAATTTTGATGAAAATTCTGAGAGTGGTGAAATTTCAGAAGTAAGAAGGCAAATGTGTTAACTATATTAATTTTACACATTATTGAGATTGGTCCTTAAATTTGGGTGACTTTCCTTGACACAGCAGAGAGAAAAACAGGACACGAACAAATACTAACTACTTAATAAGAATGCCAACTGATTCCTCCCAAATGTGTTTCCCGAAATACACAACATAGCTGCCATAACTGTTGTATTTAGAGCCATGAGGTTGGATGGAATCACCAAGTGAGGAATTAGGAGAAGATAAGGGACCAAGGACTAAGCCCTGAGGCACTGAAGCGTTAAGAAGATGGGGAGACTTCCCTGGTGGCGCGGTGGTTAAGAATCCACCTGCCAATGCAGGGGACATGGGTTCGAGCCCTGGTCCAAAAGATCCCACATGCCACGGAGCAACTAAGCCTGTGTGCCACAACTACTGAGCCTGCGCTCTAGAGCCCGCAAGTCACAACTACTGAGCTCGCGGAGAACTACTGAGCCCACGTGCCACAACTACTGATGCCCACGCACCTAGAGCCCATGCTCCGCAACAAAGCCAAGCCACCACAATGAGAAGCCCGCACACCTCAACAAAGAGTAGCTCCCGCTCGCCGCAGCTAGAGAAAGCCTGCATGCAGCAACGAAGACCAAACGCAGTCAAAAATAAATAAATAAAATTAAAAAAAAAAAAAACAAAAAAACCTCCTATATACCTCAGGAAATGCAAAAAGACTGCTTATCATTTGCCAGGCTCTAAGGATTTTACATGTACTAACTCACTTGGTTTTCACAAAACCTTATGAGGTATTATTATCCCCATTTTACAGACATGTAAACTGAGATAAAGAGAAGTAAACTACCTTGACCAGTGTCATACAACTAGTAAGGCTAGAATTCAAATATTCAATGGAAGGGCGCAATATGATTTATGCAGTTTTGACTATTTCTAAGTATTGGTCATAAAAACTTTATTATAAAAATCTAAATAAATATGCTGATAACATCAAAACCTCCAATGTATCATGTATAACTAGAGAAATATAAGAGTTCTTATCCTTATTAAAATACCCAGCTGCCCATAAAAAAAGTGAGTAAGGTTTTCTAACCTTTCAAAGTCACCTTGCCTTGTAAATTTTGACAACCTATACACGGCCCAGTTGTTAAGCTGTTTAGAGGTCATTCCTCTTCCATTATCTATCACTGCAACGGCAGGTTTTCCTTGTGTTTCATCAAAATGCTATGAAATAAAATAAGTTCAAAAAGATAGGAAAAGTCAAATCAATATTAAAAACATGAAAAGTTAATATAAAAAAAGTGATTCATTGGGCTCACTCATACATTGCTGGAGGAAGTGTATACTAATACAACTTTCTGAAAGGCACTTCAGCGGTATGAATCAAAGGCCTTTCATGTCCTTTAACCCAGAAATTCCATTTCTCAGAATTTAGCTTGAGAAACTAATCAGAGATATGTACAAAAATCTATAAGAATACTCATCACGCCAGCACTGCTTACAATGGCAAAAATATAGGAAAAAAATCTAAAAGTTCAACAACAGTAGACTGATTACATAATTTATATTATAGTCAATAAACCAAACTGCAGCAGTGGTATATTATATTGCAGAATATTCATGATATGGCAGTGTTTACAATGTACTATTAAGGGAAAATAAAAGATCACAAATAACAAAATGTACACTATGATCACACATACATGTATACATATATGCATAGAAAAAGGGCACATGAAAAAATTTTAATGACTGAAGAGACATCAGGTAATTATTTCTACGTTTAGTTTATCTTTATTTTCTAATTTTTCTCCAATGAACCTGTAGTACTTCTATAAAAGGACAAGTTAAATTGCTTTAGAGTATTACTTCCTTACCAATTTGATCTGTATTCTTCTAACACCAGTGTTACGAGAAGTGGCAGACAATGAATTATCAATTAATTCTGCAAGAGCAAATGCTGGAAGAGAATGAGAAAACGTTATTGCTTAAGTTTTCCCTCCTAAATACTTCATATAAAAGTTCAAAGTAGAAGAAACTATGAAGTACCTTAAGCCATCACTTTTATTTTCCAAAGAGCTAGAATTAAAGTATTATCCTGATCCTAATGACACAAACATAATAAAGGTATCACCAATCACCACCAGCATAAAAAAGCAGTCACCAACCAGTACTTGCATGGCACTACACAGCATGAGTCAGCCAGCCATGATTCCTGGCTTCAAGGAGTTTATAATCTAAAGACAGACATACACACATAAGAGACAAACAGACGACCATAACCATAAAATTAAATAGTAGTCTGTGGTACGTAATTTCATCATGCACAAGTCAAACGTAAGCACATTTTGAGATATAAGGACAACTAGAAAGCAACTATAAAAGTGTCTATTGAGAGCTAATTTAAATATAGATATCTCACAACAGCAACTTGTGAAATGGCAGAATGTATCTGCTTAACTGACACAAAACTGCTCTTAATTTCCTACTACACAACCAGCCTGACCTTCAGTTTATCACTGGCTCGGCATTGTTCCTAACATTCTCCTTTCTCCAGGGTCAGTACCCAAACTATTTCTCACTTTTATTCCCTTAATTAAAAGAGGGAACATACTAAATTAATGTCTCTTCCCCTGAAGCTTAACCCAACTTAAGCATAATTAACCCACAGAGTAGCACTCCAGCAAGCACTTCCACACTCTCAACACTCAGGGGATGTCTATGTTTATAAGCTAGTTAGAAAGAAGTTACCACTAATCAGATATGTAAAAAGACCTGGTGAAGGGTATTAACTAGGAAATGGAGAAATAGGGACACTGTAGGAAATGCGAGGAAAAAGAGTTAAGAGAAATCTCAAAGAAAGAAATGAGTAGAATTTAGTATATGATTAGATATAAAGGGAGAAAGAAAAAGAAATCCAAGGTGGTTTTGAGTACTTGCTGTAGAAGACTGAATAAATGGTCGTATTTTCCATAAAATTTAGAAGGAGAAAAATTTAGAAGGGAGGAAAGAAAAATTCAGTTTTAGATGTGATGCCCTATCACTATATCAAGCTCAATGAGTAGAGGTGTTCCACAGAGAGCTGGAACAGACTATGCTTAATAGAGAGAGTAAAGACAGCCAGAGATAACTGCTTCATTGACACAGAATAGTTTAGCCTTGGGTAAGTTCACTTCAAGTATAGAAAGATCAACATGACTTAAAGAATTATCCACCATACAGTCAACAATAACCAGAAGTAACATCAAAGGCACAGGAAACAGAGGCAGGGAAAGACCCAGGAATTTAATGTGAAGTCGCAGAAATCAAAACAGAAGTTTAAACAGTGATATTCTCTGCCTATTCATATAATGACAGTAGGAATGAAAACCCATATAACCAATCTGGAAGGTAATTAATCTATATCAAGTCTTAAAAATGAATGTATCTACTGACTCCATGATTATACATTTAAAAACTTATCCCCAGAGAAAGAATTAAAGATTCATTCAATATGCAGATATTTAAACCCTTTCACCTAGATTCACATGTTGTTAACATTTTGCCACATGGCTCCTATGCATTTTTTAAATTTAATTTTTATTTTATATTAAAGTATAGTTGGGCTTCCCTGGTGGCGCAGTGGTTGCGCGTCCGCCTGCCGATGCAGGGGAATCGGGTTCGCGCCCCGGTCTGGGAGGATCCCACATGCCG
>NC_041232.1:33051031-33070154 GCF_002837175.3 Physeter macrocephalus
AAAAAAAAAAAAAAAGTATAGTTAATTTACAATGGTGTGTTAGTTTCAAGTGTAGAGCAAAGTGATTCAGTTATACATATATATAAATATATTCTTTTTTACCATTCTCTTCCATTATAGGTTATTATAAGATACTGAGTATAGTTCCCTGTGCTATATAATACGTCCTTGTTGGTTATCTATTTTATATATAGTAGGGTGTGTATTTTAATCCCAAACTTCTAATTTACCCCCCACCAAATGCATTTTTGACTTAGAATATTTCCAACTTACATGGGTTTATCTGGTATAGAGGCATAGAGGAAACATAGTTTGCTATTTTAAATAGGGTGAACAAGATAAGTTTTGTTGAGAAGGTAATAGATAAACAAGACTTGAATGAGGTGAGGGACTGAGACAGGGGCTATCAGGCAGAGGGCCCTAAACTGAGAATAAAGCTGGCAGTGAAGAGGAATGAACAAGCAAGAAGAGTTGTGGAAACAAAGTCAGAGAGGTACAAAGCACACTTCTAAGACCATGCATGTAATTGCAAAGACTTCGGCGTTTACCCTTAGTGAAACAATCTGACTTCTCAATCCTTACGTGTATAGACATGAAAAGAGAGAGACGAGGCCACTGTATAATCTCGGTAATCTATGATGGTGCCTCAGACCTAGTGTTACCAACAGAAGTAAAGAGAAATGCTCATTTTAAGATAAACACTGAAGATAGTGCCAAAAGGATTTTCTGAAAGATTGAATGAGACAAAGAAGAATCAATTGGATTTTTGGCTTAAGCAACTAGAAAAAACCAAAATTAATTTGGATGGAAAACTATGTGTAGTATATTCCCATCTTAGATATCCTAGTAGAGACGCCACATGGGCAAGTGGATAGACAAAATCGGGATTCAGGAGGTAAGTCTGGCATTATTTTCAATATTTAACTAAAAATGACCATTTCTCACTACCTCCATTTGGGAGTCGCTTCCATTACTATGGTATTTAGAGCCATGAGATTGGATGGAATCACCAATTGAGGAATTAGGAGAAGATAAGGGACCAAGGACTAAGCCCTGAAGCACTGACACATTAAGAAGATGGGGGGACTTCCCTGGTGGTGCAGTGGTTAAGAATCCACCTGCCAATTCAGGGGACACGGGTTCAAGCCCTGGTCTGGGAAGATCCCACATGCCACAGAGCAACTAAGCCTGTGAGCCACAACTACTGAGCCTGCGCTCTAGAGCCTGCAAGCCACAACTACTGAAGCCTGCATGCCTAGAGACCGTGCTCCGCAACGAAGAGTAGGCCCTGATCACCGCAACTAGAGAAAGCCCACACGCAGCAACGAAGACCCAACGCAGCCAAAAATAATAAATAAATAAATAAATTTATTTTAAAAAAAGAATTAGTCACAAGAACATTCAGTCATTTGTAACAATTAAAAAAAAACGGAAATAACTTGAATGTCTAATAACAACAGTACACTGTTCAAATAAATTACGTTATCTAAATACTGTGTAACACCTAAAACAAATATATATTGACATGCATATTAAAGATGTTCATTACATTTTAAATAAAAAGGTAGGTTAAAAAAGTATGCATCAAGGGGCTTCCCTGGTGGCGCAGTGGTTGAGAGTCCGCCTGCCGATGCAGGGGACACGGGTTCGTGCCCTGGTCCAGGAGGATCCCACATGCCACAGAGCGGCTGAGCCCGTGAGCCACGGCTGCTGAGCCTGCACGTCCGGAGCCTGTGCTCCTCAATGGGAGAGGCCACAACAGTGAGAAGCCCGCGTAACGCAAAAAAAAAAAAAAAAAAGCATGCGTGCATCGGGAATTCCCTGGTGGTCCAGTGGTTAGGACTCTGTGCTTTCACTGCTGAGGGCCCGAGTTCAATCCATGGTCAGGGAACTAACTAAGATCCCACAAGCCATGCGGCACGGCCCAAAAAAAAAAAAAAAAAAAAAGGATGCATCATACAAAACCATTAAAAAGGAAAAAAAAAATCAAACAATATGAAGAGATCTGAAATAATAAACACTGAAGTGTTGGTGGTAGTTACATCTGGGTGGTAGAGATAGGGATGTTCTTTATGCTCTTTTTGCTTATGTATGTTTTCTAATTTTCTACCAACTCTAACGCATATACAATGAAAAAACTTTTTAATAAGAAAGTTTATAGGGAGTTCCCTGGTGACCTAGTGGCTAGGATTCCTGGCTTTCACTGCCAAGGCCCAGGTTCAATTCCTGGTTCCTGGTTGGGGAACTGAGATCCCACAAGCCACAGCACAGCCAAAAAAAAAAGAAAAAGAAAGTTTATAATGAACATCTAAATAGTATTAAACACTTTGGCAGGGTCCAGATAGAAAAGATTCTCTAAATCAACTAGCAAACAATCCAAAGGTAGGATAAAACTGGCAAGTAGTAAAGGTGGAAGGAAATGATAAAGAAATGATAAAGAACACAAACCACCTACTTGTGCTGTTCAGCTATAAAAAAATGTGCAAGGTAAAACAAATATTTTCTTAACTGGGAGAGGTGTATAGGAGGCCAGGAAGAATAAATCAGGAAAGGAGAGTGTACAGGAGATAGATGTGTAAGTACAAGACCTCTAAGGAGATGAAAAGGAATGAATTCTCATTCTACATTAGTTTTAAAGGAGAGGTATCTTTATTCTGAAGTAAGATGACTTAGGTAGAAAAAGAAATACACTGTGATGAAGAGACGAAGTAAGGACACTCACAAAAACTGATCACAGTCTGCACATAAAGTAGAATGAGAGATCTTTTTTAAAGTGAAGGACTAGGATGTGTGATCAGAGGATAAAAGTGAGTGATAGTTTATCAAAATTAGTATAAATGGAATACTTACGTAAAGGATTTTGTCCTTCACTTGCATAATATTCATACATGCCACTTTTAACTAATGTGTCATAGTGAGGTAGGAAGTCAATTCGTTCTTTTGTAGCTGTTAGTAGTAACTGATTGACTGACTGTAGCAGGTACAGAGTGACTCCATCTTTAACAGTTTCATCTGTAATCAAGAGGTAACATCTTACATGCTAAGCTAGCATCCGAAACACAATGAATTTATAATTTTAAATATACAAACTGTACCTATGAAATGACTTTAAAAATTGTACAGGCAAATCCCCAAACAATGGATCCATCTATAAATTCAGTTGTGTTGTGTTTTGTTAAGAATATCAGTGGAATAGGTTCAAATACTTCCACTCATCTGAACACTCAATTCTAAAGTTAAGCTGTCACAGAAAATCAGATGAGGAACTATATTAAAGTGGTATCAATATGAATGGAGAAGAATGATTAAATCCAAAAAGGAATCAGGCATGAAAAATTGGCAAGTCTTAGAACATAACTGGGTAAAAAAAGATAATGGAAGAATCCAAGTTGGTCAGAAGAATTAGCTTCTTAAGGGCCCAAGTAGAAGATCTGCGGCTAGGTGTTGTGCTGAGCAAGGTCTCATCTTCTGTAGCCATAAATGATATCAACTCTTTTCCTATAATCTTGCTTGAAAAATATGACCTCTGCACAAACTGGATGCGTATAGCTAGTTTCCTCCCCCATCCCCAAAACATCACAGTTTTTTGATGCTTATCTATCTCATAAAATTGCTCTATGATACACTAGAACATATTAAATATAAAAGCATAAACATAACACTGCTTACCAAAATTATCACAGGTAATTTCTTTCCTACTTGTTGTTGTAATAACAAATTTTTCTTCAGGTGAAATGCCAAGTGTCTGTCCAAAATAATAGAATAAAATCAACTATTATACAAAGGAAATAAATGCACTATTCAAGTTTACAAAAATATGAAAATATTGATAAGGATATTATAATCTTCTAACAGTGCTACATTTATTTGAGAAATATGTCTTAATGTTTTTAAATTTTGCCTTTGCATAATTAACCACAAATCTATCTACAAATTACCTAGATTTTTCTGCTATGATACGTCACCTAGGAACACAAGTGATTAATTGAACATTTTGAAAGGGTTTAACATCAGCAGGGCTCTCTTAGACAAAAAACATATAATTTTATGTCAATATATAAGTAAACTTATTTGGAGCAAAATATTAACATAACACTTATGTTCATATATATTAAATATTTAAATATGCAAAAAGAAAAGTACTAGAAGAAAATAGAGGTTAATATTTTATAACACTGTGGTAAGTACAGCCACACTATGCAGGGTATCTGCATAAAGAATCTTTATTATAACGCCTTCCAAAAGTATAACTTTAAAAAATTAAGGCAACATAAATTATGGGGGAAAACTACAACAGAAAACAAAGTGTTAGCATCCTTACTTCTGTTTCAGGTAATGATGAACTAGTTAATCTAGACCAACCTTACACAGAAGATTACTAAAAAAAATCTAGACTAATGATATTCAAGTCTTCAATACTGATACTAAAAACCTTACTGGTCACTATTGAAACTAACTGAGGCACTAACTCCTTACTCTGAACACTGACAAACTGAAGGGAAAGAATAAAGCATTTATCCTGCTTTCTTGTACCAATTAGATTTCAGGGTAACCATATATCTCTAATTGATGAGGCGAAGTTGTTCTTTTGCCTCATTGATTAGAGAGGCAAAGAATTCCTGCTAATAAATACAGGAGGAATGGCAATCAGAATAGCACCATCAATGAAAGAACCTTAAATTAAAACTTGTTTATAGAGGAATCCTGCTGAAACCACCTAAATCCCACTAATTCAGTCTTAGCATTTCTAAGAGTGGGTGAAATAGCCTTACATTATGTGCCTCCTGATGTGATGTAATATGAAGTACCAGCACCACCTATGAAGTATTTTTTGCTTCCCTACCCCAAAGAAGCTGAACCTAAATCTTAATTATAAGCCTTTAAAAATAACTTCTAGTTTATAGGATATGTTGAGTTAGAACAAGCTAAGTTACACCATAAAGGAGCACAGACAAATCCAGAATGTGGAATACAAGAGACAAACCAATTTGATTTCTTCAACAAGTCAATCTCAGGAAAAACAAAAAAGACTGGGGGAAGGTACTTTGCTCAAATGCTCTAAATTTTACAAGAATTAAGAAACATAAAAAACCATGTTCAATATAAGGACGCTGATTTAAACAAACCAACTATAAAAAAACATTTCTGAGATAAATCTGAATATGGACTGAACAATACTATTAAAAATGTTAATTTTGATGATGTGATAGTAGAAGTGCATGTTGAGTATACAGGAGTGAAGTAAACTAAGGCCTGGAATATGCTTCAAAAGGCAAAAATGAAGCTAGCGTGGTAAATACTTGGAAACTGTTGAATGTGGATGATTATAGGAGGTTTCATTATACTATTATCTCTTTGTGCATGTTTGAAACTTGTAATGAGAAGAATTTCTAACTTAAAATATACTATTATAGACCAGTGGAAGAGAATAGGGAACCCTGAAACAGACCCACACGTACGTACACAGGGAGCTTGGCAAATAGGAAAATGACATTACAGATTGATGAGAAAAGAATAAACTGTTCAATGAATATTACTGCGACAACTACTTAATTGTACAGAAATAGATTTTAAAAATCCCCATCTCAACATACACAAAAATAAGTTCCAAGAGAACTAGAGCAGCTACATTTTAATCCAAAATTGTAGAGGAAAAATAGGGAAATCATTCTGAGAGGAGAGAGAAAGGATTTCTGAAAATACACAAGAAGTGCAAGCCATAAAGAAAAAAACTGGAAAACATGAAAAGCTGCTCATCCTAGTTATCAGAGAAAATTAAAACTTTGATTATCATTCCCACAAGGCTGGCAAAAAATTTAAGTCCTGATAATATAAAGTATAGGCCTCCATTAAAAGAATCACACATGATGAAGTGGAATTTAACCCAGGGATGAAAGAATTTTTCAGTATCGACAAATCAATGTGATACACCACATCAACAAACTGAAGAATAAAAACCATATGATAATCTCAATAGATGCAGAAAAAGCTTTTGATAAAATCCAAAATCCATTTATGATAAAAAACTCTCCAGAAAGTGGGCACAAAGGGAACATACCTCAACACAATAAAATCCGTATATGACAAACTCACAGCTAACATCATACTCAATGGCAAAGAGCGGAAACCATTTCCTCTCAGATCAGGAACAAGACAAGGATTCCCACTCACACCACTTTTATTCAACATAGTTTTGAAAGTCCTAGCCACAGCAATCAGTGAAGAAAAAGAAATGAAAGGAATCCAAATTGGAAAGGAAGAAGTAAAACTGTCACTGTTTGCAGATGACATGATACTATACATAGAAAATACTGAAGATGCCACCAGAAAACTACTAGAACTCATCAATTAATTCAGTAAAGTCGCAGGATACAAAATTAATATACATGAATCTGTTGCATTTCTATACACTAACAACAAACTATCAGAGAGACAAATTAAGGAGACAATTCCATTTACCATCGCATCAAAAAACAAAACAAAACAAAACAACCTAGGAATAAACCTACCTAAGAAGGCAAAACACCTGTACTCTGAAAAGTATAAGACACTGATGAAAGAAACTGAAGATGAACGGACAGATGGAAAGGTATACCTTGTTCTTGGATTGGAAGAATCAATTTTGTTAAAATGACCATACTACCCAAAGCAATTTACAGGTGCAGTGAAATCTCTAGCAAATTACCAATGTGATTCTTCACAGTACTAGAACAAATAATTTAAAAAATTGTATGCAAACACAAAAGATCCTAAATAGCCAAAACAATCTTGAGAAAGAAGAACAGCGTTTAAGATTCACACTTCCTGACTTCAGACTATACTACAAAGCTACAGTAATCAAAACAGTATGTTACTGACAGAAAAACAGACACATAGCTCAATGCAACAGGATGAAAGCCCAGAAATAAATCCACACACTTATGGTCAATTAACCTGAGACAAAGAAAGCAAGAATATACAATGGACAAAAGACAGTCTCCTCAATAAGTGGTGCTGGGAAAACTGGACAGCTACATGTAAAAGAATGAAATTAGAAGATTCTCTAACACCATATACAAAAATAAACTCAAAATGGTTTAAAGACCTAAATGTAAGACCAGATACTACAAAACTCCTAGAGGAAAACATATTGCAGAACACTCTGACATAAATCACAGCAATACTTTTTTTGGCTCTGTCTCCTAAAGTGATGGAAACAAAAGCAAAAATAAACAAATGGGGCCTAATTAAACTTAAAAGCCTTTGCACTGCAAAGGAAACCATAAACAAACCAAAAAGACAACCTATGGAATGGGAGAAAATATTTGCAAATGAAGCAACCAACAAGGGCTTAATTTCCAAAATATACAAATAGCTCATACAGCTCAATAAAAATAAATAAATAAATAAAAATGGGCAGAAGACCTAAATAGACATTTCTCCAAAGACAGACAGACAGTCAACAGGCACATGAAAAGATGCTCAACGGCACTAATCACCAGAGAAATGCAAATCAAAACTAGAATGAGGGACTTCCCTGGTGGTGCAGTGGTTAAGAATCCGCCTGCCAACGCAGGGGACACAGGTTCGAGCCCTGGTCTGGGAAGACCCCACATGCCGCGGAGCAACTAAGCCCGTGTGCCACAACTACTGAGCCTGCACTCTAGAGCCCGCGAGCCACAACTACTGAGCCCGCGTGCCACAACTACTGAAGCCTGCGCACCTAGAGCCTATGCGCCACACAAGAGAAGCCACTGCAATGAGAAGCCCACACACTGCAACGAAGAGTAGCCCCCACTCGCCACAAGTAGATAAAGCCCACATGCAACAACGAAGACCCAATGCAGCCCCCCAAAATAAATAATAATAATAATAAATTAATTTTTTTAAAAAAACACCAGAATAAGGTATCCTCTCACACTGGTCACAATGGCCATCATCAAAAAGTCTACAAATATTGATGCTGGAGAGGGTGTGAAGAGAAGGGAACCCTCCTACACTGCTGGTGGGAATGTAAACTGGTACAGCTCCTATGGAGAAGAGTATGGAGATTCCTTTAAAAATTAAAAACAGTTACCATAAGATCCAGCAATCCCAATCCCACTCCTGGGAATATACCTGGAAAAGACAAACTCTCTAATTAGAAAAGATACACACACCCCAATGTTCATTCCAGCACTATTTACCATAGCCAAGACATGGAAGCAACCTAAATGTCCATCAACAGATGAATGGATAAAGAAGATGGTGTGTGTGTGTGTGTGTGTGTGTGTGTGTGTGTGTGTGTGTGCGTGTGTGTCTGCGTGTGTGTGTGTACACTATACACATTATATACACTATAGAATATTACTCATCCATAAAAAAGAATGAAATCTTGCTATTTGTGACAACACAGACATAAAAAAGAATGAAATAATGCCATTTGCAGCAACATGGATGGACCTAGAGATTATCATACGAAGTGAAGTAAGTCAGACAGAGAAAGACAAATATAGTATATCACTTACATGTGGAATCTAAAAAAAAGATACAAATGAACTTACTTACAAAACAGAAACAGACTCACAAACATAGGAAACAAACTTGGGGTTACCAAAGGGGAAAGCAGGGCAGGGGAGATAAATTAGGAGTTTGGGATTAACAGATACACACTACTAGGGAATTCCCTGGTGGTCCAGTGGTTAGCATTTGGCACTTTCACTGTGGTGGCCCAGGTTCAATCCCTGGTTAGGGAACTCCCCGCAAGACGCATAGCCAAAAAAACAAAACAAAACAAAGCAAAACAAACCCACACAAAACAGATACACACTACTGTATATAAAATAGATAAACAACAAGAACCTACTGTATAGCACAGGGAACTATATTCAATATCTTGTAATAACCTACAATGGAAAAGAATCTAAAAAAGTGTGTGTGGGGGGGTGTGTGTATATACATCTTGGTCAGTTTGCTCTACACCTGAAACTAACATTGTAAATCAACTATACTTCAATTTTTTAAAAAGTTCTACTAAAAAGACAGCTATATTTTGAGGGATATAAAAATAAAGTATAGGCCTCCATATAGGGAAGGTGGACCTTACACATTTCGGATGGGCCCGAAAGTCAGTACAACCATATTGAAAAGCAATTTGGTATACTTTAGTAAAATTAAAAATACTCATATCCTATGCAATTCCACCCAAGAGAAATGAAGCTATAGACATAAACTGATGGGGAAAAGATTCTATTTGTTTACAGAAATAAAAATTGTCTTCACAGATCTTAGGCTTTTGTATAATCAAGACAGTCTTTATTTCAGTTCTTTACTACTTTATTTCTACAATGTCCCAACTGTTAGATCATGTGGTTACATATCCTGTAGAAAAAAATACATATTTTTATAATTAAATTGAATTTAAGATCTATGTACATCTGAAAAGTATTTATATATATTTCATACAATCTCTCCATAAGCTATCTTTTTTCTCTGCTTTATCTATAATCCTTTATGACAATTATTTCTCAAATTCATAACTTCTCTAAATATTTTATGGCTCTGGTATTCGACAAACAAATATTTTTACATTATTCATTATGCTTTTATTCAAGATGTCATACTGTTCTCTCTCCAATTTTTGGTCTAAAAATCTATCTTATCAGACGTAAACTAAAGTCTTTCGTGTATCTGTACTCACCTGGCCTTGAATAAAGATACATTTCCTCTGCCTTTCTCTACATGAAAGCAGGATGACATTCTATTTGGGCAAGAGTTGTGACTGGGCTTTTTCATTTTTATAGGAGCACTTCAATTCCACCATTTTCTGGGTTAATGTTAAAGCATATGGCTCTTCCAAAGTACCAGCCCTACATGTCTTTAGGTTAGCTTCAAACTATCTGCTGCCCAACTTCTCTCAAAAGCCAGTTTTAAGAAATATTTATGAAGGGCTAACTAACTTGTAGTCCATAAAATCCTGAATACTTTAAACTTCATCAATGGATTAGGTCACTCAGAAGTTATATAGTTCAATGTACCTCTCTGAACAAAAAGCTAGCCTTTAATGATGTGCTTTGGTATTATATCCAATCGCTCTGTCCCTGAACCACACCAAAACCAGGAACACCCATATTGCACTTGAGCGAGAAATCTCTACAAAAATTTGGGTGGTAACTGCTTAAAGCAGGCTGCAATACCCTAAACAACACATAGCGTACTTTGCATTAAAAGACAAGATAAGAAGAGCCTCTCCTATCTCTAAGAATGTTGCCCATTTTATCAGGATTTGTGAGGAATCTAGGGAGAAATTTTTCTCAAATCAAAGGTTTGCATCGTTAGCAGCTGGAATGTTTTTATTTTATAGACATTGTGGATTTTGTATCAATTACCTTTCCTTCTTTGTTTTGACCCCCAAGGAACTCAAAGCTGATTTCATGGCTCAGCACTGGTATATGCTTTAATCAAATGAACTTCCATTTATTAGTTCTCCTCAGGTTACTATTCTACTCTTTCCTAGATCTACCTTCTTTTACCTTTTTTCTTTTCATCTTTTGGAATTTTTAACATAATATACCTTATGTGCAATTTTTTTTGAAGGAACAGATTGATTCATTTAACTAAACAGCTATAAACCAACTATTAGGTAAGGCTCCTACCCTCAAGAAGCAGAGACTATTTTTTAAGTATGATGGTATAACAAGTGCTATAGAAGGTGACAAATAGTTGAACCACACAAGAGAAGAAGTAGGCATTTCCTCAAAATTAGGGGTGGAGAGGAGGGTTTGCACATATGGGACTTAATGCCTGGGCATATTAAGAACTAGCCAAATAAGTTATTTTCTAATCTTTGATTCTGCAAGGTCACAAGGGCTCAAGTGAGTCAATAACTGCTTATCACAGGTGTAAGGGCTTCTGCCAAATCGACCTTTTCCTCTTCCTTCCTCTTGATTGCTCCTCTTTTCTACAAAGTGCGCTTTCCCCAAATAAGTTTAGGACCCATAATACTTTCTAGCACTACAAACACTTATTAGTTTGTTTTCAGTTTTAATGAAACACTTTAATTTAGTGCACTATCTGCCTCTTCCCCTAAAAAGGAAAATGAAGGCTTTAGTAAATAGTGTGGACATTGTGGAGATTGTTTTTAAAAAATACAAGCTTTAGAATCAAACAGACCTAGATTCCAATCCCAGTTTCACCGCTCATGAACTGTATAAACTCAGACTTCATTCAGTAACTTATTTCAGTTCTTTATGTCTGTAATGGGGACAAAGCTATGGGATTAGGTGGCAAAATCTAATGACGTTTTAAACTCTCAAAAAAAAAAGAAAAAGTTAGCCTTCCTTTTTTTTTTTTTTTTACTAGTTCTTCCCTCCCACTTCTAATCAAATTTAACCTTCTCTGTTCCAGCAGGAAAAAGTGCGAAGGAGAGGAAAAGAATTAGTCAAAGAAAATATTTTCCTTGTTAAAATATTGAAGGAATGGAATGAATATATCTGTTCCCTATAACACAGAACATCATTTGAGGCTGAGTGGAATAACAAAAAGAACTTGGCTTCTGGGTTTGAATTCTAATTTTTGTACTATCTGTTTGACTTAAGTGAGTCACCATCTCCAAAAGTGAGTTTCCACTTCCGTAATAAGAGGTTAATACACTTCCCCTATATATGTAACAGACTTACTGACACTTCTCACATGGGAGAATTATTTCTAGAGGGAGGGTAAATTAGTACAACCTTTCTGAAAAACAATTTAAAAATACGTTATCAAGAGCTTTAAAAATATTCCTGACCTTTGATCCAGGAATTTCACTTCTAAGATTCTAAACCAGAGAAAAATAAAGACATAAAAGACTATGCATATAAGGGGAAAGAATTTAAAAAAATATATATATATATGTAACTGAATCACTGTGCTGTACACCTGAAACTAACACATGACACTGTAAATCAACTATACTTCAATGTTTTAAAAAAAAGGAGGAAAAAAAAGTTTAAACTAAAAAATAAAAACGAAATAAAATAAACCTCCAAAAAAAAGACTATGCATTCAAACATGTTTATCATGGCATTGCTTAAAATTGAAAGTAATGTACATGTCAACAAAAAAGTGAGATCTGGTTATGTAAACAGTGGTACAAAACAGACCACTTCGATTATGAAAACTTGCGTTAAAACAGAAAAATACTGACAATATTAAGTGAAAAAAATGGAATACAGACATGTATTACGGTTATTTAAAAATGGGGGGGTGAGGGTAAGGATACGAAGAAGTAACTCCAAGTGCTAACAGTGGTTATAAATTTCACAGTGAGTAAAAGGTTTACTTTTTTCCCTCTGGTTCCTTATTCTCTTTAATGTGCTGATAGTTTAAAATCATTTTTATATGTCATGACTTTAAATCATTTACATATAATCAATATAAATATTTTATATAATCAACTACAAAAATAATAAACATGAAGTTTCCTTTCCCTGATGAATATAAAACATTCATTAAAAAAAAAGAGCATTCATTCATTCACTTTTCAAAGACATGGGAATCTCCTATATCCATACACAGAATGAACTTCTGAGTTTATAAAATTTTGTCTCCATTCTAATTTGGCCATTTACTACGTGCCACGAACAATTCCAGACGCTGGGAATACAGAACAAATCAACGTCCTTCCTCTCAAGTCGTTTTTTCCCCTGAGTCTTGATTTCAATTATTTCAGCAACTAGTATACAGAGTTAATGCACTAAAAACATCAGCCTGCTCAAGTTAAAACACTGCTTCACACCAAGTCCTTTTTCCTTGGAAGCTAAGTGTTCTCTATCGCTTAAAAAGAGCCCCAAGTGGTTAATGCAGCTCACGACAATACCCCTTCTTAGAAGCTCGAGCACCAGCAACACCTCACATCTAGAAAAGACTTCCCAGTTTAAAGTAGGACTTTGCCTACATAGTCATTAACTTTTAAAACAAACTAGTACAGGGAGTATATAGGTCCTCTGGTGTTCCGCAGATACCCTCGGACACCATTTGAGTGGTTCAGGAACTCCCAGGGGGCTGGGGGGTGCAGGAAACCACAAGGGCAGCTCCACCTGAGAAGCTCTCTAGGTCAAGTGCTTCCACTACGGAAGGACCGGGCCAGGGCGGGCCTGCAAGCCTTCTTGACAGAACGACCCAGGAAATTACTGCATCACTGAACGAACCTGAGGAAAATCGACTCCAGGAATTTAACAACTTTTATCACAACACTCCTAAAAGAGCAATCGGGGAGAACTCCGCTCTCTTCTTTAAAAAAAACAAAAAACAAAAGTTCCACCCGAAAGAAACACAAGTGGCTTTCCCGACTGGAAGAAGAGCTGCACGGCCTCAGAGTGATAAGTTCGCCCCGGGCCCATGAAACCCGCGGCACCAAAGCCTGGGCGGCGCGACCCCCGGAACAGGGCCGGGGCAGAGGCAGGCCCACCGACCGCCGGCTCCGCACTCCAAGGCCGGCGCCCGGACCGGCCCCAGGCTTCCCCGCCCCCCTCGGGCATGGCGGGCACCCGGGAGGGAGAAGCCAAAGCCGCAGGACTGGGGCCGGGTGACAGTTTTATTGCCCCCGGTGAGCAACTTGGGCTTCTCGTCACCGTCCCCACCTCAACTCTACCCGCGCATCCCTCCTTAGCGTACCTGACACACTGAGGCGCGGAACGCCGCGAAGTCCGAGCGCTCCGTAACCTGCAGCGCCCGGTCCCCGAGCTCCGACTCCTTCTCGCGCCGGTCAAACAAGTACACCGTCCGGTAGCCGTCGTCTCCGCCGCCCTCTCCGGTCCCCACCGAGGGCCCGCCGCCGCCCGCCGCTGCCATATTGGGGAAGAGGAGAGAAAACAGCAGCGCCGGCTTCTGCGGCCGTCGCGCTAAAGGCCGAGGTACGGGCTCCGTGCGTCGCCTTCAGCTCCAGCCCCCGGGGCGGCACAAGGCCTCTACCCCGGCGCACTCAGCTCCTCCCTCGGCGGCGGAGGCGGCGGCCGACCAGCCGCAGGCGCGAGGATCACCCGGGAACCGATTCGAACGAGCTCCTACCCGTACACCACGTCACTTCCGCGGCCCGCCGCTCCCGCAGAAGAGGGGGCGCGCGGCGCGCTCCTCGCAGGGCCAGGACCCGCGCCCGCTACCGCCCAGGCGAGGTCGCAGCGCTAGCCGCAACCAGGCCCGCCGCCTATAGCTGTGGCGCAGGAGGAAGAGGGGCCGCCGGCGGCGCGCAGGGGGCGGGGCGAATCCGGCAGGCCGCGCGGGCCTGGGCGGGGCTTCGGAGCCCGCTGCCCGGGGCCCGCCCTTTTCGCCCGCGCGGTCCCTAGCGGGCGGCGGCCCTCTGAGGGAAGGGCCCGGTATCCGAGGCGGGAGAACCTGTCCCGCGAGCGGCGGGGGGAGTCTTCCGAGAGACTGTTTTCTCCCGGCCTAGAGGGTCCTGGTACCTTCCCGCCTCTCCATAACCCCGGCCGAGCCTATCCGGCTTCGAGCTCCTGGCGTCGCGGCCACGGCTGCGACCTCAGGACCAGGTCGCGTGAACGCGGCGGTGGGAAGCGCCAGACCCGCGGGCCTCGCGGTGTGGACATGCCCCCGCCACGAGCACGTGGGTCCCCACGCGGCAAAAAACGACGCCGAGACACCCTGAGCCTTTTTTTCAGTCCCATTTCCTAGTGGTTATGTGTGGGCCGCTGCATTGACCTCCGAGACAAAGCGGGGCCCGGAGAACCTCCCCACCGAGGTTCTGTGACGTCACCGCGGCCTCCAAGGGTCCCGGCGACCATATCTACCCGGTGTACACGCCTACCCAACGCCGCCGCCACCACGCGTCTGGGAATTGTGCACAAGCACCCCTATGGCACAGAGTTGTTAGGAATAAGTTAAATAATGTTCGCAAAGGGCTTTTTTTTTTAAATACAGGAGGTTCTATTAATCTATTTTATACATATTAGTGTATACATGTCAATCCCAATCTCCCAGTTCATCCTACCACCACCACCCCCCGCCACCCCTCGCATTTCACCCCTTGGTGTCCATATGTTTGTTCTCTATATCCGTCTCTATTTCTGCCTCGCAAACCGGCTCATCTGTACCATTTTTCTAGATTCCACATATATACGTTAATATACGATATTTGTTTTTCTCTTTCTGACTTCACTCTGTATGACAGTCTCTAGGTCCATCCACGTCTCTACAAATGACCCAATTTTGTTCCTTTTTATGACTGATTAATATTCCATTGTATATATATGCTACATCTTTATCCATTCATCTTTCGATGGACACTTAGGTTGCTTCCATGACCTGGTTATTGTAAATAGTGCTGCAATGAACATTGGGGTGCATGTCTCTTTTTGAATTATGGTTTTCTCCGGGTGTATGCCCAATAGTGGGATTGCTGGTGTATGGTAGTTCTATTTTTAGTTTTTTAAGGAACCTCCATACTGTTCTCCACAGTGGCTGTATCAATTTACATTCCCACCAACAGTGCAAGAGGGCTCCCTTTTCTCCAAACCCTCTCCAGCATTTGTTGTTTGTAGATTTTCTGATGATGCCCATTCTGACCAGTGTGAGGTGATACCTCATTATAGTTCTGATTTGCATTTCTCTAATAATTAGTGATGTTGCGCAGCTTTTCATGTGATGCACATGCTTCCGCTCTGCCACTGCCAACACGCGGCTGAGAATCGTGCACGAGCACGCCTATGCCACAGAGTTGTTAGGAATAAGTTAAATGATGTTCGCAAAGGGCTTTAACATGCACTACGCTTTCGATAACAGCCTTTATTGCGCTTCATTAAATATCCTTATCGTGGCCTGTAGTGCCCTAACTCAACAACAAATAATATTGTCATTGTTAGACGACTAGGTTTAGTCATTTACTCTCCAGGTCTTAAAATATTTAGTGAATATTTTGTGCTTGAGAGTGACACGTAAATTCACTAAGACTGGGGGATTTTTTTGATTCTTCAAAAGTTTGGGTGATAAAGTATATTTTCCGTTTTACTAGGTTTGCCAAAACCTTCATGGTTAATTACATGGATAGACTAATCACTGGTGTATGTTAGAAACCTAGATTTGCTTGTCCAAATAAAGATGCTCCAGAATCGTAGGGTGTGTGTGTGTGTGTGCGCGTGTGTGTGCGCGTGTTTGGCTAGACATATAAGGTATTAAAGGTGGAAAGCACAGTTGCAACAAAAGTGTGAAGGCATGTGTTTGGGAGGAGCATAAATAATAAGGGCTGGAAGTGCGGAGAATGGAAGAGTAGATGGTGGAAGATAAAACTGGGAAGAGGCCAGATGTGGCCAAATGCAAGTGAACTTTTTGTTATAGTCCATTATATAATGGTGTTTGATTTAAATGACAAAAAAAAAGTTTTTCGTATCTTAATGAGTGAAATGAATTGCCTATTTCATCAAATTGGGACTAGAGCTAGAAGTTCATCATCAGGACAATTTCTCATTTCTCTATAATACTAAATTATGCAAATGCATGGGTACAAACAGAAACTCTTTGTATGTCTTTAGAAGAGATTTAAAGATAATCTCACTGAGGAGAGATCCAAAATGCTGCCAGAGAAGTGTACTACAATATTACAGGCAACTATTGGTGGAAACACAGATATGTATCTTGTTGAGAGATCAACTCTGAATCACTGTCTTCTGTGGCAGTTTGGCCGTCTGAAACATCTGCCAGTCAACTTTTGTTCTCAGAGAGAAACTCCCCAGATAACTTTTTCAGCAAAGAAAGATGATGTGTTTTTTTGTTTTTTTTTTTAATTAAAGTATAGTTGATTTACAATGTTGTGTTAGTTTCAGGTGTACAGCAAAGTGATTCAGTTATACATATTGAATATATATATTCTTTTTCAGATTGTTTTCCATTATGGGTTATTTCAAGATATTGAATATAGTTCTCCGTGCTATACGGTAGGACCTTGGTTTTTTTATCGATGATGTTTGTTCTTTAATTTTCATCACAAATAAATAAGAGTTTGAAATGACCCAGTGCCACAATTAGTTCTCTTTAATTGACTAGTAATTTTTCTTTTCATTAGCCATCTTATCGTATAGAGCATAAATATTTAGGTATCCCTGTATCATTTATCTCTTGGTGCAAAACAACACACCCCCAAACTTAGTGACCTCTTGTACAACTCCTCATGGCCCTCCTCCTGGGAGAGAGTGAATAACAGCTCTTCAACTTCACAATTTAAAAACTCCTCCAATAATACTGTGCTGCAAAAAATGGGAAAGAAACAGAATAGAAAAGTAAAATGAGTCAAAGAGGTAGAGCCTGAAGGTTTTGTGATGGAAGAAATATTGGACTGATGTGTAATGAATGGGAAGGTGGTGTATATCCTTCAGCGGAAGAGATTTACAGGTGCTAACAATACTTGAAAACTGGAAGAAAATTCAGATCATCCAAAGTTAAAGTATTTCTTAATTCTGAAAAAGCTGGTAAAGAAAAAGATGGCACAAAAGTAAAATCTTTATCTGACAGTGAATCTGATGACAGGAAATCAAAGAAGAAAAGAGATTCTGCTTTGCCAAGATGCTTTGCCAGTGGTCTTGATCCTGAGCAAATAACTGTGTTACATACAGCAGTGGATAATTAATATTTCTCATGAAATGGAAAGATGCAGATGAAGCAGACTCGGTGCTGTAGAAGAGGCAAACATGAAGTGTCATCAAATTTTAATTGTTTTTTACAAAGGGAGACAAACTTGGCATTCTTGTCCAGAAGATGATCAATAATTGTTTACATATATACAAAAATCTGGTCTTGGTTTATGACTTATTAGTATGAAAAATAACTACATTCTAATGAAAATCAAGTTTGATGTGTTCATTTGAGTAGTATTAAGGGAACTGTTGAGTTGTTCTTGTTTTTATTTTTTTTCTATCAAAAGCACTGGTTACTTTGAATAAATAAAACTTTCTGTAGTTGCTTCATTTATCAGAACAGAACGTTTGATATCATGGTTTATTATTTCCTCTGCATTAGAGGACAGCTTTTCTAAAATGTTAGAAAAAATTTCCATAGTCATTACTCAATCAGAATTTACATTTATTATTTTTAACCTATAATGCCCAAGGACCATGCTGGGTTTATTTGTTTTTGTCTGTGTACATAAATACATACGTAAATGCTTGTTGTTGGGTTTGGGGGGTTTTTTTTTTTTACATTCACCAAAACAAAATAGGCATATTTTCACAACCATGAGTAAGTCTGTGTTGTTTCTGGGATGCCATCATTCTGAGCAACGTAGGAAATAGATCACCTCAAGCTAAACTGAAAATTTTCCTGAAGCCATAGCCTTTCAAATCAAATAGATGTCCCTAACACCATACACAAAAATAAACTCAAAATGGATTCGAGACCTAAATGTAAGACTGGACACTGTAAAACTCTTAGAGAAAAAGGAACAAAATTGAGTCATTTGTTGAGACGTGGATGGATCTAGAGACTGTCATACAGAGTGAAGTAAGTCAGAAAGAGAGAAACAAATATCGTATATTGACGCATGTATGTGGAACCTGGAAAAATGGGACAGATGAACCGGTTTGCAGGGCAGAAGTTGAGACTCAGATGTAGAGAACAAACGTATGGACGCCAAGGGGGGAAAACCGCAGTGGGGTGGGGATGTTGGTGTGCTGAATTGGGCGATTGGGATTGACATGTATACACTGATGTGTATAAAATTGATGAGTAATAAGAACCTGCAGTATAAAAAAACCAACAAACAAAAAAACAACTAATACTAAACTTTCTTTGGGTTATTTGTATGGAAATATGTTAATATAAATGTTTCAGACATTACATGGAATTTCTAAAAATCTTATATGTTCTGGTATAATGTTATAAGTCATAATTCTAGTTATTACTTTAAAATGTATATCTCAGAAATAACTAAATTTCCTTGTCAATTGCATTATTATGAACTTTCATCAAATCTTTAACTGTGGTCATTTTTAAGTCTTCTGTCATTTGCAGACAGTTCTGGGTGTACTCTGATGCTTTTGCAAATACATTCCTATAAAAGGGTTTCATCTTCAAGGAATTCATGGAAAAGACTCTGACAAGTACAGGTTTCTGGTGACTATACTGCTGAACTGAATGAATGAGCATTTTCAGAACTCTAATGGAAAACTGATGAATTCATAAAAGT
>NC_041232.1:33070524-33137069 GCF_002837175.3 Physeter macrocephalus
AAAAAATCCCACAAGGACTCAGAGGCAAAAAATATACAAATCAATTTTCACTGCAAAGTAAAGGAGCTGTTGCAGTGGAGGATTACTGGACTGAATGTCAATATTATGACATAGTGTGAGTGTGTTTCGTGTTTGGTAATTGCAATCATTGTTGCTTTTGTTGTGGTCATCCATTTACAATGCTTGGTGTCAGTTTATCTCTTGTAAAAATAAAATACAGTGTGTGTGTGTGTGTGTGTGTGTGTGTGTGTGTGTGTGAAAAAAAAATTAATGCGTACTTATGGAAAGGAAGCAAGCCTTTCCTAAAAGAATATGTTGCTTGAGGGCTTCCCTGGTGGCGCAGTGGTTGAGAGTCCGCGGGCCGATGCAGGGGACACGGGTTCGTGCCCCGGTCCCGGAAGATCCCACATGCCGCGCCCCCACAAGGGGGGACCCCACAACACTGAGAGGTCCGCGTACGGCAAAAAAAAAAAAAAAAAAAAAAAAAAAAAAAGAATATGTTGGTTGAAATGAGCGTCCACCAAAGGTGATGAAACCAAAAAAAAAAAAAAAAGTCAAATAGATGATTCTGTAATTAGTTGGCTAATTTAAATATAAACAATTTAAATTGGATAATTTAAATATAATGTAAGCAATTTAAATTGGACAATTTAAAGCAGTCTTATCAGAATTCCTATCTATATCTATAGTCATATAAATGCAACAGTTTATTTGCAAAACTCCCTGAAAGGAAAAATTTTATCACTACCAACAACCTCCCCACTGCTTAGGAAACTAAACAAGTACTGGTGTGTTTAATTAGCCAAACAAGGCTTTAATGGGCATTTAAAGTTCCTTCTAGAGAACCATTCCTTTATGAAAATTTGAAATCCTTATGTTACATTAGCTAAAAGATCATGAGTCATGGACTGTCTGTTTGCTCATGAAACTAATCAGATGATTAGAGATGTTGGACCCAGTAGGATAAATGAGTGACAAACTTTTGCAATCTCAACTAGTCATCTGCATGTTTTTTCTTTACCCAGCCATTCCTTACATGTAGGCTCATTCTTTTCAGTTTATGTGTTACTGGTTCAGCAGAAATCAGGAAAAACTAACTTTGTAGTAATCAGAATGTTAACCAACTGTATATTGCTTATTATATTGTAAATATTGGTGGACAGTGGTCAGTAAATAGTTTCACATAAAAAAAAAACTTAGTACAATAGCTTCAAATAGGAACCATTTATTTGCTCAGGTTCTGTAACTTGGGCTGAGCAAGAGCTTGGGCAGTTCTGCTGTGCTCACTTAAGATCACAAGCAGCAGTCACCTGGCAGCTTGATTGGGGCTGCATGGTCCGTGATGGTCTCACTCACATGGCTGGCAGTTAGCTGAGGCTGTTGAGAAGTGAAGCTCATGTTCCTCTATTAGGCATCTCTAATAGGATTGCTTGGTTTCCTACTTAGCTGTCACAGAACTTCAATAGAAAAAGCTCCAATATGCAAGTGCCTATCAAAGTTCCACTTGCATCACGTTTACTGATCTCATTGGCCAAAACTAGTCACATGGTCAAGCCCCTGAGTGGTTCCCTCCCATAACAAAGGGAAGCTTACAGAAATCCCTGCTGATCTGGAGGATAGCATTGCTATATGTGTACTGTGATGAAACCAGTTTGAAAAAGTATTACAGATATAACATAGTTGGCAGAAAGTGGGGGGGGGGGAAGAAATCTTGTTAAGATTTGCTGATGAGACTAAATTCCCCCCAAATAAAAATAAAGGGCATGGAAAGTGAGTTTTTAAATACTCCTATTTTCTCAAATTTATTTTTAAATTGTATTTCTTTCTGAAAATGTAAGGACAATTTTAGTGACATGAGTTCAGACTTTGCAAGCTAAAACAATTTCTGTAATACAGTTTATAACTCTGAGCCCCAATCTACCAGACTGGTAGAGAACATTTAGGGGCTCCTTCTGTTTCCAGTTTTTTTGTTTGTTTGTTTGGCGGCTCCACAGGGCATGCGGGATCTTAGTTCCCCATCCAGGGGTCAAACCCGTGCCCCTGCAGTGGAAGCGTAGAGTCTTAAATACTAGACTGCCAGGGAAGTCCCTGTTTCCAGTTTGAACAAGTTCCAAGCTCTGGGTGGTGGTGGAAGAGGCTCACCCTTGTCTATATACCCTCTTTAGATCTGGTGGCTTCCTGTTGCTTTTGTGCCACTTGGGATGGGGGAATCACTTGCAAGCCTTCTTTTGATCCTAACTCTCTAAATGTACTGTATAGCTATTTAGGGGAGTAGGGAAGACCATCTCTTCTTACTAGCCTAAAGGAATCTTTTTTAATCTGGAGAAAATTATTCTCTCTTCATCATTCTTCAAGGTACTTTATCAATGCCTCTAAGTCCTTTTCTCATCTCCAAAGTCCTTTTCCCTATCCCCTCTCCAAAACCCTCTGCATTCTCCTAAGAATTTAAGTTTTTAGGAAAAAAAGAAAAATCCCCAGGGGTAAGTATCCTTTCTACTCTGCATCCTGTTTCAGTTATCCATTGCTGTATAACAAATTACCTGAAAACCCAGTGGCTTAAAACAGTCATTCTCTTTATTTGCTCACGATTTGGGCAGGGCTTGGTGGAACCTGGTCCACATGGTATCAGCCTGGACAGTTTTTAGAGGAGTCACTTCCCAGACGCCTTACTCACAGGTCTGGCAATTTGGTGCTGGTTGCTGGCCAGGAGCTCTGCTGGGGCTGTTGCCTCCTCTGTCCCATGGCTCTCCTCATGGCTAGGTTGGGATTCTCACAGCGGGGTAGTCAGACTTCTTACGTGGGGGCTGGCTTCCCCTAGAGCACAAACAAAAGTGGAAGCTTGTAGACCTTAAATTTTAGGACTTGAATTCGAACAGCATTCCTTCTGCCATACTCTGTTGGTTAAGGCAGGTCACAGGGCCATCCTGGATTGAAGGGGAGGGACTATGGCACAAGGTGGAATATGGAAAACTTGGTCCTTTGGGGTCTACCAGAGTAATAGTCTGTATCAAAGTTCTCCTGGGGCAAGAAAGCACAGAGCCTGCTATTTTCTTGAATTAATGTAGGGAGTTGGTTGTGGTTGGTTAAAGGAAAATCAAAGAAGGAAAAAAAAAAGTTAAAATATGTTAACATCTCAAGATATACCTCTAGCCATATAGGCCTTTACCAACTTTCTCCTGATGCATTAACTTTAATTTCCACGTCATCTAAGGAACTAACTTTGAATAAAACATCTTAAATTTTAAAAATTAACTGTTTGTGTTTTCACTTTTTGGTTATAAAACACTGATTATTTTTCCTTCAAAAATCCATGCAATTGAATTTTTTCTTTATATACAAAAAATAATACTTAGCACTTATTGAGCTCTTCAACTGCCAGTACTTCTACAAGGACTTTACATTTTCTTGTTCAATCTGGCGGCATGTGAGATCTTCCCAGACCAGGGATCAAACCTGTGTCCCCTGCATTGGCAGGCAGATTCTTAACCACTGCGCCACCAGGGATGTTCTACATTTTTATATTTACTTCATTTTTATAAAAGAGTATATATAATCTAGATGTCTGTTAAAAGACAAACACACGTGTTGCCACCACTCAACTTAAGAAAAAGAGTATTCCTGCTACTTTGAAGGCCCCAGTGTACCCCTCCCAAAATGTCATCTCTCTACTACTGAGGTAATTTCTATTCTGAAATGTGTAGGTATTTTTTTCCTTCTGTTTATAATAGATTCTTTGGTTTTTTAATGTTTTTGAATTTATATACCATAAAAGAAAAACAATATACTCCTGCTGTGTGTGTCCTCTGCTCTCAATATTCTTTTTATTTTATTTTATTTTATTTATTTATTTTTGGCCGAGCCACACAACAAGTGGGATCTTAGTTCCCTGACCAGGGATTGAACCCGCTCCCCCTGCATTGGAAGCACAGAGCCTTAACCACTGGACCTCCAGGGAAGTCCCTGCTCTCAATATTCTACCACAACACTATCTCACTTCTGACCACAGATGTGTATGTTTTCCACACATCAAACAATCTGTGACACCAGGTGGGCATCCTACAGTTTAATTCAATTCTGACACTATCTACCTAGAGAAAGTGTCAGATCCCACAGGTTAAGGGTTCAGTCCTACAGGACTGCCCCCTTCCCTACTTCAGATGCCCAATCACAAGTCCAGGTTGTTACCTGTGCTTCTAACCCAATGGCTATAAGTCAGAGGGTCCCATGACCCTCTTTGCAGTTTCAATTAATCCTTTAGAGAAGCTCACAGAACTCAGGAACACAATTTACTTACTAGTTTACAGGTTTATTAGAAAAGGTACAAATCAGGAAGAGTTAGATGGAAGAGATGCATCGTGCGAGGTATGGGGCTGTGGAGCTTCCCTGCTCTCTTTGGGCTTCCGCTCTCCCAGAACCTCTATGTGTTCATCAACACAGAAGCTCTCCAAATCCTGCCTTTTGGGGTTTTTTTGGAGGCTTCACTCTGTAGGCAAGATTGATTAAATAAATCTCTGGCCATTGGTGACTGATTCTACATCCAGCTCCTCTGCCCTCCTGGGAGGTACAGTGGAGGACTGAAAGTTCCAACCTTCTAATCCCAGTTGGTTCCCTTGGCAACGAGCCCCCATCCTTTGAGGCTTTCCAAAAATCCCCTCATTAACATAAACTCAGATGTAGTTGAAAGGGGCTTGTTATAAATTACAAAAAACACCAGTATCATTCTTATCACTTAAGAAATTCCAAGGTTTTGGGGACTATGTGCCAGGAACAGTGGACAAAGACTAAATAATATATATTCCATATTATAAATTAAAATATTGCATATTCATTCATACATTCTTCTGCAACTCTTTTTTTGCTCAACGTATTTGTGAGATTCAGTCATGTTGATGCGTGTAGCTGTGTTTCATTCTTTTTTTTACTGCTATATAGCATTTCTTGATATGAATACACCACAGTTTTTCCATTTTCCTACCAATGGACATTTTATTTACTTCCAGGATTTGGGTTTCTTGTTTGCTTGTTTTGGCCTCTTTTTTTTTAAATTTTGTTTTTGATTTTGTTTTGGCCTTTTAAAAATCAGGCTCCTATGAATATTTGTGTGTGTATTCTGATGTTCTTATGCAATGGATATACGGCACAGCATATATGTCAAGTGTCATAGAGTATGTGTATTTACAAATTTACCCGATAATGCTGAATTATTTCCCAGTAGGATAGAAGAGTTACTGATGCTCCACTTTCTTGTCAACACTTAGGAGTGTTTTTTTACTTTAAAAAATTTGTCAGTCTGGTGGATGTAAATTAGTATTTCATTGTGCTCATAATTTGCAGTTCCCTCCTTATAAATGTGATTGAGCATCCTTCCATATGTTTACTTCCTAATTGTGTTTCCTCTTTTGTGAAATGCCTGTTCATGCTCTGTGCTTATTTTTCTATGGGTTTATTTTTTTCCTATTGATTACTAGGAGTTCTTTATATATCATGGCTACTAAACTTTGGTTGGTTATATGTCTTATTAACAACTTTCCCTAGTTTGTGGCTTGTATTTACTCTTTCTGTGATCTTTCAATGAGCAGTAGCACTTGATCTTAATGTGATTAACTTTATCAATCATTTCCATTATCGTTTGTCTGTTTTTAAGAATTCCTGGGAATTCTCTGGCAGTCCAGTGGTTAGGACTCTGCACTTTCACTGCAGGGGGCACGGGTTCTATCCCTTCTGGTTGGGGAACTAAGATCCTGCATGCCACATGGAAAAAAAAAAAGAAGAATTCCTCTACTACCAAGGTTTTCTCAAATTTTATTCTTCAAGTTTAAATTTTTTCCATTAAAAAATTTGTCTTTATTTTGTATGGAGTTGATTTCTATGCATGATACTGAAAAGGGATCCAATTTCTTTTTTTAATGAATAATTGTCCGAGCATCATTTATTGAACAGGTAGTCCATCTTTTCCCTGCTATAACCTGTGTAACTTTTGTCACATACCAAGTTTCCGTAAATGCATGCTTCTGTTCTTGGATTTTCTAGTCTGTTCTATTGGTTAATTCCCCCCCCCCGCCCCGCTAATATTGCACTGTCTTAATTATCTAGCTTTATTATGTTTTGAGATCCTATTGGGCAAACCACACCACCTTATTCTTCTTCAGGAGTGTCATGTAGTTGGTTCTTAAGTGTCACTGCAAGAATGATGACTTCCTTCTCTTCTTACTCAGTGTTTTCTCACTTTAGAGACACTTGATATTGTGGTCAACTGCATTTCCATGGTAGCAAAACCCATGGTTCAATAAGGAACTGAGTACATTATGAGCTTTTTAAACGGACTGTATTGCTTACTGTTAAGGACTTAGCTGTGCTCATTATGAGATGCCACAAACACTTTTTCATCTTGTTCTTAAGTACCCTGTGCATTCTGACTCAATTACAGCACTAACACCACGTTCCGTAACAGCACAGAAGGATCAAATTTTCTAATCACTCACTGCTTATATAAAAATTTCTCCTTCTTGGGTTTTCATGATTTTCACCCAACTGAACTAAATGGGAAAACATGATTCTCCTGATTTTGTTTGTATATATACATGCATGTGGCAATACTTTTTTGTTGTTGTTGTTGCGGTACGCGGGCCTCTCACTGTTGTGACCTCTCCCGTTGCGGAGCACAGGCTCCGGACGCGCAGGCTCAGTGGCCATGGCTCACGGGCCCAGCCGCTCCGGCGGCATGTGGGATCCTCCCGGACCAGGGCACGAACCCGTGTCCCCTGCATCGGCAGGCGGACTCTCAATCACTGCGCCACCAGGGAAGCCCGTGGCAATACTTTTAAGAGGAATAAAGTTGGAAATGTTCTCCCCCAAATTCTAAAAGCAAAATTGACCCTCTGGACTAGAATGATGTGCTGCTTTATCCTGTGACTTCTCCATCCCCTCATGCCCCAAACTGAGAAGGACGGCTATCAGCAGTCAGAAGCAAAAGAAAAATTTTCTACATGTGAGTGGCATAATATGATCCGTTCTAAAAAATATAACTTTGGCAACAGTGTTACATTCTGTGCAGACACCATTTTGTACAGACTATACCATATTCACATGATCAGTAAAGTGACAGTTATTAAAGATCTATTATCATTTGTTCACTCATCAGACACTTATTGTGCGCCAACTAGATGGTGAAGTTACAAATCAAAGTTCCCATCTTCCCCATGCTCATATTCTACAGGGGGAGATGGAAACAATCTAACAATTAAATATACAGAATGTCAGGTGGCGATCAATGTGCTATGGAGAAGAATTTCAAAGGATGTGGAGTCCCAGGGGCCGGAGGGTCACAATTTTATATAGTGGTCAGAGAACATTTTCTGATAAGGTGACATTTGAGCAGAAAGCGGAAGGAAGTGAAGGAGCAAGTTGTAAAGGTCTATGAGACAAATGGTCCTGGCAGAGGGAAAAACAAGTACAAAGATCCTGAGTTCTGAGCACGGGTGGTATTATGACAGTAACGGAGGATGCAAACAGACAGATAAATGGGGGAGAGAAGGAATAATGGGAAGGGCCTTATAGGTCACCATGATAACTCTGGCATTCATGCTGAAGGAAGTGGGAAGTACTAGGGGACTTTGAGCAGAGGTGTGATAGGGTCTGACATATTTTTATTTTATTTTGGGGGGTGTCTGACATAATTTTAAAAAATATTTGTTTATTTATTTGGCTGCACCAGGTCTTAGTTGTGGCATGTGGATCTAGTTCCCTGACCAGGGATTGAACCCAGGCCCCCTGCATTGAGAGCGCAGAGTCTTTTTTTTTTTTTTTTTTTGGTACGCGGGCCTCTCACTGTTATGGCCTCTACCGTTGCGGAGCGCAGGCCCCGGACGCACAGGCTCAGCGGCCATGGCTCACGGGCCCAGCCACTCTGCGGCATGTGGGATCTTCCCGGACCGGGGCACGAACCCTTGTCCCCTGCATCGGCAGGTGGACTCTCAACCACTGTGCCACCAGGGAAGCCCCTTTTTTAATTAAAAAAAAAAAATTTTGGCCATGCCATGCAGCATGTGGAAGTTTTAGTTCCTCAACCAGGGATCGAACCCAGGTCCCCTGTATTGGGAGCATGAGGTTTTAACCACTGGACCATCAGGAAAGTTGCTGTTTCTGCTTTTAAAAGAGTCAGGGATAGTTTCTTTTCCTTGTAAATAAAAACCCCAGTTGATATATTAGGGATTAATATTCCTACTATGAATGTTATTGTATTAATAGCTGCCATTCATTAAGTGATTGAGGCACTTATATCAATTAATTCTGCTAGATAAGTATTATTCCTATATTAGAATTGAGGAGACTGAGACATAAAGGATAAATCACTTGCCCAAGGTCATATGGCTAGTAATTGACAGAGCCAGGACTAAAATCCAAATTTATCTGACTCCAAAGCTTGAACACTTATACACTACAGATAAGTTCATTTGGGGTTCATATAATATTGTGAACTATCATTTTTCCATTAATTGAGCCCTCTGTATAACCTCTATGTATATTCACAAGTGTTAAATTTCCTTGAAATCCTAAAGTGCTGAAATAGTAAGATGTGTCATTGTTTTGAAAACTTATCATAGTCTGGTGAAAACCATAAATCTAATTCAAAATAAACACTAATGTTTGTTAGTTTTGTTTGAAATATGGGCAAACTTTTCTGAAAGTTTCAGTTTTAATAGATCTTGTTTTGATCAGTAAGAATTTGGAGGTAAAGTTCTATATTGGCAAATACACCAAGCTCTTTTTCAGATGGCATCTATTACCAGAGACATTGTAGTATGAGAGCTGACATTAAGTACTATAGCAGACTCAAAAGCACACACTTTTTGTGCTCTTTTAAATAAATTAGCTAAAATATCTATAGTTACCTAAAATACAGGGTTGGCTGATGGTTTTGAATATTTGAAACTCGCTGCTTAAAAAAAAATGTTGCTTACTAATAAGAGGAGTGACTAAAAAGGAACGAAACTGGATTGTCAGAAAAGAAATTGTGGTTTGTGAGCCTCTGAGAAGCACTCAGAGGAGGAGCATGTTATAATAAACATCTTGTTTTAATGGTACAGCATTAAAGAAGTGATGTGGTGCTAGGGGCATGAAAACTGAGCTAGAAGTGAGAACACTTGCTCCCAAGCACCAAACTTACCCCCTCTCTAAGCTATGCAACTCAGGGCAATTCCACAAATGCTGAGCCCAAGATTTACAAGGCAGAGATGAATAAAACAGACAAGAAACATAGAAAACTGTCATGCCTTATTAGCAGTGTTCACTCATTTATTCATTAATCCATTCAGCATTTGTTGCCAATTACATGCCTATCGTGTGTCAGGTGCTGGGGTTTCAAAGATGAACAAGTAAAAGCCCTCCCTGCCCCCCACCTCTGTCCTCCTGAGGAGCCAGTGGACCAGGAAATAATGACCAGCCTTGCTGTGGCACTGACATTCTACTCCGCCCTCCCACAGATTTCCGTGGCCCCTCCCAGCTCTTCCTTTTGCTACCAGCCACCTCCCCACACCCTTAGTTTAGCTCACTGGACTCATTTTAGACCTTATTCCCCCAAGTAAGACTTTCCTGCCCTGCGGGGGCTGCCTCTCCCTTCCCAACCCCTCCTGGGCCAAAATGATCTTTAGACACATCAGGCTCTGAAAATATGACTGTTTCCCACTCCATAGATAAAAATACAAACAATACAAAACTATAATAAGGAAAACTATATATCATTAATCTGCTCTTCCAGATATTCTAAACCTTGGAAAGTCGAATGCAATTTATCATTACACTGGACATGTCCGAGAACATACCAACTTTTGCATACACATTCATAGGGTTCTTTGATTTTCTGAGGTCCATCATGGTCCCCAGAGGATACTAAAATACTGTTTATTCCAGAATTAAGAAAGGAGTCAGATCCTTAAAGGCCTGGACTCACCAGAAGATTCTGTACTCTGTCAGGATGACAGTGGGAGCAAGGAGCTATTGAAGGTTTTTAATCTCAGATGGGGCGTGCTTACATTTGCACTTCAGCAAGTTCTCTCGAGCTGTAGTATAGGGAATGGATTACAAGGGCTTACCTAATAACTTGTTGGAGGCTGTTACAGAAACCCAGGCAAGAGATTACGGTTAACTGCTAAAGGGTACTGGTTTCTTTTGTGGCGGAGGTGATAAAAAAATATCTAAAATTAGATGGTGGCAGAGGTTGTGCAACTCCATGAATATACATAAAATCATCACTTGTATCCATTAAAGGAGTGAATTTTATGGTATGGGAATTATAGCTCAATAAAGATGTTTTCAAAAAAGCAACAGATTAAAAAAATAAAAACTCTCACACCTAAACAAATAAATGAATAAATAAGTAAATAAAAGAAGTCACGGTTGGGTTATAGACCTATATGAAAGACTTTCAGAAGGTAAGAGAAGGGAGGGAGGAGAGGTAGGAATCAAGGATGACTCCAGGTTTTGGGTTTAGGCCACTGGGTAGATGAGGAGGAGGAGACATGTAAGTGATCTTGATGCAGTGGAAGGGATTCTGGAGGGAACAATACAAAAGACTGGAATTGCCCCAGGAAGACTCCAGAGACTTTAAAAAAAAAAAAAAAAATTTATTTATTTTTGGCTGTGTTAGGTCTTCGTTGCTGTGCGTGGGCTTTCTCTAGTTGTGGTGAGTGGGGGCCACTCTTCATTGCAGTGCACAGGCTTCTCACTGCAGTGGCTTCTCTTGATGCAGAGCACGTGCTTTAGGCACGTGGGCTTCAGTAGTTGTGGCATGTGGGCTCAGTAGTTGTGGCTCGAGGGCTCTAGAGTGCAGGCTCAGTAGTTGTGGTGCACGGGCTTAATTGCTCTGCGGCATGTGGGATCTTCCCGGATCAGGGCTCAAACCCATGTCCCCTGCATTGGCAGGCGGATTCTTAACCACTGCACCACCAGGGAAGTTCCTAGAGACTGTTGCCTTGAAGAAAGGAAGGACAAATTTACTTGCCCTCAGTGCAAGAGTGTCAGACTTCTTTCTGAAGAAGCCAGAAAGACTGGCTCACCAAATGCAAAACACAAATATTTAAAGGGGAAAAAAAGGCAAAACTATCAAGGGTACCAAGTTTTCATTAGTCTGTTCATGGTGGGGAAAAAAAAAACACACCAACTATCTCACACGACCACCATATTTACAAAAGTCACCTGTGCTTTCAGACACCAGCATAACAAAGATCAGGGATAACATTGTCTCAAGAGTCCAGGTTTGTAGGAAAATTTTCAGGGTTTATTATTCTGGAGACCAGAACCAGTCAGGATGACCCTACTATTTTCAGTTTATCTAGGAGTGCAAAATGGTTTTATCATGTTCCTAACTGTAGTATATGACGTGCTTAATCATTTTGGAAGCAGAACAAAGTGCCAGTTTTGCTTCTATAGGAGATTAGTAACAGGATAAAGCATGCAGAAGAAAAGAAAGGGTGCAGCAAGGATAGGACTGATAGCACGTAAGCATGGAGTTAGTGGGTTGGACATGGCAGGTGTCTGAGGCAAGGAGGAAGTGTTATAGGGGGAAGTAGTCACTGTTACTGGGGCTCCTGTCAGCCCTGTGTGGTCACTCAGGTGCATCATAGGGCCTGTGAAGACACATAGCAGTCAGGTCAAGTAGTTTCTAACCTTTGTCTTGGGCTCCAAATAAAATGTTGGATAATTGGAAGTATCCAACATTGTAGATACCTGGAA
Organism: Physeter macrocephalus; assembly: GCF_002837175.3. Taxonomy (NCBI): domain Eukaryota; kingdom Metazoa; phylum Chordata; class Mammalia; order Artiodactyla; family Physeteridae; genus Physeter; species Physeter macrocephalus. The sequence continues at coordinate 33,082,255 of NC_041232.1, forward strand.
GTATCCAAGGTTGTAGTACTTGGGGAAAATGGAACTGAACACCCAAGGGGGATCCTACTCAAATGGTTGCAGAAAGATGTTGCCTGCCTCAAAGAGGGTTACCTTCTTAAGGACTTAACAGCAGCCCAACTTCGACGCCTCAGGCTTCACCTGGTGGCAAATAATAAATAAGGTATTTCTAGGCTTCTTTAGAAAGAAAGACTCAAAGCTTACAGGAACTCATCACCTCCTGCAATAACAAACTAAAGGCTCCACATTTGGCAACAGAAGGCAAATTTATACACAGGCTCTATAGGATAGAAGATGTCAAAGCTCCAAATTTCCCCTGGGGAATTTCTTTCTGCTGCTGCCATCACTAGCTCCTCTTTAAGACTCTAACACCTTCATGAACATAGATCCCCTCTTTAATTCCTGGCAGCACAGCTGAGATTCTGCTGGGGTATTCAGACTGTAGTATGCATAAGAAAAACCTGTAAGGGGTGTTTAAGACACAGATTCGTAGCTTCCATACCTAGATATTTTATTTTATTTATTTTTAAAAATAAATTTATTTATTAATTTATTTATTTTTGGCTGCGTTGGGTCTTCGTTGCTGCGCACGGGCTTTCTCTAGCTGCAGCGAGCAGGGGCTACTCTTCGTTGCAGTGCGCGGGTTTCTCATTGGGGTGGCTTGTCTTTGTTGAGGAGCACGGGCTCTAGGCATGCAGGCTTCAGTAGTTGTGGCACGTGGGCTCAGTAGTTGTGGCTCACAGGCTCTAGAGCACAGGCTCAGTAGTTGTGGTGCACGGGCTTAGTTGCTCTGCGGCATGTGGGATCTTCCCGGACCAGGGTTCGAAGCTGGTCCCCTACATTGGCAGGCAGATTCTTAACCACAGCGCCACAAGGGAAGTCCCTTATTTTACTTTTTAATATTTATTTATTTATTTATTTGGCTGTGCTGGGTCTTAGTTGCGGCATGCGGGCCCTTTAGTTGCAGCATACAAACTCTTAGTTGTGGCATGTGGGATCTAGTTCCCCACCAGGGATGGAACCTGGGCCCCCTGCATTGGGATGGTGGAGTCTAAGCCACTGGACCACCAGGGAAGTCCTCATACCCAGATATTTTAAATCTATCAAGTATGGGACTAGGAATTTTTATTTTTGACAACTTCCAGGTGATTCTAACAGAGGTAGTCCAAATATGACATTTTGAGAAATACTGGACCAAAGAAGACAAAAAGGGTGATGAATATATGAAAGACTATATAGTCTGATTTACAAAATGCAGCTGAATCATTTGCAACGTATAGCACCTGCCTTCAAATGGGCAGAGAAATCTTCCTCTAACAATTGGTAGTTCCCGGAACATGTCTACATACATATAGCTGATTCACTTCATTGTAGAGCAGAAACTAACACAACGTTGTAAAGCAATTTTACTCCAATTAAAAAATATATATATAGGGGTTTCCCTGGAGGCGCAGTGGTTAAGAATCCTCCTGCTAATGCAGGAGACACAGGTTGGAGCCCTGGTCCAGGAAGATCCCACATGCCGCGGAGCAACTAAGCCCGTGTGCCACAACTACTGAAGCCCGTGTGCCTAGTCCATGCTCCGCAACAAGAGAAGCCACCGCAATGAGAAGACTGAGCATCGCAACGAAGAGTAGCCCCCGCTCGCCGCAACTAGAGAAAACCTGTGCACAGCAGTGAAGACCCAACACAGCCAAAAATAAATAAATAAATAAATAAATAAATAAATTAAAAAAAATGTAGTCCCCAAACAAAGCCCAGAGAGAAAACACAGGTTTCCCCCATGGACAGTTTCTATTTTCTATCTAGGTTTCACTTTCCTGAAAGAGATCTAAGCTCTTTCCTAAAAACTGGATATTTCTCATCCTCCCCCTACAGGGCAGTTGACCTGTTACAGAGTTAGAACGTAGCATCCCCACAAGAGATACATAAGTATTATAGCAAGTAACTCATTTACTTTTACATAACCATATAAATTATGAAAAACAAGGATGGCTTGTACTTTTCACATTTCTCAAGTCTTTTTTTTTTTTCCTTAGTTCTAAACACTCTCATCAATAGTTCAATTCAAGTTGACCTTTGCCAAGCCCAGGCCAGTTCCTCTTTATAGACCCTCCCCCAGCTTGAAGTGAACATCACTCTTATAATTGCCCCACTGCTGTCCCATAGGACTTAGCTCCTAATAATTCTGGAATGTAATCTAGAGAAGAAATATTCTCCAAAGCAAACAGTAAGTGTGTAGAAATAAAACTGCATAAATCACACTGGATTCATTGCACATCGCATCTCCATTCCCAATCATACATAGATGAAGCCTGGACTTTTTCAAAGAAGTTTAGTTGGAGCAAAATATGCAAAAAATACTCTCAGTTTCATGTTTTTGTTCTTCAGTTTTAGAGTAGATGTTTCCTGCTTCTACAGATGTTGGGTGTGTCCTTCCTCCTGTTCCTGTGCTCTAAATCTAAAAAAAAAAAAAAAAATAAGGCTTCTCAAAAGAGAAGAAAGAACTCAGGCAGAATCACACGTATACACACACACACACGTGCACGTGCACATATACACACAGGGTCCCATGAAAATTTTAGACTTTCAGATTCATAGCATCTCAACCCTTTCCATTTTCGAGAACGTTTTTGCCTTACGTTGCAAAACTAAATCTGTTCAACCCTGTTGCTTTTTCAGAACAAAGGGAAATTTATACCAAATAGTGTATTGTCTCCAGCTTTGCTAGCCTGAGACAGAAACTGCTTGCTACTCAAAGCCAAATTCCTCAAGGTGTTCTAACTCAAAGCCAACCACAACAGGAAGGGGAAGTACAGTACATGCTCAGTATAATTTTGCTGTTCTTTCCCCATGTGCCTAAGTCTTCTCACAGAGTAGAACGCCCGTAGAAGTGCAGGAAACAGCTTCTGGGTATCTGAGGTGAGGTTCACCTTAGATATTCCAACAACTGCTGAGTGGCCTCTTATCTCCACGTAAGCTAAATTCCCCATTTTCCTCTGCTCAGCTGAATTTTTCCTTGAGTGCTCTTCTAGAACCACAACCCTACTGAGGCTTTTCCATGGCTTTCTAGTCAGAAAAATTACTTTCCCCAACCAGGACCTCTAACTCTAATTAGGACCTGAGAAAGAGCAAAGCCACTCTGCTAGCAGGCGGACTGTGATAGACAATGTTTTCAACAGGATGCAGTCAGGCCAACAAGACAGTGTCTCTAACCAAACATAACTAAGGCTATGCTGCAGTTGCAAAAATGACTAACAAGCCATCCTTTCTTAGAATCAACCGGCACGAGCCCGAACCCCACTCTGTCTTACTGAGACATCCCATGATTACTTCTTCCTCACTGCAGCGAGTTCAATAAACCCAACGTTTTTCTATAGGTGTGGCCTGGTGGTCTTTTCTTTGGTTGGTGGCTTTAACTGGCTTTTGCTGGCTCTGGCGGCTTCTTCAGCTCTGAGTGCTATCTCATAGAATTGGAGTTGCCTAACTCTCCCTCCCCCTAGAAGCCCCCTTACTACCTTCCTGCTCAAAGTGTCAGAGCCACTTCAGCCTCGCCCCCTTCTCCATGGCCAACTGGCCTGATTCATTTCCACAGCTTTCCTTGCTTGGCTGAGAATGGACAATTTCAAATAATCAGCTGTTTTACCTCTCTAAATTCCTCTTCCAAGAGGTGAGGCATGAGGGTGTAGGTATAAGAGCACATCTGGGATGTGATATACCACATCTGGGTATAAGAGCACATCTGGGATTCCTTTTCCAGGGTCCAAATAACTTGAACCTTGACCCTCCTGGTGCCTTGAAATCCAAGTCTCTCAAACAGACCTAACCTCATCTCCCCTACTGCAAAGCTGGCAGGTACCTAGGGAATCAGTTTGACAACCATTCCACTTCTCTCCCAGCATGCTGGTGGAGTTTTGCATTCTCTACTCTCATGAGCAAAGGACCTAAGGGCCTTCTCTTAAGACCACTGGATAACTACCTTATTCTCTAATTTGTAGAGAACAGACACGCTACTTCTGAGGCTGAAAGATAAGCAGGGCGTAATTTTTCCCTATAATGACATTGCTCTGTTTGTATCCTCTTTTAGACATGATTCCCAAAGGCTTCCCTAAGACAGACCCATTTCTACCGGTGAACAGACTAGCTTCTTGAGCACAGATATCTTTCTCCTTTCTTAGTTGAAAGACCTGCCAGTGGAGAGCAATTCATCACCCCGACCTCCACCACAGTGGCGCTGTCACCTCCCTTTCATGGGCAAACAACTCAGGACCTTCCCTCCTTGTATCTTAACCCTGCACTTGTCTGGTGGGTGGACTCTTCTGCCCCAGAACTGATAATCGTTTTCCCAGTCGGAGGTTGGAAGGTCTGCAAGGGATAAAATATCCCACTCTCATAACCCTCTTACAGACGGTTGGTGAAGCGTGTCCCCCACTTGCTCAGTAGCTTGATATTAGCCACTTACCATCCCCAGTTTGACCGCATGCACCCTGACCCTAACATTTACATGTAACATTTACATTTACATCCCCTAAATGTAATGTTACATTTTGTACAATTACTGAGCTTCCCGGAGAATAACCTGACTTCCCAGATACTTTTCTAAATTGCTTCACAAACTTCTGTGCCTTTTTTTATTGGTTCCATGTTGTTCCCCTGGGAGATCTCTCTTCCTCCTACTAAATTGTTTAACTCCCAAGTGAGAACACACAGAGAAGAATCTAATGAATGCCCACAGAAGTCAGGTGGTATAATAGTTCAGAGCTGAGGTTCTGAAATCGTACTGCCTGAATTCTGTTTTGCCATTGACTAAAGAACTTTTCCATTTACTATTGAGAACTTGGCAAAAATCACTTAACCTTTCTTTTTCTCAATCTGTGAGAGATCAAGTAAATAAAAATAAGTAAATTATGGGAACCTTAGTAATATAATTGATAATGTATAATATATAATTATATATAATTGATAAGGTAGATCTGATTAATGATATATCAAATAATACATCCTAAAAAAGAGAATATGCTTTCCTTTCAATTGCCCGTGAATGTTCACAAAAACTGCTAGGCCACAAAGAAAAACCTCAGCAAAGTGCAAACAATAAATAGTAAAGATAGCATTCTCTGGTCACCATGCAATATAAATAGAAATTAATACAAGTTAGGGCAACAAAGCTCCTTTTATGTGGAAATTTCAACCCATTTTAAACAATTCTTTGAACGAAAAGAAACCACTAACTGCAACTGTAGACGATGAAAACACAGCATCTAAGAACCTAGGGGACTTCCCTGCTGGTCCAGTGGTTAAGACTCCATGCTCCCAATGCAGGGGGCCTGGGATCCATCCCTGGTCAGGGAACTACATCCCGCATGCTGCAACTAAGACCTCGCACAGTCAAATAAATAACCAAATTAAGAAAAAAAAAAGAACCCGGGGAGGCCTTGCTTCAGCCAGTTCAGCTCCGAGGGCTCCTGCGCTCAGGCTCTCCCTCCTTCACTCCCAACCTCGGAGGATCCAAGGCAGGAGGAAATCGCTGTGCTTGTCACCCACCATGGCTTTGGCATGTGCAATGCTGGCTTTGCTGGAGATAATGCCCCCTGGCTGTGTTCCCATCCATCCTCGGGCGCCTCAACACCAGGGTTTCATGGTGGGTGTGGGCCAGAAGGACAGCTACGTGGAGGTCAGGACCCAAAGCAGGCACAGCATCCAGATCCTGAAGTACCTCGTAGAGCAGGGCATCATCACCGACCAGGACGACGTGGGGAAGATCTGGCACCACCACAACTTCTACCAGGAGAATGCGTCTCTTATAGGAGCAGGAGCTTCAACCTTGCAGCTCGGGGCATGGGACACACACAGTCCTCAATGGGTGACTGGGAGGGACGGCAGGTGGAACAAGGTTGGCTTCCACCCCTTGATTCCTGGTCCCATGGAGCCTTCCTACTGGGGACACGGCTCCACACAGAGCTCTCTGATTTAATAGGTATGTTGTACCTTTTTTTTTTTTTTTTTTTGGCTGTGCTCCACGGCTTGCGGGATCTTAGTTCCCCCACCAGGGATCAAACTCCAGCCACCGCAGTGGAAGCGCTGAGTCCTAACCACTGGACCACCAGGGAATTCCCATAAATATGTCGTATCTTAAAGGATGGGGACCTATCCCTTCAGAGTGTTTCCTCTAAGCTTGCATCTCAGTTGTACATTTAGAAGAATAGTCCCCAGGATTGTTCAGTACAAGATAGACCACTGTGTCCCATGGTCATGAGCTCAATCCTCTATTTCCTTCATTGATCAGATGCTAAGTGTATGGAACTCCATGCCTATGAGTCAAGCATTCCAAAAGCCCCAGATAGTGGTGTGGTTGATGCTCCACAGGCAGGAAAGGTAAACTCTATTTTTAAAAAAAATTAATTAACTAATTTATTTTTGGCTGCATCGGGTCTTCGTTGAGGTGAGCGGGGGCTACTCTTTGTTGAGGTGTCTGGGGTTCTCATTGTGGTGGCTTCTCTTGTTGCGGAACACAGTCTCTTGGCACACGGGCTTCAGTAGTAGCTCATGGGCTCTAGAGCACAGGCTCAGTAGTTGTGGTGCATGGGCTTAGTTGCTCTGCGGCATGTGGGATCTTCCTGGACCAGGGCACGAACCCATGTCCCCTGCACTGGCAGGCAGATTCTTAACCACTGCGCCACCAGGGAAGTCCCAGGAAAGGGGAACTCTTACTCAGAGTAGGTATTGATCCTGGTGAGGATTAAGTGCTGCCCTTCCAGGATGGACAGGGCTTCATGTGGTCAATTTGCCACCTAGTGGCCAGTTGGTCTCCTCCAAGGATAGTGCTGTATCAGGGGCTCAGTGTTGGTCTCTGTGGCTGAAAGGTGGACGTTCAGAGGCAGCAGTAACTAGGTCAGTCTTGGTAAGTGGGAGTCTCTGCGACTGGACCTACACAGAACTTCCATCTCTGACAGCATGACCATTTCCCTCAGGTACCCATCACACCACTTCTGTTTAACAACTGGCCGAGTGATTTTGTCTGTGCCTATTCTTTGTGTGTGTGTGTGTGTGTGTGTGTGTGTGTGTGTGTGTGTGTGTGGTTTATTATTAATTAATTTTTATTGAAGCTTAATTGATTTACAGTATCTCAGGTGTACAGCAAAGTGATTCAATCATATATATAATATATATAAAAGAATCTGGGGGGAGAAGTCAAGATGGCAGTGCGGGAAGACCCGGAGTTAGCGTCTCCCTACAACTAGGGCAACTGCCAGCCGCTGTGGGGGACTGTAACCCCCAAGGAGACAGGAGGAACCCCAGAGTGAACCGGTAGGACGTAGGGGGACTGAGGGGGGAGGAGCAGTGGAGGCCAGACAAGATTGGCGCCCCTGAGGCCGGGGAGATCAGGAGAGGCAGGTGGGAGGGAGTCTCCGGGAAGAACGGGAGGGGAGCAGAGGGTGATCTGCTGGGGCCGGGAAGCCTGCTGAGCTCCCAAGACGGTTCCCCATCCCCCCCACATGGTGGTTAGAGTTTATAATACTATATTGTATATTTGAAAGTTTCTAAGAGTAGATATTAAAAGTTCTCATCACAAGAAAAAAAATTGTAACTACTTGTGGTGACGGATGTTAACTAGACTTGTGATGGTCATTTTGCAATATATACAAATATCCAATCATTATGTTGTACACCTGAAACATCATATGTCAATTATATCTCTAAAAAAAAAATCACTCTTTGGCAACATAGTGATAATTCACTCAAGACACATAGGTGTTGAAACTAGTAGGTGAAAACTTGATGAAAAACATTATATTTACATAGTCCTCCCCAATTCCTTTTTTTTGGCTGTGCAGCACGTGGGATCTTAGTTCCCTGCCCAGGGGTCAAATCCACGCCCCCTGCATTGGAAGCACAGAGTCTCAACCACTGGACCGCCAAGGAAGTCCCATATCCTTAATTACAAAGGGGAAAAGAGTAATCTTGCGGACCACCCAAACCAAGTGATTAAAGTTAACATTAATGGAACCATAAATATCACGTACCTTTTGATGCAATGTACTGAAAAGAATGTAACATCAGTTCTGTTGTGTCCTTCAAGGAATACGTATCTTATCTAATCATGAGAACACGTTAAGCAAAAATTGAAGGACAGTCTATAAATCACTGGACACTTAAAAAATGTCTAGGTCATGAAAGTCAAAGACAGAATAAGGAACTCTTTCAGTGTAAAAGAGATTAAATAGATTTGACAACTAAATGCAATGTGTGATTCTGAATTGGATCCTGGACCAGGAGAAAAAAAATCCTAATAAAGGACATTATTGGGACAACTGGCAAAATTTGAGTAAGTTCTGTAGATTAGGTAATAACATACCAATATTAATTTCCTGATTTTGAAATTGTCTTACAGTTATACGAGATTGTCATTGTTTTAGGAAATATACACTGAAGTATTTAGAGGTAAAGGGGTATCATGTCTGCAACTTACAAGTGAGTCAAGATACAGAGCTAGCTAGCTAGCTAAATAAATAAATAAAAAAATAGGGAGGGCAGGGGGAGAGAATGATAAAAAAGTGTAGTAAAATATTAGCTAGGGGATTTGTGTGAAGGGGGTTATTTGTATTAGTCTTACAACTTTTTAAAAGTCAAATTATTTCAAAATTAAAAAAGAAAAGAAAAAATATTTCTATAGAGGAAAGGCTTAAAAGAGTAACATTGAAAGCAAGGTAAAATAACAGAGATCAAAGCAATTCGGGAAAGACTGACTTAATTAAACACAGGATCAAACATAAGATAAACAATAATAGGCAACTGATGTCCCTACGTGGAACTGGAAACTATGACAACCCTACTGTTCTATGACAAAAAGTTGTAACTGGAAGAAGTTACATGAAGGCAGATTTTGGTCCAATATGAGACAGAACTTTCAGGTAAGCAGTGATGCTTAGCCATCAAATGCTTCGAAGTAACAAGCCATTTGGAAGCAGTCCTATCACCGAAGTATTCAGAAGAGGGCCAGGTAACCATCTACAAAAATGCTGTAGGAAGTGTTCCTCATTGATTGGAAGGTTGAATTGCATGATATCTAAAGGCTTTTCTGACTCTAGGATTCTTGGAACTTTTAACTGGAACAACATCTATTGTACTTTAATGGTGTTAGTTCTGGAGATAAGTGTGCGCTTAGGAATTCAGAAGAAAGCGTGTAGAGTGAGGCAAAAAACGTGAAGTGAAAAGTGCAAGTACATTGATCACTTCTGTCTCCTGAGCACGTCCCAAGTTGTGCTGAGGTTATCACTTTGGCTAAACTTAGTATAATTTTTCTGTCATTCCTAGAGTCGCTATTAAATAGTATCACATTATGGATAATATTTAACTAGTGGTGACTTATTCTTTTAAAGCAGTGCACCTCAAATTTTAACATACATACGACAACTCAGGTAACTTTTTTAACAGTAATTAAAAAAAATTATTTTATTTTTGGCTGCGTTGGGTCTTCGTTGCTGCGTGCGGTCTTTCTCTAGTTGCGGTGCGCCGGCTTTTCATTGCGGTGGCTTCTCTTGCTGCAAAGCACGGGCTCTAGGTGCGCGGGCTTCAGTGGTTGCAGCACGTGGGCTCAGTAGTTGTGGCTCACGGGCTCTAGAGATCAGGCTCAGTAGTTCTGGCACATGGGCTTAGCTGCTCCGTGGCATGTGGGATCTTCCCAGACCAGGGCTCGAACCCGTGTCCCCTGCATTGGCAGGCAGATTCTTAATCACTGTGCCACCAGGGAAGCCCCCGGGAAGCCCCCTCGGAGACCTTTTTAAAATGCACATTTGGGCTTCCCTGGTGGTGCAGTGGTTGAGAATCCGCCTGCCGATGCAGGGGACGCGGGTTCGTGTCCCGGTCCGGGAAGATCCCACATGCCTCGGAGCGGCTGGGCCCGTGAGCCATGGCTGCTGAGCCTGTGCGTCCGGAGCCTGTGCTCCGCAACGGGAGAGGCCACAACAGTGAGAGGTCCACGTACCACACACACACACACACACAAAAAAATGCACATTTGACTTCTGATTTTGATTTAGTAGTCAAAACTATAAGACTTCTAGAATAAAACATAGGTGTAAATCACAGTGATGCTGGCAAAGATTCCTTAAATACTACACAAAATGCAGAAAGTATTTTTAAAAGAAGTGATAAATTGGGTCTCATCAAAATTTAAAACTTTTGTTCTTCAAAAGACACTATTAAGAAAATGAGAAGGCAAGTCACAGACTGGGAGAATATATATATATATATATAAAACATATATGGTTAAAAAAAAGCACATGAAATGATGCTTAACATCTTTGGTCATTAGGGAAATGCAAATTAATATCACAGTAGATAGAACCACACACCCTTAGGATGGCTAAACTAAAACCATACAAGTGTGGTTAAGGACGTGAGCAACTCATACGCTGCAGATAGGAACATATGATACAACCACTTTAGGAAACATTTTCTAAGTTTCATGGAAGTTAAATATGCATCTACCATACATGAACTAGCCATTCCACTCCTAGGTGTTTACCCAAGAGAAATGAAAGGATATGTCCATGCAAACATCTGTACATGAACGTTCATAATGACTATTTATAATAGCCCCAAACTGTAAACAACCCAAATGTCCATCAACAGGTACATGGATAAACAAACTCGATATATACATACAATGGAACACTACTCAGCAATGAAAAGGTATGAACTACTGATATACAGTGCAACATGGACCTCACAATTTTCTGAAAGCCATACAAATGTACATACTATGATTCTATTTATAGAAAATTCTAGAAAATGCAAACTAATCTATAGTAACATAAGGGAGATAAGTGCTTGCCTGGGGATGGGTGTCAGGCAGGTGTCAGGTAGGGGCAAGAGAAAGTATTGCAAAGGGCAATGAGGAAACTTTTAGAGGTGATAGATATATTCATTAGCTTGACTTTGATTTTGATTTTATGGGAGTGCATATGTATGTTGGAACTTCATGAAAAGTTTAAATATGTACAGTCTATGTCAATACACTGTAAAAGGTGCAGATTCTGATTCAGTAGGTTTGGGGTGGGGCCAAGGGTCTGCATTTTTAACAAGCTCCAAGGTGATGCTGATGCTATTTCCATACCATGTTCTGAGTGGCAAAGCTCTGAGTCTTTATTTTGTCATACATATATATCACTTGAGAACACAATAGATTCATATAGCAGGTATCATACAGGATAGTACAGACAGAATATTTCCAACATTGAAGAAAGTTCTATTGGATGTTGGAGTCAAGATTGTTGAATACGTTGGTAACCATTAATCTTGCCATACCTATTAATTATCTCCCAGCAACAACCTGTCTTTGTTTCCACGCTGTCAGGCTGAATGCCCTCTCTTCATAAAATGTTGCTGGAATCCTGTTCGTATATTGCTTACGTTTCATTTTACCATGTTCTTCATTCTGACTTATATTAGAGTTGGAATAAAGTTAAAAGAATAGAAAATTCAACTGGAGGCAGATTTTAGTTCAATTTAAGGAGGAGCTTCCTAACAACTTAGACCTGTCTAAAAATCCCACTTTCTAACATGACTCCCTCACCATCCAGAACATTCATGTTTCAGGGCTCCTGTGGTACTCAGGATTGCGCACAGGTTCAAGAAGCTCAGGGTGGCCTCTACGACTAAGATGCATGACATGAATAAATCAGAACTTCTCTAGGAATATACTTTCATCTCTAAAATGAGGGGGTTAAACAAGATTATTTCTTCTGATTTTCGCATTCCATATTCTTCTACTTACTTCAGAGTAAAGATGGCATGAAGCCAGAAAGAACTTTAGCTTCTTAGCTCTGGATAAAGAGTGGGTCTCTGTGTCCAAAGTGATTAGGAAAGTTTTTTAGTCAGTCAGTGCCAACCTTTGTATGGTTTATCCCAGGGATTGGCAAACTTTCTGTAAAGGGCCAGATAGTACACATTTTTGTCTTTTCAGGCCATGTGATCTCTGGCACACATACTTAACTCTTCTCTTGTAATGGGAAAGCAGTCATAGATGATATGTAAGTGAATGGGTGTGATTAGATTTGGCCCACAGTTAGTTTGTTGACTCCTGGTTTAATTCAAAATACCTATTTTTCTAACCACCTCAAGTTAGGCTGAGAGATCATGGGAAAAACACACTTTATTGATGTAAGTTTATTAACTCCAGGTACATAATATAATTGGTCTTTCATATCTAAAGATAACAATCTAACCAGTTATCATAATTTCAGGTTATACATACCTTAAGTTAATGAACTAGATTTATAAAAGATATAAAAATATTTCAAGGGCTTGGGAAGATGTGGTCATGAGACTTCATTGTAAGGAGGGATATAGGATATGCTAGAGATTTTTCAAACCTACAAAGGACATTTCAAAATTTCCACTGTTAATAAAGTTCTCGCTTAATCAACATTTTATCTTCATTCATCAGAAGCCTTAAGTAGAGCAGCTTTCTTCTTATACTTGTCTCCAATCTCTCTAATATTGTCCAAGAGATCTTCAGACGTGTATTCTTCATACTCTCTATCAGCTTTAGCAATCTGCTCCTCAAGATGTTTCTAGTGGAAACAATTGTTAATGTAAAAACATTAATTTCTTTTAAAGTGTTTAATTGTGAAATCTACAAATAAGAGCATAACATTTTTAAGAACATGAATAAAAATAATACTCTTGCATCCACCTAGTAGGCTCCTTTTGTGCCCTTTCCTAATCTTATACCCTCTTTTCTCCCAGACACAACCATTCTCCTGAAAGGTACTTTTCTTTATACTTTTACTACACACACACAGATTAAATATATAAACGATATACTAGTTTAGTGGTACCTGGTTTTAACCTTCATGTTTATTGAACGATATTAAATGTAATGTGTTATGACTTGGTTTTTTTTCCACACAGAATTTTGAGATTCATTCATGTTAATGCATATAGCTATAGTTTATTCATATACTGCTATATAACATTCTGTTGAATGAATATACCAAGATTTACTTATCCATTTTACTGTTAATGAATTTTTGTTTGTTCCCAGGTGTGGCAGGCTGACTCCTCAAAGGTGTCCATGTCCTGATCACCAGAACCTGTGAATATGCTATCTTACATGGTAAATGGAACTTTAAAGATGTGACTGAGTAAAGGATTTTGAGAAAAGGAGATTATTCTGCATTATCCTGGTGGGTCCAATGTACAACGGTCTTTGTAAGAGGGAATCAGCAGTGTGGGAGTCAGAGAGAGAAGACATAAGGACAAAAGAGAGCTCAGAAAGGACAGACGATGCTGTGTTGCTGGCTTTGAAGATGGAGGAAGAGGCTGCAACCCAAGGGCTGCAGGTGACCTCTGGAAGGTGGAAAAGGCAAGGAACTGGATTCCTCCCTAGACCCTCTAGAAGGAGTGCAGCCCGGAGGGACCATTTTAGACTTCTGACCTCCAGCAATGTAATCACTCAAATCATTTTCTGGTCTGTGGTTCAGATGAACAATACTTGTTAAAAAAGGATCCATGATAAAGAAGATGTGGCACATATATACAATGGAATATTACTCAGCCATAAAAAGAAATGAAACTGAGTTATTTGTAATGAGGTGGATAGACCTGGAGTCTGTCATACAGAGTGAAGTAAGTCAGAAGGAGAAAAACAAATACCATATGCTAACACATATATATGGAATCTAAGAAAAAAAAATGTCATGAAGAGATTAGTGGTAGGACGGGAATAAAACACAGAAAAAAAAAAAAAAAAAAAAAAGGATCCATGAAAGGTTACAGAGCCACTAAGTGGTTGAACTAGGAAGAAGCGGGTAGAACCTAGGTTTTCTGATGTAGTATTTATTCCAGGATGCTTTTCTTAGTTCTTACCACTAAGCAGAGAAAAGTACTGGCAAGCAAGCAGCAGTTCATGTCATTCAGGAGAGATGAGGGGATATAAGATCAAATGTTCTGTTTTCAAATAAATGAAAGCCTATTAATGTGATATTATGAGCTTTTTTTTCCCTTAAACAATTCACAACTGGGAATACATTATCTCCTAATAAATTACCAAGGAATTTTAGATTTAGCAATTTATTTCAGTTTTGGGGCTCTGTATAGCAGGTTGGAGGAACAGTTTTATTGTTAAACTTTCAAGCTATGTGAAAGGTGGAGCTAAGGTAAACTTCATGTTTCTGAAATACTTTTTTCTGTGTTTATATGAAATTAACAGACAGGAATGTTAAAAAGAAACAACCGGGACTTCCCTGGTGGCGCAGTGGTTAAGAATCCGCCTGCCAATGCAGGGGACACAGGTTCATTCCCTGGTCTGGGAAGATCCCACATGCTGCATAGCAACTAATCCTGTGTGCCATGAATACTGAGCCTGTGCTCTGCAACAAGAGAAGCCACTGCAACGAGAAGCCCGCGCACTGCAATGAAGAGTAGCCCCCACTCGCTGCAACTAGAGAAAGCCTGCACAGCAACGAAGACCCAACACAGCCAAAAATAAATAAATCAATAAATAAAAAGTCCATAAATATATTTAAAAAAACTTATAAAAAAACAAACAACAGGCTCTAAATGGAGTCCCTTGAGCTAAGCCTATGTCACTAAAAGGGACTTAATACTTAATCTAATTGCAGTTTCAACCTTCCCCAGGAACATAATCTTTACTGGTCCTTTTGGAATTTCCTGGTCAGCATCAGTGAGGTAATCTGCCTAATAAAAACCTTGTATTCCATAAAGGGAGGTGACCTTGCCACCTTGCCTGAAATAATCCATTTAAAATTTATGACTTCTTTGTCCCCCACCACCCCCTACCCTGCCTTTAAAAACCTTTTCTTTTCTGTAGCTCCTTGGAGCTCCTTTCTATTTGCTAGATAGGATGCTGCCCTAAACATGAATCACTGAACAAAGCCAATTTGATCTTCAGATGTACTAGTTGAATTTTTCTAACAGTTTTGGTTGCAGCAACGGGATCCAAAGTGAACTTCTGATAGGGTCTCAGGGACAATGAGAAATGCAGGTGTGGTACCCGTGAAGCCTTTGGTTCACTGTCTTTCTCACTGTTTCTGAGGGCCGTGGGTAAGTTCCTCTCAGTTCTGAACTCTGCTCTATTTGTGTCAAGGCTCCAGATATAATTGGCTTTCCACACATTTCCTATTTGACTGGAAACTCCAGCCCTTGATTCTGCCCCAAGAATCTATTCACATGGGAACTGTTAGTGGCAGTTCCAAGTTCCCATTTATGTGGAGCCCCTGTCTGCAATCCCACTTGTTGAGGTTTGCTGGCTCAATCCTTTTCCCACCTCCCAGGTGACACACTGGAAACTGTTAGTGTTACCAGCTGGAGTAGGACACGGTCCAACTTAAGAAGCAACTGGTTCTGGAATCGGACTGGGTCTGATTTAGGTGGACTGGGTCCAGTGTGAGGCCTCAGATGAATAAAATTTTGTTTTAAGCAAAGGCTATTACTTATAATGGTGATCTTGGAAGAACTGCCCACCCCCCCCCAAAAAAAACCCCCTGCAAAAACAAATAAAAAACCCAAACAAAATATCCCTCAAAACTTAAACTAACAAATAAAAAACCAAATAAATAGAAATAAAAATAAGATCCTTAAAATCAAAAGAGTTAATTACACTACCTTCAGGCATACCTGCTTATGGTCTCAGAAGCTATAAATATCTATAAAGATGGGCAAAATTTTACTGAAGACAGCCTGGAATTTTGTGTCTTGAGGACTTGGCTTGGTGACCATCAGATTGCGAGCCCCAAAATATGGCCTGCCTGACAGAAATGTGGGCTGCATTGCATTTGTGGCCAGGGTCCTACCAAACTGCCACCAGCCCTTGAGGAAAGTACAGTGGCCATCATGAGGAAAGTTCCAATTAGAAAGATAATTTAAGAAGTGCACTTAAAAAGTACGCAAAAGCCTCTAAAAAGCTTCAAAATTGCAAAATAGTTCATTGAAAGATTTGTTACAAAAGGCTAATGAAAAAGACATAAGAGGCACCTAAAACAAAAGACTAGAAGACTGACATAACTCCTGCTGCTGCCCTTTATCCTCCTTTACTTGAGTATTCATTTAGTAATCCTCTCTCTTTCTACTCTGAAGAGACTTATAAAACCATAAACAAAAGTCGCCAAGTGAAAGGCCCTACAGATGCAACCACGTCTGCCTTCAAGAGAGGGCCCCCATATGGGCCCCTCCCAGAGCTGACAGAAGTCAGGGATTTTCTGGTAAACTGCTACATTACTTCCTTGAACAGCCAAGGGAAATGAAAATACTTTAAAACCCCACTCCGAGTCTGCAGATGAGATCCTGGGAAAATCGGCAGAAGCTTCCTAAGGGTAAGAATTCTTACTATAGTCAGATCTCCTGGACCTCTGTCTGTAGTACCCAGTAGAGAGAGGAATATAAAATATCTTTTGCACCATTTTTGGGGATGCCTCTTAATTACAAAATTAATATACAGAAATCTATTGCATTTCTATACACTAATAATGAACTATCACAAAGAGGAATTTGGGAAACAATGCCATTTACCATTGCATTAAAAAGAATAAAATAGCTAGGGATAAACCTACCTAAGGAGGTAAAAGACCTATACTCAGAAAACTATTAGACACTGATGAAAGAAACTGAAGATGACACAAATAGTTGGAAAGATATACCATGTTCTTGGATTAGAAGAATATTGTTAAAATGACCATATTACCCAAGGCAATCTACAGATTCAGTGCAATCCCTATCAGACTATCAATTGCGTTTTTCATAGACCTAGAACAAATAATTTAAAAATTTGTATAGAAACACAAAAGACCTCAAATAGCCAAAAAAAATCTTGAGAAAGAACAGAGCTGTAGTTATCATGTTCCCTGACATCAGATTACACTACAAAGATACAGTAATCAAAACGGTATGGTACTAGCACAAGAACAGACACATAGATCAATGGAACAGATAGAGAGCCCAGAAATAAACCCATGTACTTATGGTCAATTAATCTATGACAAAGGAAGTAAGAATATAGACTGGAGAAAAGATGGTCTCTTCATTAAGTGGTGCTGGGAAAACTGGGCAGCTACATGTAAAAGAACGATATTAAAACATTTTAACACCATATATTCAATACAAAAATAAACTCAAAATGGGATTAAATACCTAAATGGATGACTGGAAACCATAAAACTCCTAGAAGAAAACATAACCAGTACACTCTTTGACATTGGTCTTAACAATATTTTTTTGGATCTGTCTTCTCAGGCAAGGAAAACAAAAGCAAAAATAAACAAATGGGGCCCAATTAAACTTAAAAGATTTTGCACAGCAAAGGAAACCATTAACAAAACAAAAAGACAACCTACTGAATGGGAGAAAATATTTCCAAATGATATGGCCAATAAGGGGTTAATACCCAACACAGATAAACAGCTCATACAACTCAACATTCAAAAAAAAAAACACACAAAAACCCTGATTTAAAAATGGGCAGAAGACTGGGATAGACAGATGTCCAAAGAAGACATGCAGATGGCCAACAGGCACATGAAAAGATCCTCAACATCGCTAATTATCAGATAAATGCAAATAGAAACCAGAATGAGCTATCATCTCACACCTGTCAGAATGGCTATCATCAAAAAGACCACAAATAACAAATGTTGGTGAGGATGTGGAGAAAAGAGCACCCTTGAACACTGCTGGTGAGAATGAAAATTGGTACAGTTACTGTGGAAACAGTATGGAGGTTCCTCAAAAAACTAAAAATAAAACTACCCTGAAATGCAGCAATTCCATTACTGGGTATATATGTGAAGAAAACAAAAACACTGATTTGAAAAGATACACGCAACCCAATTTTTGTAGCAGCATTATCTAAAATAGCCAAGATATGGACACAACCTAGGTGTCCATCAACATATGAATGGATAAAAAAGACATTTACACACACACACACACACACACACACACACACACACACACACCAGAATACTACTCACTCATAAAAAGAAATGAAATTTTGCCATTTGCAACAACATGGATGGACTTGGATGGTATTATGCTTAGTGAAATGTCAGACAGAAAAAGACAAATACTATATGATATCACTTATATGTGGAACCTAAAAAATAAAACGAACTGGTGAATCTAACAAAAAAAAGAAACAGACTCACAGATATAGAGAACAAACTACTGGTTACCAGTGGGGAGAGGGACAAGATGGGGTAGGGGATTTAGAGTTACATACTACTACATATAAATTAAATAAGCTGCAAGGATATATTATACAGTACAGGGAATACAGCCAATATTTATAATAACTATAAGTGGAGTACAACCTTTAAAAATTGTATCACTATGTTGTACACCTGAAACATATAATAAATCAACTATACCTCAATTGAAAAAAAAGAAAAACCTTGTTAAAGAATTTATCGGTGGATCCTTTGATGTCGTTTAAGTTGCAACCCAATTCCTTGAGGAATTGAGAGCAACTGTCCTAATCATACAAATCTTTGCAAAAGTAGAAATGCAGCTCTAGGGGCAGTTCAAAGTTCACCTGTTCCTTTTTACCAATCCCCTAACCTCCCCTATTTATCTTCAAAGGCTTGTTAGTTGCATTCTTTCCTTGTGCCTTGGAGATGTAAATGTTAAAATACAAAGTTCAGGGAGGTAAATTTTTTTTTTTTTTTTTTTTTTTTTGCAGTATGCGGGCTTCTCACTGCTGTGGCCTCTCCTGTTGCGGAGCACAGGCCCTGGATCCGGATCCGCAGGCTCAGCGGCCATGGCTCACGGGCCCAGCTGCTCCGCGGCATGTGGGATCCTCCCGGACCGGGCACGAACCTGTGTCCCCTGCATCGGCAGGCGGACTTCCAACCACTGCACCACCAGGGAAGTCCGGTAATTCTTTTTTAATTAAAAAATAAAAAAAAATTTTCTTTGGCCGTGCTGCGCAGCATGCAGGATTTTAGTTCCTGGACCAGGGATCGAACCCATGCCCCCTGCATTGGAAGCAAGGAGTACTAACCACTGGACTGCCAGGGAATTCCCAGGGAGGTAATTCTTGTCATTAAACAAACAAACAAGGGGGAAAGGTCATTTCAAACATGGGTAAATGAGAAATCTTAATGTATGGAAGTTATGAGGTCTCTGTGTCTGTCTGTATGTTCATGTGTGTTTACATATGTGCTATAGATGTGTGGTGTCTTCTATCTTCAGATGGTATTACCAAAAATTTGTAGAAAAGCTGTATTTAACTGGCCTAAAGAAAATTAAGCCCTTATATGAGTTATATATTCATAAAATTCCTAAAAATTATAAAAATTAACCCAAATGCTTTTCATAATCTTTATGATCTAAATAGTCTTTAGTAAATAAAAGCTAGTTTAAATTTGTTGGTTTAATTAAAAGAGGCATGTCTTTGGAGTTATCAGCATTAAGTACAAAACTTTTTTCCTACCTGGGTTTACCAATCAAATAAGTTCATGTTATCTCTGTTACAAAATTTGTTAGCCAGAGAAACAACTTAGGATGATGACTGACATTGTCCAATGACGCTTTTACTTTTTTATTTATTATTTTGGCTGTACCACGTGGCATGAGGGATCTTAGTTCCCCGACCAGGGATCCAACCCATGCCCCTGCAGTGGAAGCTCAGGGTCTTAACCACTGGACCGCCAGGGAAGTCCCCTCTAATGACGTTTTGGATGAACTTTTTAAATAGTTCCCCAAATCTTTTTGGTAACCTGAAATTTTAAAATTTTGCTAAGTTAAGTTAAATGATGAATTAAGTTAAACTTACTGAATATTCAGATCATTTCCAAATAGAATAAAATACTGGAAAATTAATTACTGAACATAGATTTATCTACTGTTGGCTTCATTTTGTAAGCAGATAAAGTAGGGGGGCCCCAGAGAAAGAAAATCAGGCATGGCTTTCTTGACATAAGAGAAACCATTTTTGGCCGAAGTCATTTTGTGATCTAAGCCTGGCCACAATGCTTGCCCTTGAACAGGTCTCAGTAGTTAATGATCTTAAAGGAACAAAAGAATGCAGAAACAAATTGTTATCAGACAAGAGAAATAACAATAGCAAAGGTATTTTATCTGTTGCAAAGACTTCCAGTTCTGTTTCAATGTGGAACATTGGCCTGAAGTGCTCAACCTCCAGATCAACTGGAACCTAAGGGACGATGATGTTGACCTTTTCTGACACTTGTGGCTTGAAGCAAGTAAAGCCTGGACTCTGTGGACTGCCCAAGCCCCTTCATGAATATGTATGTACCCTTAGCTTAAAACTTCCCCAATTTTGCTGTTTGGGGAGACACTGCTTTGGGAAAGATCCCTGGTGTTCTCCTTACTTGTTGCAAGTAATCATAAATCCTTCCTTCCCCCAGTCTTGGGCTTGGTTGTGTCTTTTGGCTCGACACCCACCAACAGGCAAACCCAATTTGAGGTAACACTTTTACAGAAAAACTAAAGATATTTGGGTCTATTGGTAAACATGTCCAGTGCCACACATAGAGAAATTTACTATGAGAAAATATGCATTTTTAGAAATTATAAAAAGCATTTATAAATTGGTCAAGCCACAGAATACCGGTGTGAGTCCACAATTGCTTACTTCTTACTTTCCACCAGCAATTAAGGTTTTTAAGGGTTAAAAATTCTAATATATATGTAATTAAAGTTACTAGAAATAAAAAGATAGCTATAGAAGGTTTATAGAAAAGGAATCTTGTGAAAGGAATTTATGCATGATCAAACTGGGAAAGACTGATTGAATTTATTATAAGGATTTAAAAAATAAGCTTTAAAATCAGTAGTGTACTTATATAAAATTAAAACTTAAATTTCTGGGGCTTCCCTGGTGGTGCAGTGGTTAAGAGTCCGCCTGACAATGCCGGGGAAATGGGTTCAAGCCCTGGTCCAGGAAGATCCCACATGCCGTGGAGCAACTAAGTCCACGTGCCACAACTACTGAGCCTGCGTGCCACAACTACTTAAGCCCATGCGCCTAGAGCCTGTGCTCTGCAACAAGAGAAGCCACCGCGATGAGAACACCACGCACCACAACAAAGAGTAGCCCCCGCTCACTGCAACCAGAGAAAGCCCGTGCGCAGCAGCGAAGACCCAATGCAGCCAAAAATAAAATAAATAAAATTAAAAAAAAAAACAAAAAAAAACCCCTTAAATTTCTTTCATCTGTTAAAAGAACAAAAATTTCTTGGACTATTGGTCTGCTTCTAGTAAGTGATCCAAAGGTTTTTCTTGATCTTTTAAGCAATCTGCCAAGAAAAGAAAGATTTTGTGTCTTGTCAAAATAATTTCCTGTGTTTCATGTTTTTTAAATCAGTTCTTTGATTACTTAAGAAAACTGAGTCTTCCATATTAAAACAGCTATGGTTTTGTTTGTTTGTTTGTTTTGGCAACTATATAACTTTCTGCATTTGTCTTCTAAGACTCTGTCACTATGGTTAGATAAATAACTTAAGTATTGTTTCACAGTGACCTGTCTGACAAAGTATTTTAAAACCTTTTGATAAGGAAATTTCCTTGTCAATTCCATTATAATAAACTCTTTTTAAATTTTTAACAATGGGCATTTAAAAAAAGTCTCTGCGGGGCTTCCCTGGTGGCGCAGTGGTTGAGAATCCGCCTGCTGATGCAGGGGACACGGGTTCATGCCCTGGTCCGGGAAGATCCCATATGCCGCGGAGCGGCTGGGCCCGTGAGCCGTGGCCGCTGAGCCTGCGCGTCCGGAGCCTGTGCTCCACAGCGGGAGAGGCCACAACAGTGAGAGGCCCGCATACCGCAAAAAATAAAAATAAAACACACATTAAAAAAGTCTCTGTCATTTCAGACAGTTATTGTTTTCCTCAGATGCTTTTGTAAAAGTGTTCCTACAAAAGTGTTTCATCTTCAAGAAGATTCATGGAAAGGACTTTTGAGAGGTACAGGTTTCTGATAACTTTGAAGATCATAAAAATGAACTGTGTAAGAATTTCGAGAATTAATGGAAATACAAGATTTAAGCAGAACAAGAATTAATGACATGGGACTGAATGAACTGAGGAGGATGATTAAAATTTTTATGACTTTTTGTTTTAAAACATTGCTGGTTTCTTAATTTTTTTGTTTTTCCAGATTTAAAGAAACCTTTTCTCTTAAGCCATTTATGACTTACAGCAATTGGTAAAGTATACCTGTGTAAACTAAGATGAAACATTTACTTTTTCTCCCTACCTGAACACTCCAGAATTCAGAAACTCTTAAATATTCTTTTCATGGGAATGTAATTATTTGCATAAGGTCAATATGAATCTGTTCTTCTTGTAACAGGATACGACTGGAAACATTGGCTATATTACCAAGGCTTTAACTGGATTGTCTTATTTGACAGAGATGTACATAGACTCAGATGGGATGAGACAGTTTTACGGAATTAAGTTTGACTTTATGGAGCCAATAAAGCCCCTTGAAAACTTGACTTGGTACGTTGCTTACAAGGTTCCAGCAAAGCAGTCTTAAAAAGAACTTACATGGTCAATCACTATTCTTGCTGCGCTTCTGTAAATAACCAAGCCAAATTTAATGCAGACAAATTAGTTTTACTGTGATTACCCATGGAAAAAATAAACAGGGATAACTGTAGAGAGAAAAGTTATGCCTGCACCTTTGTGGATATTAGATTCCAGTCCTGTTAATTGTCTTTGAGGTTTTGTCACATATCTGTAAATTGGACTGGATCCTAAATTCTTCTAGCTCCTCAAATATTTGGTTACAACCCTCCAAACTAACATTTCCAAATGTCTCCTACACTTCTAATTTAGAATCAGTAATAACAAAGACTGCCTTGAATTTCCTTGGACGAGAATTATAACAGATCCTCCTCACTACCCAGATGGCAGCCAAATTTCAGGGATGTGAATCTCAGATATACATCTCCAGCTGAAGAAGGCTCCACCTGACATCTGGTCCTATATAAACGCTGGAGACCTCCAAATCAAATTGATAGGAAGAGAAGCAGATGACACTATGGTAGAATGCTTCCTCCCAAGATGCTGGATCAAGATTCATGCTTTAACTAAACATGAAACCCTTTCTTCTCTTTCTTTCCTTTATTCTGGCATTGCCCTGAAAAGATAATGCCATTATCTGTATCTCCCAGGTCACTGTTCAGGGGGGTAACATTTCAAACTGCTGGATCGGTCATTAAAAAAACAAAACACTCTGATAGGTTCATGATGCAAGAGATCCCTGGTCTGTTTCTTCATTTCTGGTTAACAACCCCAAACTTGGGGAATTTGGCGTCCAGGCTCTATACAAAGTGACACAAGGCGAGGGTAACCAGAATAAAGCTGCCTGTGTGTTCTACAGATCCTTAAAATTTTACTGGTCTCAATGGCTGTCACATTTCCAGTACTGAGCCACAGATTCAAATGGGAATTACCAGGAGGGATTCATGACTCGGGATTTGATTCCTCTGAGAGAACCCTACCTTCCCTGGGTAGGAGTAACTGCAATTGAGGATATAATCAGGAACCTCTCGTTAACTCTTGAAAGCATTATGGAATTTGCTGCTAAAGCAACTGCCCAACAAAAATCCTTAGACTCTTTGGCTGAAGTTGTTCTTGATAACAGGATAGTCCTTGATTACATTTTAGCTGAGCCAGGAACTGTTTGCTGTGGCCAACGCCACCTGCTACACCTGGATTACCACTTCTGCGGAAGTTGAAACTCAGTTAACATAAGATCACTGAGGAAGCCACTTGGCTTAAAAAGGCGACTCCTTCAGTGGGGTCTTTCTTTGACTTATTTGGTTTCGATTGGTTTGGGTTTTGGGGACCATGGCTCCAAAGTGCACTTCAAACACTGGGGATTATCTTGCTTATTATAATCATAATGGTCTCCCCAGTGCGTTGCATTCTCTTAAAAGCTTTAAATGCATGTTTGCAGCTGCTAACCAACAAGCAAATTATTTCCCTAAGACTGGAAAATCAGTAAAGAAGCAAAGAGAATGATCAAATCAAGAACTGTGAACTTGGAGCTGCGATCTGTGAATATTACATGTATTAAGCAAGAACAACATGACCTATGAATACCACACAAAGCATCAACAAAAACTGCAAGCAATAGTTGAGAGTGGTGCTAACGCCTTAAATTTTGATCACGTCTCTCTCAGACAAGCTGAGAGTGTGATCAAAAGGGGGGAACTGTTAAAAAGAAACAACAGGCCCCAAATTGAGTCACTCGTGCTAAATCCATGTCACCAAACTAGGACTTGATACCTAACCTAATTGCAGTTTCAACCTACCCCAGGACTGTAATCTTAACTGGTCCTTCTGGAATTTCCTGGTCAGCACCAGTGAGGTAATCTGTCTAATAGAATCTTTGTCCCACAAAGGGAGGTGACCTTGCCACCTTGCCTGAAATAATCCTTTTTAAATTTATGACTTCTTTGTCCCACTCCCCCTCTGCCTTTGAAAACCTTTTCCTTTCTGTACTCCTTGGAGCTCCTTTCTATTTGCTAGATGGGATGCTGCCCGACACATGAATCACTGAATAAAGCCAATTTGATCTTCAAATTTATTCAGCTGAATCTTGCTTTGTAACAGGAAAAATATTTGTTATTAACACATGCTGTTTCATCTTAATCATAATCAAATCTTAAATGTACTAATATGTTTTCAGTATGTAGAATATGGCCTGGCACAACATCATTATATACTGTTGATGTAATAAATATCATTGTATGCTGTTTATGCAAATAAAACAGATTATTTTTTATTAAGGGCTTGTACCTTAAGCAACAAGAAGAGTAACTTAATAATTAAGTGACAGAGTTGCACAACCCTCACCACAATCTTTGTGCCCATCTGCCCTTATTCCCACCCCAGCTCCTGGCAACCACAAATCTACTTTCCACCTCTGTGGATTTGCCTTTTCGGAACATTTTACATTATTTAGTCATAAATATGTAGACTTTCACATCTTTCACTGAGCATAATGTTTTTGACGTTCGTTCATGCTGTAGCATGCGTAAGTGCTTCTTTCCTTTTATTGCTGAATCATATTCCAATATACGGGTATATCATACACCAGTTAATAAATATTTGGGTTGTTTCCACTTTTTGGCTATTATGAATAATGTGGCTATGAACATTTGTCTACAAGTCTTTGTATGGACATATATTTTCATTCCTTTTTGTGGGTTGATACCTAGGAGTGGAACTGCTGGGTTGTATAGTAAACCTATATAAAACAGATCCCTTTACAAAATGCACACTGCTATACAAAAGTCTTCTGATAAATTTTTACTAGATCATATTTTCCACAGAAATAAAATTTATCATTTAATTTCTGTAGAAACAAAACAGAAATACATAAAAGTTTTAAAAAGCTTTCTTAGAATGTAGGAAAGACCTTCACACACTTACCTCTACAGACCCTACGTGTGTAGCAACCATCTCTAAAAGACGCTGCAAGTTATTTCCCACTTTTCGCCTTTCTTCAGTTGTGGTCTGCACAACTAGTTGGCATCTGTAGGATAAAAACTCTTGTTTGAATTGTCTAGGACAAAACCTAATATATCAGTTCTAGCTAGCTCACTTCTTTTTATATTCAATAAAACCAGGCTGTGATTGGTATAGGTGCTGCTTGCCCAGTGTATCATTCACAAAGGTCCAGTTCACAATCATTAAAACAGAAATAAAAACATTTTCAAAGATCCCATGCAAGCAACAGCACAAAACCGCACCAAAACCTCATGCTTTAATATACAAAGCTTGGGAGCAAACTGTTTACCTGAGTCTCTAAAAGGATTGTAAACTTAATCAGGGACAAGACATTAAATACATATGAATGAGGAAATAGGAGTCTTAGGCATTCAAATTTAAATTAAAAACAAAGACTATACGCTAAAGATACCTTCAACTGAGTTTTCTGTCCCTAGGCTACAAATAAGGAAACAAAGAGGTGTGATTTTCTTAAGGATTATACTTCCAACCTCAAAGAAAGATTATTTTGTAGTTTTTTTGAGGGCCCCTTAACACTTAAAAAAAAAAGTGTATTTTAATATAAATTAACATAGAGCCTATGGGTTAACTATTCAGTCCTCTTCTGACTGAAAAGATAATAGGGGGGCAATAGCTGTAACGGTAGCAGAATGTCTTTATCTAGGGAAAGTATCTCAAGTGTCTCAAGCTGTTCTGCTTAAGTTCTACTCATCACTCCCTCTCCCCCAAATAGCTCTATAATATAAATTAAAGCAAATAAACTTAGGCCTAGTTTTATATAAATGTTAAGTAATTAAACTGAAAATAAACATTACAAATCTTGGCGAGATGAACTTACTCCCGCTGAATAGCATCTAACTCATTCATAGCTTCACTGAGGCCCTCGTTAACTGCACTCTCCAGCAGGTGCTTGTGTTTCTCCAAGGACTCCAGCTCATTGGCACATTTTTTGTCCTCTTCCTCAGCTTCCTATCAGGATAAAGTCATGGTTAATTTTTTTCAGTATTCACATTCTATACACTCCAGGAGGATTTAAAAAAATTTATGTAAAGCATTTAAAAAAATCAGGTTGCACCATCATTTGTATTCGCAGGATGCTTACTGCTTTACATTGTAAGAGACTTTTAAAACGGTCTTTTGGAAATTTTATACTGTAAACATAAATGTGACCTTTTCAATAGGCCTATACAGAATTCATTTAGCAGTAATTTCAAGTCTGTACTACAGGAAATACACTGAATCACAAATGCAAGTATAAAACATTAATGGAATACTAAACATGTTCTATGGTAAAATACCTGAATTCCAGAAAAAAGTCCTTTAGAAAAACAAAATTAAAAAAATAACTCATTAAAATAAACTTTGGATGAGAAGATTAAACTAAAGACAAGTTATAGGATATAGCTTAAAAATTTCAGTTTGATGTCAGAATAGATGCCTAGTCCGTTAACCATGACATGGCTTTGGATAACCTAAACAAACTGGCAAAGTTCTTACCTTAACTTTTTGTTGGTGAAGATCATCCAGCTTTTGAACTTCTTCTTTCAGAGTTCGTACACTTCTCCTGCTTTCTGTGATCATTGTATTTAACTTGAGGAATAAAACTTTGGTTGAGAAATCATAACTACACATCAAAAAAATTTTAATAAGTTATAAAACTTTTATGTTATCCATCAACTACTGATCCATGTTATTTTTTCTAGTTCTCGTGGACTCTTACCTTTTATTTGTCCTATAAATTTATTATTTCCCAAAGAGAAGTTACTTTCAAGAAGACATGTTTTTTAATACATAATATTTAAATGCAGAGTGGTATAGTAGGGCATTAGTTAGGAATAAAAAAATCTGGCCTAATTCTCACTAAAATAAAGATACCAATATCTGTTTTTCCACTAGTAGCTGTGGGAGTACTTTTTAAGATCTCATATATATTATACAAGTATTACATATAATTAATATTCTTATGTTAACTTAATAAATATAAATTGTTTTGCTCTCTAGTTTTGAAGTCTCACTTTACTTAGATTTTATCTACTTGAGTTAGTTATCTAGCTTTCATTTGTGTGTTCACTTTCTGGGATGTTAAAGAGAACTATTTATATTGATTTTGTTTGATAATATTTGCTAATTGGTTATAGTCAATGCATTCTTCCAAAGAGTAATAAAGTAACTACATTTAATCTTGTTCAAGCTTGAGCTTTAAGATCTGCTGAAACCAAACTGGGGGAAAAAAATGTGTTTCTAAAAAAAAAAAAAAGAAAAAAGTGTTTCTGAAGTTCATTTCCTGTTGACAAGTGCTGATTCCAGTTGATATTGGTAATTAATAGAGAATGTTTTTCAGCTAGATCAAGATGATAATATTTCCAACAGGAAACAGAAAATAGTTGACATCTTTCTTTAAAAGGATGATTCTACACATACATAAGTTAAAAAAAATATGTTTTGGGAAAAATTTAGTGCAATTATTGTTATTTGGCAAAAGATAGGATGGTAAAATGACCAAACTTATTAAAGAAACCTGCACATAGTACTTTTTTTTTCCCCTTTTCTTTTCTTGAGTGTAGTACTTCTCATTCAGTCATCCAAAGTCCCTTGTAAGGGACATTCCTTTCTTATTTACAAGAAGAGAAGAGTGGGCTGGAAAGAATGCTGTTTACTCAGGATCACACAACTAGCATACGCCCAGAACTCAAAACTCACTCCAAGTTTTTTTCTAATACCACTTGTCTTTCACATTTTAAAGACCAGAGCTACTGAAGCTATAAACTTTGCTTCCAGTCTAAAGATAGGCTACTTCTGAAGTGAACAAACTGTTTCATTAAAATCATCTGCAGTAAGACCAATCAACACCCAAATAATCAGAACTTCCACTAGGCCCTCCTGGTTGATCAAATGTGTTGTTTACTTTTATCTGAGCAGCTCTACTTTCCATGTCAGCTTTACTAAAGTTACATCAATTAATTAAACATTTTTTTCCCCGACTACAAAAGTACACATTTCCACTGTGGTAAACAGGGGAAGCATTAAAGAAAATAACAATCACCAATAATTCCGCAATCCCTAAGACCTATTAAGATTTGGCTTCCTCCCTCCCTCCCTTCCTTCTTTCCTTCCTCTCTTTCCAAATTTCCTTCCCTCTTTCCCTCCCTCTCTTCTTTCTTAGCTCTCAAGTTGCTTATAAGCAAAGAAGATACAATTAATTAATTAGATGATTTTTTTCTTCTATAATCGAGATGACAGAAGCCACTAGACTGACTCCAATCAACCAGCCAACCAGCATGAGACCTTTCCTTCTTCCTTCTAGTCATTTTCAGGATGCAGGGCACACATTTTCTTCATGAAGAGAAGTAACCCCTCCAGTTCTTCTCTGGATCTCATGCCTTTTTATTTCTTCACAACCAGACTCAAATCCATCAATGCCTTTCGTTCCTAATTTTTTAAACTTTACCCTCTTTCCATGAACTCTCTCCCTCGTCATTAAAACCAAACAAACCCCTCCCATAAACAAACAAACTACACACAAAAAACCAAAAATCTTTCCCACACACCACTTTCCAGCTACTGTTCCATCTCCCTTCCTTAGAGTCAAACATTTGCAATAGATTTGTAGTAGTCCCTGAAGAATTACCTTTTCGGATTATAGTATCTTCCTCTTTTACCATTCAAACTCCACCAGTAGTATGCTTTCTGGCTCTTCTGGTTCATGAAGTTGCTCTTGCAAATGTCATGAGGAACATATTTATGGCTAAAGCCAACACGCACCTTTCAGACTTAATTTGAGTAACATTTGTAGTTACTGATCACTCCCTACTGAAACCTTCTTCCTTGGTTTCTAAGACCATGGAAACTCCTGGTTTCCTCTTTAAGTCTTGGGAGGTCTTTCTAATTCTTTCTTATAGATTTCTCTTTCTCTGCTTGTACTTTGGATTGGATGTTCTCCTAGTATTCTCACCTTGGCTGTATTCTCATTCGCTCACTTAGGAGAGCTCTCTCTCTTTCTCACACCTGGGGAATCTCCTGGCTGTAATTACATGTATGCTAAAAATATCTATCTGTATCTATATTATTTCCAAACCCCAACTGCTTACTGGACATTCTCTGCTTTGATGTCCCAGAGACCTGAAACAGCATATCCCAGCCTGAAATTCTCTGTTCTACAAACTTCTTTGTATTCTTTATCAAGGTTTTAGGACACCACCACTGACAAAGAATCTCTCTTTGACCAAACTACTCAGGATCTTCTGAACTCTCTTCTCAATTAGGCTGACTTTCGGGCGTTCATGTTTGTCTCTGTATTATCCAATTTTAAGCAAGAATCCTGCTAAGTCACTTTAACCAGACTCTCCCATCCCGAATAACTGATCAGGCTCCTCAGCCTCTACCACGCCCCAGGTGATGACTGATCACCTTGGCCTGCCTTCAGCAAGAAACCTGCTAGGTTGGTTTAGCCAGGATCCCCCCTTACCCTGATATTTCCTCTCAGTAATTTTCTATCCACTGATCCCCACTCTGCTCCTTGGCTATAAATTCCCACTTTTTTTTGCTGTATTTGGAATGAGCCTAGCCTACTACAAAATCCCACTGTAAAAGCCCCCCTTGAATAAAGTCTGCCTTACCACCACTAACAAGTGTCATAAATAATTTTTCTTTAATACCATATACCAAAGCTGGACACCTGGACATTCTTAATTTCTCACTCTTCCTTAACCTTCACATCCAAGTGGACCACTAAATTATGCTGTTTCAATTTTTATTTTTGGCCGCGCTGTGCAGCTTGTGGGATTTTTAGTTCCCCGACCAGGGATCGAACCCCGGGCCCTCAGCAGTGAGAGCGAGGAGTTCTAACCACCGGACCACCAGGGAATTCCCTGTTGTTTCAATCTTTAAATCTCTTTTCTCCATCCTCACTGCAATAGCGTTGGTTTGAATCCTTATGGCTCAGGATACTGTTAGATCTCTTGTGTGTCTCTAGTCTCATGCACCTCTAACCTGTTCTTCAAAATGTCAACACTGTGAGCTTACTATGATACACAGCTTTTATTCCCTTGTTTAAAAACCTTCAATGGTCCCTGCTACCTATAGAATAAAAATTCAACCAGTAAGCAAGAACAAGTAAGTCTCTTCAGAATTAGGTTTTTGTTTCTCCAGGCTTCTCCTCTATCCTATTGATACTTAAACTCATGGTAATACTTTTTTTTTTTTCATGGTAATTCTTTAACATGCCATGCTCTTTGGTCTCTGGGCCTTCAGCAGTAAGGATGTGTGTGTATCCTTTCATGTATCCACTGGCCAACTCCTTCTTGTTATTCATCACTCAGCTCACCTACCACTTCCTTCAGAAAGAACCTTGTGCTTATCTTTGGTGTATTATAAGAATCCACAGCATGCTGTATTTACACTCCAAAAGTATTATGATGAAAGTGATTGTTTTCTTTTTTTTTTTTTTTCTGCGGTACGCGGGCCTCTCACTGTCGTGGCCCCTCCCGTTGCGGAGCACAGGCTCCGACGTGCAGGCTCAGCGGCCATGGCTCACAGGCCCAGCCGCTCCGCGGCACGTGGGATCCTCCCCGACCGGGGCGCGAACCCGGTTCCCCTGCATCGGCAGGCGGACGCGCAACCACTGCGCCACCAGGGAAGCCCTAGTGATTGTTTTCATGTCCACCTTTCCACACAAAATAAGAATTCACAAAGGCAGATATTATATTACCAACACTGATTACAGTACAGGCATGTATAGCAGACTCTTAAAAAAGTTTGCTAAACAAATTTCAATTGCTAATATTTAATTTAAACTTTACACTTTATTCATAAGTATGATTGGTTTAATATTCTTCTTTTGTGATAATCTTCGTTAGGTTGCGGTATGAGGGTTACACTCGCCTTATAAATTCCCTCTGTATTTATAGTGTATCCATTTCTCATTTTGTTTTTTCCTGCTTTTTCTTGAATGGTTTTGGCAATTATTTTAAAGTACTTATCAGATTGATTAGTTTTGTTATTTTAATCTATTAATTTCTGTTTAACCTTTACTATTTCAAATGCTATTTTACCTTATGCCATCTTAACTTGGTTAAACTACTTGTCAAATTAAAAAAAAGTTTTAGTTTTTAGTCTCAAGCATATGATGTCACTGATCACTCCCTTTTGTCCAGTTTTACTGAGATATAATTGACGTATAACATTGCATAGGGGGCTTCCCTGGTGGCGCAGTGGTTGCGAGTCCACCTGCTGATGCAGGGGACACGGGTTCGTGCCCTGGTCCGGGAGGATCCCGCATGCCGTGGAGCAGCTGGGCCCGTGAGCCATGGCCGCTGAGCCTGCGCCTCCGGAGCCTGTGCTCCGCAACGGGAGAGGCCACAACAGTGAGAGGCCCGCACACCACAAAAACAAAAACAAAACAAAACAAAAAAAACATTGCATAGGTTTAAGATGTACAGCAAGATGATTTGATATATGTATATATTGTGAAATATTTATCACAAAAAGATTAGTTAGAATCACTCCTTTCTTGAAAAGTCTTCCCTACTTTGCCTTTTATAGCATATCCTCTTCTGATTATTCTTCAACTATTCTGTCTACTTCTTCTAAGTGCTTTTCCTACAATTTCCTTCTTTGGCCAATCCTTTGCCACTTTCTTCTACAATTCTCCCTAAGAAATATCACCCACATCACTGGCTTCAACAATCACATATATACTAGAGACCCTAAAATCTGTACTTTCAGATCCAATATCTCTTTTATGTTCTGAATCTATTGCTTCAACTTCCTTTTGGTTTTCTGTGGCTTATGGACAGCAAGCTCATCTCTCAAGCTGTCCCGGCTACTCCCAGAATTAGGTTTTCCTCCTCTAAGTTGCCCACCCCAGAAAAATGGAAATCACTGTTGATCCTTCTTTCTCTCCTAGCTTTCTTTCTTTCTTTTTTAAGTTTTTGGCCTGGCTGCACAGCATATGGGATGTTAGTTCCCTGACCAGGGATCGAACCCGCGCCCCTTGCAGTGGAAGCGCAGAGTCTTAACCGCTGGACTGCCAGGGAAGTCCCCTCTCCTAGCTTTCATTCGGCCACGAAATGCTTGGGTCCTACCTCCTTAACAATTCTTAAACCTGTCCCCGTCTTCATTTTCTATTCTAATACTATGGTTTAACCTCTTAATTTCAGTTCCTCTCTACTAAGTCATTTTTTTCTATGCCCAAAGGAGTTTTGCAAAAAAAATGCAACTCTGATTAGCATAATTGCATATATTGGTCTTCTCCAAATGGGCTTTATATTTCATATAAACTTTAGTTATATTTATCTTTGGAACATTAATATGGGGTCTAGCCTATTGTAGGCATTTCATAATTGCCTTCCCACCCTGCCCAAATTTTCCTGCCTATAGCCTTTAAAAAGTTTCAAGTCAGGGACTTCCCTGGTGGCGCAGTGTTTAAGAATCCACCTGTTGGGGCTTCCCTGGTGCTGCAGTGGTTAAGAATCCGCCTGCCAATGCAAGGGCCATAGGCTCGGGCCCTGGTCCAGGAAGATCCCACATGCCACAGAGCAACTAAGCCCATATGCCACAACTACTGAGCTCACGCACCACAATTACTGAAGCCCATGCACCTAGAGCCCATGCTCTGCAACAAGAAGCCACTGCAATGAGAAGCCCGCACACTGCAACTAAGAGTAGCCCCCACTTGCCGCAACTAGAGAAAGCCCGCATGCAGCAATGAAGACCCAACGCAGCCAAAAATAAATTAAAAATAAATTAAAAAAAAAAAAAACAAAGAGGAAGCCATACAAGGCTAAATTCCTTTAAAAAAAAAAAAAAAGAATCCACTTGCCAATGCAGGGGACACGGGTTCGATCCCTGGATCCCTGGTCTGGGAAGATCCCATGTGCCATGGAGCAACTAAGCCTGTGTGCCACAACTTCTGAGCCTGTGCTCTAGAGCCCACGAGCCACAACTACTGAGCCCACGTGCCACAACTACTGAAGCCCATGCACCTAGAGCCCATGTGCCACAACTACTGAGCCCATGCGCCTAGAGCCTGTGCTCCTCAACAGGAGAAGCCACCTCAACGAGAAGCCTGCGCACTGCAACGAAGAGTAGCCCCTGCTTGCCACAACTAGAGAAAGCCCGCGCACAGCAATGAAGACCCAATGCACCCAAAAAAAAATAAAAAAGTTTCAAGTCCGTTGAAAATATGTTTCAGTCAAGAGGTTCCTATGCTTGAAATTCACACCTTTTTGAGAGTCTTCAGGTTTATTGCCCATTCCAATCAGAGAGAAATTGAACTGAAGCAGGCTAAAGGAAGACTTTACCTCAAACAACCATCACCCCTGGGGAACACCTGTTAAAGCAGTCCGAATTCCTATCTTCTTTCCATACTGTGATGTTACAGAACCCACAGATTTGTAGAAACACCAAATTATTGTAACAATACTATCATGAAACTCTTCTCTTATCTAACAACATTTTCTGTTTGTGGGAGATGTGAAAAAATTCTTTCTAATACAAAATTGCTTTAAAAGTTATCTGTGAAACGCATAGATTTTATTTCCAGATGAGAGAAAATAAATGTTTCTATTCTCAAAAAAGACAGGATTTCTTTTATATCTTGAAATCTGTTAGCCAGAACACAATAGTTTTTGAAAAGCTGAATTAGCTAGGGGTTTCCTTTAACTGTTTGGTGTTATATAAATAATACCTTTTGTTTGCATTTGAGAAGTTTTTTAAACTTTTCTTAATCAACTATAACAGTGTTCACTCTAAAGGTTATTGAATATAATAGTATTCTTTCTCAGGTATACTGGTGATATTATGTTGCAAGTATCTCAGAAGCAGGAATTTTCTGAAACTACTTTTGGAAGTAGACTTTTATAGGCATTTAAAGTTGAATCTCCCTGAATTCTATGGTTCTGAAAAATCTGGTAAATGGAGTCTCTTAATGTATCATAGTTAGCTTCTAATTGCAAATGATAACATACTTACTTTTAAGGTAGCCTCCTCAATTCCCTTTTACTATAAAAAGGAATATTACTAAAGTATCTTAAGTTAAAGGAGGCAATTCTCTGTTAGAGAAAAAAAGCAAGCTTTACTGTTTCATATCACTTCATCATCAATGATATGGGAAGCTAAGAATGTTTAAGTAACTTAAAAAGTTACTTCAAGTGTTTCTAGGTCAAGGGTATACCTGACTCTCATTTTGCATAATATTTTATTAAAAATTCATTCCATATCAATCAGAAAACACAAAATGTTATGTTTGTTTATAATGACTCTATTTCATTACTTACTTGTTCTAAAGTATCCTCTAACCCCATCTTTTTATTTAGAGCCTTATTAGTTTCTTCTTCAGTTTGGTTCAAGAGTTCTTTGAGTGGTACCTATAAAATACATAGGAATGTGGGTTACATATGACATATGTAATTACAAAATTTCTCTCATGAGGCATTTCTAGAGAAAAAAGTGAAGCCATGGTATCTTTAATCTAATACACCATCAGTCAGAAAATAAAACAAAAAAATTTTTAATGCAATTTCTATAACTATAGAATGTAACTTGCTTTTGGTTTTGAGTAATTGTAAAATCCTAGATTTGTTTCTCTACTCTGGAAATTCACTGTTATTATTTAAACATTCTATAAGTACACTTAGTTTAACTGAAGTACGCTTGAAAACAACTTATATGTAGGTTTTATTTTTATGCTATGTTCTCTAGATGCATCATTTTTCTCTTAATCCTTTTCAATTATTTAGTCTTACAACTATCTGCTTATATTTCTTCTTTATTTTTACTTATTTATTCTTTTGGCCGTGCCATGTGGCATGCGGGATCTTAGTTCCCTGGATTGAACCCGTGCCCCCTGCAGTGGAAGCATTGAGTCTTAACCACTGGACCGCCAGGTAAGTCCCTCTTCTTTATTTTTTTGCTCCTCATTCTAACTCTGTTGTAATAGCAGAAGACTTGAAACATGGCAAATGTCCATCAGCAAGGACTGGTTGAATAAGCCACACAATATGGGACTGAGGCTACAAAAGGAACGAGGAAGATCTCAACACTGTCAGGGAGAGGGAAATTCCCCCTCTACCCTTCTTGAGTTCTTGTGGCAGGACTTATAACAAAACTGAGAGAAAAGGGACTCTCACCACTTTCCCTTCTACCAGATCCTGCAGTCAGAGACCCTGGAGGCTGACATGGCAAGAAATCTTATTTTTTGCCTGCTTTGGCAGATGTCCCAGGATCTCTCAGTGGCAGCAGTTTTCCAGCTGGTGATTTCTCCAGGCTGGCTTGCCAAAACTGCCTGGGAGAGGGAAACTTACCCCTCCCCAACAACATACTACTGTGAGAGATGTGGGGTGGGTTGATCTGTGAATAATGCAAGGTGGGTGTCCAGATATAACTCAGGGACAGCCAGATGGAAGAGATGCATAGGGCAAGGTATGTGGGAAGAGGTGCAGCGCTTCTATGCTCTCTGGGCATGCCACTCTCCCTGCATCTCCACATGTACACCAACAAGCTCTTATCTGCTTGCATTTCTTATATTTATCCTCTATTCTACTGATTTTGTTTGAACACAGTACTTCATTCCTTCCCTTTTTTTTTATTGAGATGAAACTCACACTTTAAAATGGTTAAACTGAAATAATTAAGTTAAAATATTAATTTAACATAAAATTAACTCTTTTAAAGTGCACAACTCAGTGGCATTTAGTACATTTACAATGCACTCGCATTCTAGAACAATTTCATCACTCCAAAAGAAAACCCTGTGCATTACTATGTTTTCAGTAGGTCTTTTGAAGTCACTGCTGAGTTTTAATTTTGGCTGTTCTTTTTTGAAAGATGCAATTGTCTCTTTAATCTCTTTGAGAACTTTTCTCCAAATACTACTTATAACAGTTGGGGCTGCATCTTCTTGATGCTATTTCTATTTTCATTGTCCTATTATTATGTGAAACTATTTCCAGGGAGCCAAAAAAAAATTTCCCTCTTTTCTGAGCATATGCATTCTTTTTGAACCAGGTAATCTTTTTTACAGCAATTTAATTCAGGAAATTGTTTTCTTGAACTAGCATGAAAAACTACTCAAAACAGAGGTGAGTAAATTCTATCTGCCTGCCTAGCTATCTACCTACCTAGCTATTGCTTGAGAAACACTACAGTAAAAGATTAAATGTTTACTGGATGCATTTTTTTCTATTAAAAATGAGTTTAGCTTTATTTAATCAAAGTCTGTCCACCAACAAACTGTAATCTGGGAAAGTAGGAACTGTATCTTTCTAGGTATATATATATATTTTTTTTTGGCCACACTGCACAGCTTGTGGGATCTTAGTTCCCTGACCAGGGACTGAACCTGGGCCCAGCAGTAAAAGTGCCAAGTCCTAACCACTAGACCGCCAGGGAATTCCTCTTTCCGTTTATTTTATCTCCAGCATCTAGCGGGTATGGAACGTAGTATGTACTCAATAAATAATTTATGGGATAAATGAGTGATTCTAAGGGGAAAAAAAATGCATGGCTTTAGACTTTGATTGACATGCTTCTACTAAAAACTATTTTGAAAACTGACATTTTTTGGAGGGGCCACTAAAATACTAAAATCTGTGAATAATTGAGAAGTTGAAATTAAAATTTTTCTTCCCCAAATTACACCTTTGATTATATTTGAAAATTATGTGCAGTTTTCTCATTATTGACTCCTGGTGTTACTTAGTGCTCTAGTATATCTCATGCCTTCATGTGTGTCCTTGTGCCTGAAACTTTTCCATAGACCACCCTTATAAACATCTCATCTTTGAAGATTTCATTCCAGGTTCACCATCTCTGTGGGGACTTTTCTCTCAATTCTGAGAACTGATCTTGTTACCATACCTTGTAAAGCCTTCTAATAAAGCATGTATATAGCATTTATTTTTATGTCTTTCTCCCCTGAGGGGACTAGTAGCAACTTGAGAGCAAGTATCAGGTCATTTTTGTCTTTATAAACCTGACGTCTATTTTATACATAATCATATCTTTTATTGGATAGTTGAATAGGTAAAGTATGCAGAGAGGAAAACAAGGCTTTATAATTTGGAGAGTAAGGTACAATACAGAGCAGATGTCTACTACAAAGAGGAAAGAAGATAAAAAGTTTCAGTGCTGTATTTCTATGTTCAGTCCTGAGTTATGGACACGCTAAAGTTTAAACTCTTACTTATAAATATTATGAGCCAGACATCAACCATATCATTTAAAAACCTTGTGAAGTACTCACGATTACGTACATAAACTTGAGCTCTGTATTTGACAAGGCAGTTGGCACCAGCTTCAGGATTAAACTTAATTTCAAAGTCATAACCTTTGGAATTTTCAGCACCCTTAGGGATAAGTTTTAATTTTCTAGCCAACTTATGATACTCTGCTAATTGTGTTTCAATCTGTAAGAAGAGAACACAAAAACAAACATTAAAAAAACCCAGAGCCCCATTCCATATGGTTTACAATTAGCATTTTTTGGCAGTTTTACACAAAATTATGTGTTTTTTAGTAGTTTATAATTTAGTATTTTTATAGTAGTTTATAATTTATTTTTTTAGTAGTTTATAATTTAGTATTTTTAGTAGTAAGAATGGCAATTTTAAAATATGAAGAATGAAAGATTTTTTTCACATTAAATTGTAGGATAGTTTTAACACCATAATTAATTAGTAAGTAATATACTACTATTCCTCCAGTTATCTGACAAAGAGTTTGGAATAAAAGTCCATGTTTAGGTATTAACTAAAATTTACTTTTTAAAGTACCAGAGAAATTATGAAACGAAAACAAACTTAGTTTTGTCAACGTACAAAATATTTCATTTATCCAAAATTAGAGAAATGTAGTCACTTAAGTCTCAAAATATTATTTCAACTGTTTTGATAAAAATATTTTACTAATATGTTCCACATTTCCTGGTCTCCTTCCCTTTGTTCAGGGCTCTGTTCAAATTACATCATCAGAAAGGTTTTCCCTCTAATATAACACCCCCAATTTCTCTACCCTCTTACTCTTCTTCATAGCACTTATTACTACCTGACATATATTATTTATTTGTTCATCTCCATTACTTGAAAGTATGCTCCATGAAAGTAGTTGCATCCCCAACACCTAGAACAGTACTTGGCATACAGTACCTAGTTTTTGATTAAATAAATGAATTTGCAGAGTCTAGGCAATTTATTTTCATACTGCTTCCTCCACTTAATACATACTTAGTTTCTCATTGCTGTTATCCACCCATAAAATTGAATACTTTGAAAGAATGAAATGGCAAAAGTACCTATCGGAATCTGATTAAATAATTTGCAATTTCCAAAAATTTATCAGCTCTCAAAAGCAATACTACTTATATGTTAAATTTAAGATTCCTTATTAATAAATCAGGAAATCATTTCAACTACTATAGTAGCTCTCTAGGGACAACTAAAGTATGTAGGTCTATTTGTCCTTACAGTAAATGATTGCAGTGGTAGTTTCTTCTGTTTTTCACTAGGATTTTATTTCTGTAATAAAACAGCTTTCTCAAGCCCATGCACTTTATCACGCCTAACTGCAGAGAGAGCAAACATGAGGCACATTTCTCCTTCCCACAGCTAATTCAGACAATGAAAACTCATCACACTCTTTCCTGATGAGTCTAGATGCAGCCTCAATGTCTATCTCAACAAAGAGCTCCAGAAGGACACTACCTGTCAGAGGTGGCATGTGGAATAAAAATCAGTCTAGAAATAAAGGCAATAGGTAGAATGTTTATGTTGGCCTTTTGCATTCTGCTACCATTCTTTAATATCTCTCCTACTCAGTACCCTAAGGCTTTCTTCTCACTGTCCATGGCCCTACTCTTGCCCCTCATAGGCCACTGCTTACCCACTTCCCAGATAACTTTCTCCTTTCAGCCTGATTCTCCAAATCAAACATAGCATTCATACAGCTAGATTTAGCTAGTTAAACAGAGTTTGCTTAAGTCCAGAGACTCGTAACTTCCCCTTTCCCACACAGTGCTTGAGAGAGAAAATATATTAATAACTGTTGAAGTAACATTTCAGGTTCCCGACCTAGTCTAACCACCCTTTATTTTATAAATAAGGAAACTGAGGCTATGAGAAGTCAGAGGACACGCTGAGGTCACAGAAACATGTGGTGGCAAATCCAGGGCTAACACAGGTTTACCAAATTCTAGGTCCAAAGACTTTTGGGATCACCACCACAGCCTATTTCTTATAAATGTATATTTTTCTCCTTAATACACGGGGACAGAGATTACCAGGCCAGGAGTATGAGGGAGCACAGATGAATCTCCAATAGCATTACCTACAATTCAGCTTGTTATTTCTACCACCTTACTGCCACAGATCCTTATCTGACTGGTTTGCTCCCTTCTACTACCCATTTTTCACATTACCAAATATGAGACCTTTCTGAAATGTGATCTTATCTGTTTAAAAATTTTAAAGGCTTCCTGGAGCTTTCAGGATAAAGCTCAAACTTCTAAACGTGAAAAGGATCTTCACCATTTGGTCTCTGCTTATCCTTGAGTCTCATCTTTTGCACATGCTCCCATCCCTTGCTATTAAGCTCCAGCCATACAAAAACCTTAGGGAACCAGAGTGCACCATGCTATTTTTCTCCCTGAGCTTTCCCATAGACTTCTTTGTTTGCTGGCTCCCCTAGCCTTGCCATGCTAACTCTCCCTTACACTTCCCCATTCAGTTCAGGTGTACGTCTTCAAGGAAGCCTTTCTAAAATCTACCTCCATCCATCTCCCCACACCATACGCACCAAAATCTTGGTTAGGTGTACTATATGCTCCCTCAGTACACTGTGCAAACGTCTATTGGAGGTCTGATCTCATGGTAGAAAAATATCAACTAGAATGGAAGTTTCTTAAGCTTCTATGTCTTTTTATCTCCCCTTTACGCCCAGCATGGTAAGTGGCACACAGCAGATGTTAAATAAATGTTTAAGTAGTGAGGAGGTAAATGAAGAAGTGACTCATATCCACTTCTGGAATAAAAGGCTTGGGATTTATGAAAATTATTTTCATGGCCTTAGAGACTTTTTTGCTCACTTCTTGGTTCACTATTGGAAAATACAGGCTACCTTAAAAATGACAGAGAAATTGGGCTGTTACTGAATTGACATAAAGGTTTGAGCGTGTTTTTAGTAAAATGTCAATGCTGAAAAATTTTACCTCTTTAGCTAATTTATTCTACCCACTCAGTTGTTCTTAACTGGGATAGACTTTTACAAACGTAAGTTTGAATGAGGTGCCACTCTGGGAATGGTATGACATACCGCCTCTTTGCCTCGGGCATATTTCAGTTCCTCATTCCACAACTGCTGTTGTTCAGCCTCCAGGTCCTTGGTTAATTTATTAATGGTCTGCTGCAATTCATTTCTTTCATGATTTATTCTCTCAATGTCTGCAACTGAGTACTTCTGGTTATCAACAATATTCTGTAGTCGAGAATTCTCCCGTTTCATTGTTTCACATTCTAGTTCTGCATTGAAAAAGAAAAAATTTGTTAAGTTCCTTCAATTCCTACAAATAAAGTGATGCCGTTATTTAAAAGAGTTGACCCCCACACATAATGATTATGATTAAGAATTGTTAGACTTAACAGATAGTTTGCTATTGTTCAGTTAAAATGATTTTAATACTCCTACATGATTCTCTGCAAAAAGTCAGAAAAGCCACAAGTTTTTCACAAACAAAAAATATTTATATAAACATACATCAGTTTATTCTTATTTCACTGATATTTTCAGTGGTTTCATAAGATATTAAGCAACC
The DNA here is from genome assembly GCF_002837175.3 of Physeter macrocephalus. Lineage (NCBI taxonomy): Eukaryota > Metazoa > Chordata > Mammalia > Artiodactyla > Physeteridae > Physeter > Physeter macrocephalus. The sequence goes on from NC_041232.1 coordinate 33,123,577, forward strand.
ATAGTGGTTAGGTTCTTGCTTTACCAAAATTTGTAATCATGAATGATGATATTGTACCAAGAGAAGATGGTACATACAAACAGCAAATGATCATGAAAGGGGAAGAAAAGTTATCAAATTTAAAATATTTGGTGTTCTATAGAACAGTGATGGCAACATTTTATGACTCATAGCTTATAAAAAAATATGACAGTATTTTTAAGCAGGCTGGGATAAATGGATGAGGATGCTCATGACCAAAGGGGTTACAGAAACCATCCTGAGGGCTGAGAGTATCAAAAATCTTGGCTTTGTTATAACTCAGTCGTATTGTAGTACTGTAGTTGGGAAGCTCCACACCTGAGCTCAAAATGAATTAATGGTTGGTTTAAGTAAAACTTCATTTATTACAGGAATTGGCACAAAAAATCCACAATATACAATACCTATAGAGTTATATATGTCTCATTCACACTCTTGGCCATGAATGACTTTAAATAATCAAAAGAAAGTTAAAAAAATTCAGAATAAAATATTTTAGGTTAATAGTTATCAAATTATTGTCTCAAACTAAATCACTGTGCAATGGCAAATGATTGCTAAAGTATTTCTCTCTCTCCTACCCAGTGTGCAATTACTGGAAAAAAAGTCTCACAAGAAAAGTGGGAAGGATAAAAATTCTCTAGATTAAATACCAATAAGGAAGATAAATTATTAATATTATAAAGTATTGATTTAATTGCATTACAAACATTGCTATAATAAAAAATTAGTTTATGGCTCCTTGTCGTCATGGAGAACAAACATTAGTGGTCAAGTTTAAACTATTTAAAGAGTTTGTTTACAGCAAAGCTAATATATGTAATCAGACTTACTTGGAAAGAAATAAAACAATTTAGCAAATACTCCAGATAATTATTGTCCTTGATTTTTGACAGATGATCAATATTCCATAGACTAAGAACTAAATCAAATATCCTAAGGACTATCTACATAATTCCTACATGACACAGATACAGACTGTAAAACCCTAAAAGAATAAAACTGAAGCAGGCAGAGGCCTGGGAAAATAGTATAGTAGGTCCATATAGTTATTTATTTATTTTGTAAACTGTCAGCCAATGGCTCTGTGATGTGTAGACATCTTTCTTCGATCTCCTTTTGGCACCATAGAAGCATCAATCAATTCATGTGTCACAGTATTTTCAGGGTTTTATGATTAAGATCCATATGTGTTTATGAAAACAAGGTTAGGAGCACACCGGATATAAACAAGCTTTTTTTAGTTGGGCTTTTATAGTACTAGCATCTTTCCATCTTGTTTTCAATCAACTTAAGCTGCTGAGTAGCTTAGGAGGTGGTGATAGAGGATAAGGCAAATATAGCAGACTGAGGCCAGCAGAGATTTAAAAATCTGGCTTATTAATTACAAGGTGGAATAGAAGATATATTTATATTCAGGCAGCTTGTGTTCTTAGATAAGGTCCCTCTTGGCTTTAAAAAGCTAGGTGTCTGAAAACATGTTAGAAGGTGTAGTAGGTTGAATAACGACCACCCAAAGATAGGAAGTCCTAATCCCTGGAATTTGTAAACATTACCATTTAGTAAAGGGGTCTTCACAGATATGATTAAGTATTTTGAGATGAGGAGATTACCCTGGATTATCAAGATGGGCCCTAAATGCCATCATAAATGTCCTTAAAAGATAAAGGCAGAGAGAAATTAACAGGCAGAAGAGAGAGACACACACACACACAGAAGGCATTGTGAGGATGGAGGCAAAGACTGGAGTGACAGGGCCACAATCTCAGGAATGTCATCAGATACCAGAAGCTGGAAGAAGCAAGGAATGGATTCTCCCACATAGTCCTGGGAGGAAGTGTGGCCCTGCCGGATTTCCGACCTCTCGCCTTCTGTGAGTGAATAAATTTCCATTGTTTTAAGCCACCAAGTTTGTGGTAATTCGTTACAGCAGCCTCAGAAAACTAATATGTAAGTCACTAAAAACTTGGTTGCCTGATACATTACCATTAGAGGCAAAAAAGATACAGATGACAAAGCTGTCTCTACATGTGATAAGTCCCACACAGGTCCCCATCCCAGTCTGAATGACCTTTTTCAGCATTAGTTGTGCTTACCTACTCTAGAAATTTCTTCATCGAGGCCATTCAATTTCTGGTCAAGAATGGCTGAATGAGACTCCAAATTGCTCATGTATGCCTGATATTTTTGAACATCTGCTTGTAAGGAAGCTTTCAGTTTTCTCAATGACTCTAGGCGATTCTTTAAAAGAAGAGAAAGTGCGATTAGTTATTCTCGTCAATAACGATGCCATACTTTACTTGAAAGTTAAAGCAATATTATTTAAATTCATCTTAGAGAAAGGTAAATTAGTTTCCTTTTCACTTTTAGAGGGAGTCAAAAGAACTAAAACGGTAGCTTACTGTTATTACCCAATTAAGAAGATGTACGTACTTTTTGGAAGTCAGTTTGGGACAGAAAAAGTCCAGGGCCAGAATGAAAAAGAACAAACATTTAAAATCTGTTATTTTACAGAACAGTCTAGGGGTTTCCACAATATAAAACACAAAATAAAATGAGATATCTGGATAGTATCATTTAGCTTTTAGAAAGACCTCTGGATACAATATATTATATAAACCCATTTATTACCATTCTCTTTCCACTAACTACAAAACTCAGGGCCTCTTGTAAGTAGTGCTCCCTAGAGGTATATAACATGCAGACCTTGTTCTAAAGATCTTTTTGGTCTTATGTAAATACGTAAGACTCTTTCATCATATTCTGAACACTATTAGTCCAAGACTGATAGATCACAAGGGAAAACAAAGCTCTAGGAATACCAAACATGTTTTCATTAGGAGTTCTGTCCTATGTAAAAAAAATCAACTTTTAAGAAGCTAATTTTGTTAATGTATTTTTTAAAAAAATAGATAAAGAAACAGCTGGTGTTGTCCAAGGAGACCCAAGAGTATAAGTAAGTGTATAAGCCTGTTGAAGATAAGCATGTTTACTAACCGGTTCTTTTTCTCTTTCTTGTTCCAATCTTGCAATCTGTTCATTCAATGCTCTGTTTTTTGCTGCTAATGATTCCAGCTTGGAAGCATCTACATTAAATAAATCCTCTGGAGAAAAAACCCAGAAACTTCATAAGGTCTCAAATCTCCTAAAAAATTCTCCCCCAGGTTTTTACCATTGCTCTCGCCCTCACTTCCTCTAGTCTCTACTCAAAACATCCCACTGAAGGACATCCTACCGCCTGTAAAACTGCAACCCTTCCCTTTGGTCCACCGCACTCTCTACCTCCCTATCCTACTTCATTTTCCTCCGGAGCACTTATCACCATTTGACTTACAGTTGTTCATTTGATTATTGTCTCTAATAGAAGGTAAACTCATAAGGGCAGCGATTTTTACCTCTTATTCATTACTGTATCCTCGGTGCCTACAGGGTGGCTGGCATACAGTATGTATATAATAAATATTGTTTGAATAAATGAATATAATTTATATGCTTAATTAATTATAACACAATAGCAAAGCAAAGATGCTTTCAGTGTTAGATCACTATGAATTTTCCTCTTTAAAAAAACACATCATTTTCTTTGCTCCCCTTCTCATGTGGACAAGCTGAAACTGTCCCGCTTCTTTTTTTTTTTTTTTTTTAATATTTATTTACTTATTTATTTGGTTGTGCTGGGTCTTAGCTGCGGCTCGTGGGCTCCTTAGTTGTGGCATGTGAACTCTTAGTTGCGGCATGCATGTGGGATCTAGTTCCCTGACCAGGGATCGAACCCAGGCCCCCTGCATTAAGAGCACAGTCTTAACCACTGCACCACCAGGGAAGTCCCTGTCCCGCTTATTCTTCAGGAAAGTATATCCCATGGAAACAAAAGAGAATGTTTTCACTTTTTGTGCTAATAGTGGCAGGGTGATCTCCTATTTTGATTGATTCCATAGTCTTTGGAGGATTGCTTTACACATCTTAAACTTATCGATTTTACCTACCACTCTGGCATTTTATATACAAGACTATTACAAAAAAGGAACAACAATGTAAAATAATACTCTGGAATATTTTAAAGTTAGCCAGTAAATACCGAATGTCACTAGATTAGCTAAGTGGAAAAATAATTTCTTTCTTTGGAAATATCATGGCCCATTAACTATGTGACACAAATTTTGAAAGAGACCATAGATCTTTTGACTAACCGGTACTTTAATTTCTAAAATAATAAAGCAAGGATATCACAGGGGTATCATCCCCCAAGAGGAATAACATTTGCTGATTATATTGTGTGCTCCGGGTAGCACATTTGACATTTTATAAACATGGCCATCTAATCCTGCAAAACTTTGTTAGACAGGTTAAGTAGTTTGTTAATGTCACACAGCCAGTAAGGGGTCATGCCTCAGGTCTGACTCCAACACCATTATTCTCTCTGCTTAACCTTTACTTCTCTCCACCAAAGAAACAGTTATGATAAAAATCAGGAGGCATCTAAACGCATTTACATTAGGCATAGTAAGATAGGCTACAACTCCTTGAGCGGAGTTAAATGACCCAAAGCAAGCACTCTAGGAATGAGAACACTTACTCAGCTTGGACTGCAACTCTGCATTCATCTCTTCAAAGCTGTCGGCACCAGTCATGAAACTCTCATAGCATTTTACGGTGTAGTCCAAAAACAACTGATTGGGTTAAGCAGATTTAAAAACAAAGCCATGATTCTCTATTTAGTTTATTTCACTTTTCTAAGTAGAAATTTAAATTTGAATTAAAAAAATAAAAGTCAGGAACACTAAGTGGTTACATGAACTCCTGTAAATGAGATACAAATCTAGGGAATATCATTAATTATGCTGCACAGATTTACTCAGTCTGCTACTTCTATAGTGAATAATAAGGATGAAAAGAATACTTCAATTTGGATAAAGGTGATACTTAGTAAATGGTAAAAAAACCCCCCATATCTTCAGAATTTTGAGAAGGTTAGACAAGGAAGCTTATTAATAAATATAATTCAACATAAAATGCAAACTTGAGCATTTTTAGGGATAATCTAACTAATTAAAAATTTAAATGAATTGCTGATCATTTAAATCTAATTAAACTGACAAGACCTAGTTGTGAAAACCAGAACATAATTAATAAAGGCTATAATTTACATTGTAACTTCACGCTAAAACATGGCATGGTTAGTAGAGATCTAAACAGTAGACTATTAGTACTCTTAATATTTATCCAAGAGAAAATAATACTCTATTTTGCAATTCTGAGGTGTTTTGCTTACTGAAGATGTGTACTTTGTTAGGAGGCAAGGATGGCTGATCAGAATTTTCCACAGCCAGATGAAGTACACATCCCTCAAGATAAACCAATTCCCTTTGTGCTGATTCTCTGCTTACTAAGCAATCTTATTATTCCTTGGTTGATACTGAAGGGGTGCCCTGAATAGGGAGTATGAGTATTTCTGTAACTGGAAAGATGTGTCACTGGTGGTAAATTAATACATTTTTATTCTTCTTCAGATGTGAATTTGGTAAGAGTGAACGTTTCCTTAAGTTTGGTCAATTTTGATTTTGCAGGTTAAAAAAAATTGAATTTCTAGATCTACAAAGCTGAGGCTCAGAATGTGATGAAGTTGGATACTTTGGTAACTCTTTTTAATTAAATTTAAAATTAAAGTTAAAAAAATAAAAATAGCACTTTATAATTTCCCAAGTGTTTCTTTATATATCGTCATCTGAAATAACAGCTAAAATAGCAAGAATAACTTTTACTGTTTTAACATCTAGGATGAATATCAATAAATTTAATATTTAGTCATTTAGTAGGTATTATAATTTTATTTGGGTGAGAACTGAGGCACAAATAAATCTAGTCTAGTACACATATTGCAACATGGGAAGAGAATTCTCTCAAGAGGATCAAAGGCTTTCTAGCTGCTTCTCCAGCAAGGATCACTGATGAAGTAGTAACGGGGTATGATATTCTTTGTTTGAAAAAAAAAAAAAAGCAACACTACCATGCTAGTCAGTTGATACACCTTTCTATTTGAACTATTTCCCAGGTAGTAATAAAAGATGAAGCTGAGGTTATTTCCACTTTCTTTTTATGACAAATGCTCCAAAGACTGAAGAACAGAGAATGTTTTTTTTTAAATCTTTAGGGTCCTACATAGTACCTGGTCTTTTATATATGCTAGGGGACATTAATGTTTAATCTCAAAACTATAAATTTATTCCTTGGAGTTGGTGTTTGCTCCCTTTGGATATGTAAATTTATGTATTTTAGGAACTAGGGTAGAGTTAGTTACATAGTTAAGGCTCCAATACAGGATGGTTTGGGAACCAATTTAGACCATCTATTTACTTTTATCTCAATCACTTTTGGAAGTGGCAACTCTTAAGTGCAATATGCCTAACTAAAAAGCCAAAACAAACAAAAAACCCACATGCCAGCTATTTAAAGACCCAGTCTTTCAGGCTTTGTGTTGACAAAATACTATATTACAATAATGATGCCAGTATTGATATCTTCATTATAAAAGATAGGGGAGAAAGAGAAATATTACATCTGTACATATAACAATAACGTTATGATGTAATTCTAATTGCATTGCTTTTTTAACTTACTTAAAATTTACAAATTTCCTTTCCTAGTTACTTTTAGGAAACTACAATGTGATTTCAAGAGTAATTCCATTGACTAATATTTCCAAAAATCAGTTTTAGCAGATATTTCAGGAAGCAAAAAGCCAAGTTCTACAAAAGAATATATCAATTTCAATAATAACACATTTATTTAATATTAAGATAACTCTGTTTAGAGTAATGTAAGGTACCTTATTATGCATAATTCCATCTTCAGTTTCTTCTCCCCAAGGCTGTCCATCATCAAATAAAGGTGAGCTTTCTTTCATGGCATTATGTAACTATTTAGTACACAAGCAAAATATTAAGTTGATTAAGTTTCTGAGGAAAACATATAGCTTTCATGTTTTGTCAAATTTGTTTTCAGTGTCATTTTTAGGAGCATTCACATTACTGCCTGACAAAGTCTCGTGAGAGGTTATTCTTTTAAACCTTAAAATATAATCCTTTTGATATTTTAGTAACTAAATCCCTTAGGATTAAAAAAGGATGGGCTCCATGTTTAGTTCTATTCTATAGCGAAAGATATGCTGATCTTTTTTATCCACTTATTGAGAACATATACACACATTAAAAAAAATTTATTTATTTATTTTTGGCTGTGTTGGGTCTTTGTTGCTGTGCACGGGCTTTCTCTAGCTGTGGCGAGCAGGGGCTACTCTTCGTTGAGGTGCACAGGTTTCTCATGGCGGTGGCTTCTCTTGTTGCAGAGCACGGGCTCTAGGCACGCGGGCTTCAGTAGTTGTGGCACGTGGGCTCAGTAGCTGTGGTGCACGGGCTTAGTTGCTCTGTGGCATGTGGGATCTTCCCGGATCAGGGCTCAAACCCGTGTCCCCTGTGTTGGCAGGCAGATACTTAACCAGTGCACCACCAGAGAAGCCCTACACACGTTTTAAGGCAGTTCTGAGAATCCAAAACAGAACTGCCACAAAAGGTAAGCCAAAAGTAATTATTTCTCTTTTATATAAACTCAGTTTCGGTGCTCAAATGTTATCTACTGACTCCTTCAGACTGTATAAGCATGGACTTTAGATTGAATTTTACAATATAAAATCTTCAGAAATACAAATATTTAACCTTGAAAGTGATAACAGATAATAAATTATAGCAAACACTCAGATGTTATAATTAACAAGCTAAAAGGAAAATGCCTAAAGGTTTTTAAGGCACATAAATTCCATTTTGGAACACTTGTTTTTATAACTTGTTTTAGAAATATAACCTTTCAAAAATAAAAGAAAATTAGAAAATTCAAATGAAATTGCTATAAAATGTAAAGATATCAACGTATATCTAGTATAATGAAGACTAAACTCTAAAAAAATGGACTATGCATTAGGAGTGTAAAAGAAGAATGTGGTTTCTGTTGAAAATATTTCATTACATTTTCTTACCGTAGTATTCATATATAGATAGGATTGCTGAGTGGGGATACTGTCCTCAGTCTAGAGTAGCTTGTCCTATCTGCTCCTTTCCTATTCCAAAGGCGCTCATTAGACCTTTTGTATATCTAGGGTGGATGCAGGCAAGCTCTATCAACTCATCCTTTACCTCTTCTTCCCTTGACAAGGCCTCAAGTGACAATCAGATTTAATGAAGTCTTAAAGACATGTAAGGCAGAGCCCAAGATGAAGAATAGAATCTCGTATCTTATCATCAGGGTAGATAAAGACAGAGTTTCTGTTGCCTTGTCAAAGGTCCTTGTGAAAACTCTTGCTACTCTGCAAGGTTCAAGGAGAGCCTTAGAAGGGACAAACAGATCCCCAAGAACTATAGGAAAGACTCTTACTACAATAACTAGAAGTTCTTCTGTACTAAGAAGATTTGGTTGAAAAAGTTTCAACCTGAAATTGGATAGAGATAACCAGAAATATGGACTCGAGTAATCTTTTTTTTACCCAGAGGTGGCATTTACCAATAAAATATTACTCCATATTATAAAAGGATATTATAAGAAAAGAAAAGGACTCAGAGGGATCTGAGATGAGTAACGCCCTAGCTCACTTTGGTTATTAACCAAAAGGCTAATCACAGAGCTAGTGGAGCATATGCACCCTCCTATTCATGCTCCTTGGTAGAGGGGAGACAGGGCAACTTTGGCAAAACTCCTATCACTCAAACACCGTAATAAGGATGTGCTTATAAGCTCTGTGCTAAGAGGCATAATGAGAGTGAGAGAAGAAATAAACTTTACTTATAAAACATTAACAAACTGAATTCAGGAGTATAGTAAAGGAATAAACAACAATGAACAAACAGAGACTATCAGGGAACCAATATCCTATCATGTCATACCAACAGGTTGAGAAAAACAATCATCTCAATAGATCCTCTAAAAGCATACGATAAGGTTCAATGATTATTCTTGATAAAAATTAGAAAGAGGCAGATAAGCTTCAACATGAAAAACAATTATCTTCTATCTGGAAACATCACAACTAAATGATAAAACAGAAAAATTTTTGTTTGAAAACAGTGGTACCAACAGAAATCAATCAAGAACAGTAGAATTAGGTAATTCAGTAAGAGCAGACAACTACAGGCCAATATCCCTGATGAGAATATAGAGGCAAACATTTTCAATAAAATATTAGCAAACCAAATTCAGTAGCACTTTGAAAAGGTCATTCAACATGATTAAGTGGGATTTATTGTGGGATGCAAGGATGGCTCAATGCATGCAAATCAATAAGTGTGATACATCACATTAATAGATTAAAAAAACCAAAATCATACAATAACTCAATAGAGAAAAAGTATTTGACAAAATTCAACATCACTTCATAATAAAAACTCTCAAACTGTGTATACAGGAAATGTACCTCTACATAATAAAGCCCATATATGACAAGCCCACAGCTAACATTATACTCAATGGTAAAGAACTGAAAGCTGTTACTCTAAGATCAGGAAAAAGTTAAGGATGCTCACTGTTGCCAATTTTATCCAACATAGTACTGGAAATCCTAGCCAGAGCAATCAGGCAAGAAAAATAAAAGGCATCAGAATTGAAAAGGAATAAGTAGAATTATCCCTATTTGCAGATGACATGGTTTTATATACAGAAAATCCTAAAGCCCCCTCAAAACAAACAAACAAACAAAAAATACCTGTTAGATCTAATCAACAAATTCAGTAAATTTGCAGGATACAAAATTAAAATACAAAAATCAGTAGTGTTTCTATATACTAATGACAAATTATCTGGGAAAAAAAAAGGAAAATGATACCATTTACAATAGCATCAAAGCAATAAAGGAATAAGTTTAACCAAAGAGGTGAAAGATCTGTACACTGAAAAGTACAAGACACTGATGAAAGAAACTGAAGACAAAAATAAATGGAAAGATATCCTGTGTTCATTGCTTGGAAGAATTAATATTGTTATAATGTCCATCCTATGCAAAACCATCTATAGATCAATACAATGCCTATCAAGATTCCAATGGCATTTTTTAAGGTGACTAAAGAAACCAATTTAAAAATCTATATGGTATATGGAATCTAAGAAAAAAAAATGTCATGAAGAGATTAGTGGTAGGACGGGAATAAAACACAGACCTACTAGAGCATGGACTTGAGGACATGGGGAGGGGGAAGGGTAAGCTGTGATGAAGTGAGAGAGTGGCAGGGACATATATGCACTACCAAATGTAAATTAGATAGCTAGTGGGAAGCTGCCGCATAGCACAGGGAGATCACCTCTGTGCTTTGTGACCATGAGAGGGGTGGGATAGGGAGGGTGGGAGACGCAAGAGGGAAGAGATATGGGAACATATGTATATGTATAACTGATTCACTTTGTTGTAAAGGAGAAACTAACACACTATTGTAAAACAGTTATACTCCAATAAAGATGTTAAAAAAAAAAAAAAAAAAACTATATGGAACCACAGAAGACCACGAGTGGCCAAAGCAATCCTGAGAAAGAACAACAAAGTAGGAGGCATCACACTTCCTGAATTCAAGTTATATTATAGAGATATAGCAACCAAAACAGTTACGGTACTAGCATAAAAACAGACACATGGACCAATGGAACAGAATAGACAGCCCAGAAATAAACCCATGTATATACATCAATGAACATTTGACAAGGGAGCCAAGAATACTCAACGGTGAAAAGACAGTCTCGTCAATAAATGGTGATGGGAAAACTGGATATTCACATGTAAAAAAGATTAAAGCCAGAACACTGTCTCACACCATTCAAAATAATTAACTTGAATTGGACTTGACTTAAATGTAAGACCCGAAACTATAAAACTCCTAGAAGAGGAGGTGTCAGTGCAGCCATTTCTCACTAGGCACTCTGATATGAACTGCCAGGTGTGAGGCCTCTGCATGAAGCACCCGGTGAACAAGTGAAACTAGATGAAGCACAGAGGAAAAGAAGAAAAAAAAGGAAGCTGCTAACCCTATGAAAAAAATGCCTCTGTGACCAGCCCATCCCATAGGGAAACTTGCACAATCCTCTTAGATAGCCTCAACCACCAGAGGGCAGACAGCAGAAGCAAGAAGAACTATAATGCTGCAGCCTGTGGAACAAAAACCACATTCACAGAAAGACAGACAAGATGAAAAGGCAGAGGGCTATGTACCAGATGAAGGAACAAGACAAAACCCCAGAAAAACAACTAAATGAAATCAAAGAGGAAATCAATAAACAACTAGGCAACCTTGCAGAAAAAGAATTCAGAATAATTATAGGGAAGATGATCAAGGACCTTGGAAAAAGAATGGAGGCAAAGATGGAGAAGATGCAAGCAATGTTTAACAAAGATCTAGAAGAATTAAAGAATAAACAAACAGAGATGAACAATACAATAACTGAAATGAAAACTACACTAGAAGGAATCAATAGCAGAATAACTGAGGCAGAAGAATGACAGCAGAAGCAAGAAGAACTATAATGCTGCAGCCTGTGGAACAAAAACCACATTCACAGAAAGACAGACAAGATGAAAAGGCAGAGGGCTATGTACCAGATGAAGGAACAAGATAAAACCCCAGAAAAACAACTAAATGAAATCAAAGAGGAAATCAATAAACAACTAGGCAACCTTGCAGAAAAAGAATTCAGAATAATTATAGGGAAGATGATCAAGGACCTTGGAAAAAGAATGGAGGCAAAGATGGAGAAGATGCAAGCAATGTTTAACAAAGATCTAGAAGAATTAAAGAATAAACAAACAGAGATGAACAATACAATAACTGAAATGAAAACTACACTAGAAGGAATCAATAGCAGAATAACTGAGGCAGAAGAATGGATAAGTGACCTGGAACACAGAATGGTGAAATTCACTGCTGCAGAACAGAATAAAGAAAAAAGAATGAAAAGAAATGAAGACAGCTTAAGAGACCTCTGGGAAAACATTAAACACAACACTCGCATTACAGGTGTCCCAGAAGGAGAAGAGAGAGAGAGAGGACCCGAGAAAATATTTGAAGAGATTACAGTCGAAAATTTCCCTAACATGGAAAAGGAAATAGCCACCCAAGTCCAGGAAGTGCAGAGAGCCCCATACAGGATAAACCAAGGAGAAACACGCTGAGACACATAGAAATCAAATTGGCAAAAATTAAAGACAAAGAAAAATTATTGAAAGCAGCAAGGGAAAAATGACAAATAACATACAAGGGAACTCCCATAAGGTTAACAGTTGATTTCTCAGCAGAAACACTACAAGTCAGAAGGGAGTGGCATGATATACTTAAAGTGATGAAAGGGAAGAAGCTACAACCAAGATCACTCTACATGGCAAGGATTTCATTCAGATTCAATGGGGAAATCAAAAGCTTTACAGACAAGCAAAAGCTAAGAGAATTCAGCACCACCAAACCAGCTTTACAACAAATGCTAAAGGAACTTCTCTAGGCAGGAAGAGAAGGGTAAGACTTACAAACACAAACCCAAAACAATTAAGAAAATGGTAATAGGAACATACATATCAATAATTACCTTAAACATGAATGGATTAAATGCTCCAACCAAAAGACACAGGCTTGCTGAATGGATACAAAAACAAGACCCATATATATGCTGTCTACAAGAGACCCACTTCAGAACTAGGGACACACTCAGATGGGAAGTGAGGAGATGGAAAAAGATATTCCATGCAAATGGAAATCAAAAGAAAGCTGGAGTAGCAATACTCATATCAGTTAAAATAGACTTTAAAATAAAGAATGTTACAAGAGACAAGGAAGGACACTACAAAATGATCAAGGGATCAATCCAAGAAGAAGATAAAACAATTATAAATATAAATGCACCCAACATAGAAGCACCTAAATACATAAGCCAACTGCTAGCAGCTATGAAAGAGGAAATTGACAGTAACACAATAATAGTGAGGGACTTTTAAAACCTCACTTACACCAATGGATGGATCATCCAAACAGAAAATTAATAAGGAAACACAAGCTTTAAATGACACAACAGACCAGACAGATTTAATTGATATTTATAGGCCATTCCATCCCAAAACAGCAGATTACACTTTCTTCTCAAGTGAGCACGGAACATTCTCCAGGATAGATCACATCTTGGGTCACAAATCAAACCTCAGTAAACTAGAGAAAATTGAAATCATATCAAGCGTCTTTTCTGACCACAACGCTATGAGATTAGAAATCAATTACAGGGGACAAAACGTAAAAAACACAAACACATGGAGGCTAAACAATACGTTACTAAATAACCAAGAGATCACTGAAGAAATCAAAGAGGAAATCAAAAACTACCTAGAGACAAATGACAATGAAAACACGACGATCCAAAACCTATGGGAAGCAGCAAAAGCAGTTCTAAGAGGAAAGTTTATAGCTATA
>NC_041232.1:33137565-33138045 GCF_002837175.3 Physeter macrocephalus
ACTACAAAAAAAGAAAATTACAGACCAATATCACTGATGAATATAGATGCAAAAATACTCAACAAAATACTAGCAAACAGAATCCAACAACACATTAAAAGGATCATACACCATGATCAAGTGGGATTTATCCCAGGGATGCAAGGATTCTTCAATATATGCAAATCAATCAATGTGATACACCATATTAACAAATAGAAGAATAAAAACTGTATGATCATCTCAATAGATGGAGAAAAAGCTTTTGACAAAATTCAACACCTATTTATGATAATAACTCTCCAGGAAGTGGGCATAGAGGGAACCTACCTCAACATAATTAAGGCCATATACAACAAACCCACAGCAAACATTATTCTCAATGGTGAAAAAGTGAAAGCATTTCCTCTAAGATCAGCAACAAGACAAGGATGTCCACTCTCACCACTATTACTCAACATAGTTTTGGAAGTCGTAGCCACGGCAATCAGAGAAGAAAAA
>NC_041232.1:33138345-33143088 GCF_002837175.3 Physeter macrocephalus
ATAAAATACCTAGGAATAAACCTACCTAGGGAGACAAAAGACCTGTATGCAGAAAACTATAAGATACTGATGAAAGAAATTAAAGATGATACCAACAGATGGAGAGATATACCATGTTCTTGGATTGGAAGAATCAATATTGTGAAAAATGACTATACTACCCAAAGCAATCTACAGATTCAATGCAACCTCTGTCAAATTACCAATGGCGTTTTTTACAGAACTAGAACAAAAAATCTTAAAATCTGTATGGAGACACAAAAGGCCCCGAATAGCCAAACCAGAGATAAACCCACACACCTATGGTCAACTAATCTATGACAAAGGAGGCAAGGATATACAATGGAGAAAAGACAGTCTCTTCAATAAGTGGTGCTGGGAAAACGGGACAGCTACATGTAAAAGAGTGAAATTAGAACACTCCCTAATACCATACACAAAAATAAACTCAAAACAGATTATAGACCTAAATGTAAGACCAGACACTATAAAACTCTTAGAGGAAAACATAGGAAGAACACTCGTTGACACAAATCATAGCAAGATCTTTTTTGATCCACCTCCTAGAGTCATGGAAATAAAACCAAAAATAAACAAATGGGACCTAATGAAGCATAAAAGCTTTTGCAAAGCAAAGGAAACTACAAACAAGACGAAAAGACAACCCTCAGAATGGGAGAAAATATTTGCAAACGAATCAATGGACAAAGGATTAAAAGCCAAAATATATAAACAGCTCATGCAACTCAATATTAAAATGAAAAAAAGGGCAGAAGACCTAAATAGACATTTCTCCAAAGAAGACATACAGATGGCCAAGAAGCACATGAAAAGCTGCTCAACATCACTAATTATCAGAGAAATGCAAATCAAAGCACTATTTACAATAGCCAGGTCATGGAAGCAACCTAAATGTCCACTGACAGACGAATGGATAAAGAAGATGTGGTACATATATACAATAGAATATTACTCAGCCATAAAAAGGAACGAAATTGGGTCATTTGTAGAGACGTGGATGAATCTAGAGACTGTAACACAGAGTGAAGTAAGTCAGAAAGAGAAAAACAAATACTGTATATTAATGCATATATATGGAACCTAGAAAAATGGTACAGATGAACCAGTTTGCAGGGTTGAAATTGAGACACAGATGTAGAGAACAAACGTATGGATACCAAGGGGGGAAAGCGGTGGTGGGTGGTGGTGGTGGTGTGATGAATTGGAAGATTGGGATTGACACGTATACACTGATGTGTATAAAATTGATGACTAATAAGAAGGACCTGCTGTATAAAATAATAAATTAAAAAAAATGATTCTGCACCTCTAGTTCTTGCGGAGGTTGGCATCTTCAGTGAAGTCTCCTATTGCAGGAGGACCTTCAAGATGGCAGAGGAGTAAGATGTAGAGATCACCTTCCTCCCCACAAATACATCAGAAATACATCTACAGGGTTTCCCTGGTGGCGCAGTGGTTAAGAATCTGCCTGCCAATGTAGGGGACATGGGTTCAAGCCCTGGTCTGGGAAGATCCCACATGCCGCAGAGCAACGAAGCCCGTGCACAACAACTACTGAGCCTGCGCTCTAGAGCCCACAAGCCACAACTACTGAGCCCATGAGCCACAACTACTGAAGCCCATGCACCTAGAGCCCGTGCTCTAAAGCAAGAGAAGACACTGTGATGAGAAGCCCGTGCACCATAACGAAGAGTAGCCCTTGCTTGCCGAAACTAGAGAAAGCCCACGCAGCAATGAAGACCCTACACAGCCAAAAATAAAAATAAATAAAATAAATAAATTTATAAAAAGAAAAAAATACATCTACATGTGGAACAAGTCCTACAGAACACCTACTGAATGCTGGCAGAAGACCTCATACTTCCCAAAAGGCAAGAAAATCCCTATGTACATGGCCACATGGCTGACAGGGTCTTGGTGCTCCAGCCTGGTGTCAGGCCTGAACCCCTGAGATGGAAGAGCCAAGTTCAGGACACTGGACCACCAGAGACCTCCGGCCCCAAGTAATAGCAATCGGCGAGAACTCTCCCAGAGATATCCGTCTCAACGCTAAAACCCAGCTGCAACCAATGGCAAGCAAGCTCCAGTTCTGGGCACCCCATGAGAAACAACTAGCAAGACAGGAATACAACCCCACCCATTAGCAGAGAGGCTGCCTAAAATCATAATAAGGTCACAGACACCCCAAAACACACCACCAGACACAGTCGTGCCCACCAGAAAGACAACGTCCAGCCTCATCCCCCAGAACACAGGCACCAGTCCTGTCCACCAGGAAGCCTACACAACCCACTGAACCTACGTTACCCACTGGGGGCAGACACCAAAAACAACGGGAATTACAAACCTGCAGCCTTCAAAAAGGAGACCCCAAATACAGTAAGTTAAGCAAAATGAGAAGACAGAGAAATACAGAGCACGTGAAGGAGCAAGGTAAAAACCCATCAGACTAAACAAATGAAAAGGAAATAGGCAGCCTACCTGAAAAAGAATTCAGAGTAATGATAGTAAAGATATCTAAACTCTTGGAGATAGAATGGAGAAAATACAAGAAACTTTAACAAAGGCCTAGAAGAACTAAAGAGCAAACAAACAATGATGAACAACACAATAAAAAAAATTAAAAATTCTCTAGAAGGAATCAAAAGCAGAATAACGGATAAGTGACCTGTAAGATAAAATAGTGGAAATAACTATCACAGAGCAGAATAAAGAAAAAAGAATGAAAAGAATTGAGGACAGTCTCACAGACCTCTGGGACAACATTAAATGCACCAACATTCGAATTATAGGGGTCCCAGAAGAAAAAGAGAAAAAGAAAGGGACTGTGAAAATATCTGAAGAGATTATAGTTGAAAACTTCCCTAATATGGGAAAGGAAATAGTCAATCAAGTCCAGGAAGCACAGAGAGTTCCATACAGTATAAATCTAAGGAGAAACAAGCCAAGACACATATTAATCAAAGTATCAAAAATTAAATACAAAAAAAAATCTTAAAAGCAGCAAGGGAAAAGCGACAAATAACATACAAAGGAATCCCCATAAAGTTAACAGCTGATCTTTCAGCAGAAACTCTGCAAGCCAGAAGGGAGTGGCAGGACACTTTTAAAGCGATGAAAAGGAAAAACCTACAACCAAGATTACTATACCAAAGAAGGATCTCATTCAGATTTTTTTTTAAATAAAAGAGATTTCCCTTTTTATTTTTTAATTAATTAATTAATTAACTGATTGATTAATGTCTGCGTTGGGTCTTCATTGCTGTGCGCAGGTTTCTACACAGACTGGCTGAATGGATACAAAAACAAGACCCGTATATATGCTGTCTACAAGAGACCCACTTCAGACCTAGGGACACATACAGACTGAAAGTGAGGGGATGCAAAAAGATATTCCATGCAAATGGAAATCAAAAGAAAGCTGGAGTAGCAATTCTCAAATCAGATAAAATAGACTTTAAAATAAAAACTGTTACAAGAGACAAGGAAGAACACTGCATAATGATAAAGTGATCTATCCACGAAAATATAACAATTGTAAATATTTATGCACCCAACATAGGAGCACCTCAATACATAAGGCAAATGCTAAGAGTGGTAAAAGGGGAAATTGACAGTAACACAATCATCCATAGTTGCTCCGTGGCATGTGGGATCTTCCCAGACCAGGGCTTGAACCCATGTTCCTTGCATTGGCAGGCAGATTCTTAACCACTGCGCCACGAGGGAAGCCCCTCATTCAGATTTGAATGGAGAAATTAAAATTTTACAGACAAGCAAAAGTTAATAGAATTCAGCACCACCAAACCAGCTTTACAACAAATGCTAAAGCAACTTCTCTAGGCAGGAAACACAAGAGAAGAAAAAGACCTACAAAAACAAACCCAAAACAATAAAGAAAATGGTAATAGAAACATACATATCAATAATTACCTTAAATGTAAAAGGATTAAATGCTCCAATCAGAATACACAGACTGGCTGAATGGATACAAAAACAAGACCCGTATATATGCTGTCTACAAGAGACCCACTTCAGACCTAGGGACACATACAGACTGAAAGTGAGGGGATGCAAAAAGATATTCCATGCAAATGGAAATCAAAAGAAAGCTGGAGTAGCAATTCTCAAATCAGATAAAATAGACTTTAAAATAAAAACTGTTACAAGAGACAAGGAAGAACACTGCATAATGATAAAGTGATCTATCCACGAAAATATAACAATTGTAAATATTTATGCACCCAACATAGGAGCACCTCAATACATAAGGCAAATGCTAAGAGTGGTAAAAGGGGAAATTGACAGTAACACAATCATCCATAAAAGGGGAAATCAACAGTAACACAATCATAGCAGGGGACTTTAACACCCCACTTTCACCAATGGACAGATATCCAAAATGAAAATAAATAAGGAAACACAAGCTTTAAATGACAGATTAGACAAGATGGACGTAATAGATATTTATAGGACATTCCATCCAAAAACAGAATACACTGTCTTTTCAAGTACTCATGGAACATGAGTACTTTTCAAGTACTCATTTTCAATTACTAATGGAACATAGGATAGATCATATCTTGGGTCACAAATCAAGCCTTGGTAAATTAAAAGAAAAATGAAATCGTATCAAGTATCTTTTCTTACCACAACACTATGAGACTAGATATCAATTACAGGAAAAAAACTGTAAAAAATAAAAACACATGGAGGCTAAAC
>NC_041232.1:33143602-33211391 GCF_002837175.3 Physeter macrocephalus
AAAAGGAGAAGTAACAACTGACACTGCAGAAATACAAAGGATCGTGAGAGATTACTACAAGCAACTGTATACCACTAAAATGGAAAACCTGGAAGAAATGGACAAATTCTTAGAAAAGCACAACCTTCTGTGACTGAATCAGGAAAAAATAGAAAATATCTGAAGAAATTAAAGAGGAAATCAAAAAATACCTAGAAACAAGTGACAATGAAAACACGATGCCCCAAACTTAAGGGATGCAACAAAAGCAGATCTAAGAGGGAAGTTTATAGCAATACAATCCTACCTCAAGGAACAAGAAACATCTCAAATAAACCTGAAATTGAAACTGATTAGAAATCTTCCAACAAGCAAAAGCCCAGGACCAGATGGCTTCACAGGTGAGTTCTGTCTAACATTTAGAGAAGAGCTAACACCTATCCTTCTCAAACTCTTCTAAAATATAGCAGAGAGAGAGGAACACTCCCAAACTCCTTCTACGAGGCCACCATCACACTGATGCCAAAACCAGACAAAGATGTCACAAGAACAGAAAACTACAGGCCAATATCACTGATGAACATAGATGCAAAAATCCTCAACAAAATACTAGCAAACAGAATCCAACAGCACATTAAAAGGATCAAACAACATGATCAAGTGTGGTTTATCCCAGGCATGTGAATATTCTTCAATATATGCAAATCAGTCAATGTGAGAAACCATATCAACAAATTGAAGGATAAAAACCATATGATCATCTAAATAGATGCAGAAAATGCTTTTGACAAAATTCAACACCAATTTAAGATAAAAACTCTCCAGAAAGTAGGCAGAGATGAAACTTACCTCAACATAATAAATGCCATATGAGAAACCCACAGCCAACATCATTCTCAATGGTGAAAAACTGAAACCATTTCCTCTAAGATTAGGAAGAAGACAAGGTTGCCCACTCTCAACACTATTATTCAACATAGTTTTGGAAGTTTTCGTCACGGCAGTCAGAGAAGAAAAAGAAATAAAAGGAATCCAAATTGGAAATGAAGAAGTAAAACTGTCACTGTTTGCAGATGACATGATACTATACATAAAGAATCCTAAAGATGCTAACAGAAAACTACTAGAGCTAATCAATGTATTTGGTAAAGTAGTAGGATACAAAATTAATGCATGGAAATCTCTTGCATTCCTATACACTAATGATGAAAAATCTGAGAGCGAAATTAAGGAAACACTCCACTTTACCACTGCAACCTAGGAATAAATCTACCTAAGGAGACAAAAGATTTGTATGTAGAAAACTATAGAATACTGTTGAAAGAAATTAAAGATGATACAAACAGATGGAGAGATATAGCATGTACTTGGATTGGAAGAACCAACATTGTGTAAATGACTATACTACCCAAAGCAATCTACAGATTCAATGCAATCCCCATCAAACTACCAATGACATTTTTTACAGAACTAGAACAAAAATTTCACAATTTGTATGGAAACATGAAAGACCTCGAATAGCCAAAGCAATCTTGAGAAAGAAGAACGGAGCTGGAGGAATCAGGCTCCCTGACTTCAGACTATACTGCAAAGCTACAGTAATCAAGACAGGATGGTACTGGTACAAAAACAGAAATATAGGTCAATGGAATAGGATAGAAAGCCTAGACATAAACCCATGCACATAGGGTCACCTTATCTTTGATAAAGGAGGCAAGAATATACAATGGAGAAAGGAGAGCCTCTTCAATAAGTGGTGCTGGGAAAACTGGACAGCTACATGTAAAAGAATGAATTTAGAACACTTCCTAACACCATACACAAAAATAAACTCAAAATGGATTAAAGACCTAAATGTAAGGCCAGGCACTATAAAACTCTTAGAAGAAAACATAGGCAGAACACTCTATGACATAAATCACAGCAAGATCCTTTTTGACCCACCTCCTAGAAAAATGGAAATAAAAACAAAAATAAACAAATGGCACCTAATGAAACTTAAAAGCTTTTGCACAGCAAAGGATACCATATACAAGATGAAAAAACAACCCTCACAATGGGAGAAAATATTTGCAAATGAAGCAACTGACAATCAGTATCAATCTCCAAAATATACAAGCAGCTCATGTAGCTCGATATCTAAAAACAAACAACTCAATCGAAAAATGGGCAGAAGAGCTAAACAGACATTTCTCCAAAGAAGATATACAGATTGCCAACAAATACATGAAAGGATGCTCAATATCACTAATCATGAGAGAAATGTAAATCAAAACTACAATGAGGTATCACCTCACACCGGCCAGAATGGCCATCATGAAAAAATCTACAAACAATAAATGCTGGAGAGGGTGTGGAGAAAACCCTCTTGCACTGATGGTGGGGACATAAATTGATACAGCCACTATGGAGAACAGTATGGAGGTTCCTTAAAAAACTAAAAATAGAACTACCGTATGACCCAGCAATCCCACTACTGGGCATATACCCTGAGAAAATGATAATTTAAAAACAGACATGTACCACAATGTTCATTGCAGCAGTATTTGCAATAGCCAGGACATGAAAGCAACCTGTGTCCAGCTCTATTTACAATAGCCAGGCCATGGAAGCAACCTAAGTGTCCATCAACAGATGAATGGATAAAGAAGATGTGGCACATATATACAATGAAATGTTACTCAGCCATAAAAGGAAACGAAATTGAACTATTTGTAGTGAGGTGGATGGACTTAGAGTCTGTCATACAGAGTGACATAAGTCAGAAAGAGAAAAATACTGTATGCTAACACATATATATGGAATCTAAAAAAAAAAAAAAAAAGGTTCTAATGAACCTAGGGGCAGGACAGGAATGGCAGACGTAGGGAATGGACTTGAGGACACGGGCAGGGAGGAGGGGTACGCTGAGACGAAGTGAGAGAGTAGCACTGACATATATACACTACCAAATGTAAAGTAGATAGCTAGTGGGAAGCAGCTGCATAGCACAGGGAGATCAGGTTGGTGCTTTGATACCACCTAGAAGGATGGGATAGGGAGGGTGGAGGGAGATGCAAGAGGCAGGGGATATGGGGATAGATGTATACATATAGCTAATTCACTTTGTTATACAGCAGAAACTAACACACCATTGTAAAGCAATTATATTCCAATAAAGATGTTAAAAACAAAAGAAAACAAAGTCCTAGAAGAAAACATAGGCAGTAAGCTCCCTGACAGTGGTCTTGGCAATGATTTTTTGGGATTTGAGACCAAAAGCAATGGCAACAAAAGCAAAAATAAACACGTGGGATTATATCAAACTAAAAGACTTCTGCACAGCAAAAAAATGATCAACAACATGAAAGGGTAACCTATGGAATGGGAAAAAATATTTGCAAAGCATTTATCTGATAAGGTGTCACTATCCAATATCCATAAAGAAGTAATACAACAATAGCCGATAAATAAATAATGAAATCTAAAAAATGGGCAAAGGACCTGAGTGTACATTTTTACTAAGATATTCAAACGGACAACAGGTACTCAACATCATGAATCATTAGGGAAATGCAAATCAAAACCACAGTGAAACTCTCATGCCTTTGAGAATGGCACTTACATAGAAAAGATAAGAGATAAATGCTGGTAAGAATGTGGAGAAAAGGGATCCCTTGTGCACTGTTAGTGTGTTAGTGTAGTTGTACATTTGTACAACTACCACAGAAAACACTGATTTCCATGGAGGTTCCTAAAGAAATTAAAACTAGAACTACCACATGATGCAACAATTCCACTCTAGGTATGTATCTGAAGGAAACAAAATCACTATGCTGAAGAGATTCCTGAACCCATATGTTCACTGCAGCACTATTTACAACATAGAAACAGCCTAAGCATCTACTGACAGATAAATGGATAAAGAAAATGTGGTATATGTGTATATATATATACACACATACACATATGTACACACGATGGAATACTGTTCAGCCATAAAAGAAGGAAATCCTGCCATTTGTGACAACATGGATGGACCTTGAGGGCAGTACTCTAAATGAAATAAGTCAGACAGAGAAAGACAAATATTACATGATCTCACTTACAGGTGGAATTTTGAAAAAACAAGCCAACAAAAAGATCATATTTGTGGTTACCAGAGGCAGGGGGTTAGGGAGTGGGAGAACCGATAGAGGTCAAAAGGTACAAACTTATAGCTATAAGATAAATAAGTCCTGGGAATGTAATATACAACATGTGTATATACCAAACACTACTGTTTGGTATATCTGAAAGTTGCTAAGAGAGTAGATCCTAAAAGATCCCATCACGTGGAAAAAAACCATTTTTCCTCCTTTTTCTTTTTGGCATCTATATGAGATACGGATTTTAACTAAAGTTACTGTGGTAATCATGTGGCAATGTAAGTCAAGTCATTAAACTGTACACCTTAAATTTACAGTTCTGTATATCAATTATATCTCAACAAAAGAAAAAAAAAAAACCAAGGGGAAAAGATGGGTTATCCAATAGAAGGTATTGAGATATATGAGTGAGCCATTTAAAAAATAAAATTTCCTTTTCTTTAATGTTAAAATAAATTGCAGATGGTTTAAGACTTAAACACAATACAAAGAAGCCATAAAAATACTAGGGAAAAAAGCAAAAGCACTTTTTAAAAAACATGGGAGTAAAGGAGACCATCCTAAGTGTGGCTAATTACCTAGGATTCTGTTAAGTGGGAAAGAAAGCATAAGAAACCTATGAATGCTCTCATTGATTCTTACATTGCTATAGTGTTCAGTTGCACTACCTCAAGCAAATTAAGATAGGAAGGAGGGGATTTCAACCTATGCCTCCAAGTCTATGTAATGGACTTGGAGGCATCTCAAGAGGTCCCTCCCCGATAGAAGCCAAAGCAGGTACTCCATACAGAAGCTCCTGTATCACTGTGGAAATGCTATCTCCCTAAAACATAACAATGACCTAAGCTGCTTAGGCAAACAAGGGTAAGGTGTTCTAATGACAATAGGGGTATTTGGAGGGAATAGCAGGGAGGTGGTTACCCAATGTCCACGTGTATCACTGAGGAGAGGCAAACTGAACACATAAAAGTTATACATAAAGTTCAATAAAACTTAAGTTCTATTAATGGACTATGGTAGTGGATTTCTACTTCTCTCTTGAAAATTGGTGGTGCTGAATGTACCAGTATATTTCCTGGGTCAAAATCCATCCCCAGTGCCTGCCTACATTTAGTTATGGGCTTGCTGATGGCCAAGAGAATGTCAGGGGACAGTATTAGTTCTAAGGATTCCAGCACTAAGTAGGACAGGAAACTCAGAAGCTATAGAAGGAAGAAACTGCATTAGACTAGGTAAAAATGTACATATTTACATTTGCAACCAATTAAAATACAGCACATAAATCAAAAGGATAATGAGGGAAAAACATTTGCACCATATACATAAGAGCTTATTTACCCAATTCAACTCTTTTTGACATACAAAATGGCGATCTTGCAAATAAACAAGATAAAAAAGTCAAAAGACATGAATACGCAGTTATAATGTGTGAATATTCAAGTTTAAAAACAAAAATTGCAAATACAAAAAAATTATCTTTTGCTTGTCATGTTGTCAATTATTAAAAACATCGATAAGCTTAATATATAAGGAGTTCAATATATAAAGGCTTATAGTAATGCCAGAAAGAAATAAATATAAAATAGGCCAAAAAAGCACATATAAGCAAATTATAAGAAATAACAATGATAATCATAAATCATACAAAAACATAATCACTTTAATAATATATTAAAACAAGCTACATTTCCACCTCCCAAATGGGTAAAGATTTTAAAACAATAATGCCTATCATGTGGGAAAATGGGTATTCTCAGACATTGTTGAGGACCTTTTAACTGGTGCAATTTTTCTGGAGGGAAATTTCTTAATATGTCTCAAAAGTTGAAAAAAAACACATAATTTGCATAGCAAAAATGCACCTTTAAAACTATATCCTAAGGAAATGTTTTAAGTTGTTGCCTCTGAGTTGTGGGATTATGAGTATACCAATTTCTGTGTATGTGTTTCTGTATTTTCCAGAACTTTTGCAATGAATATGGACTTTAAATAAAAAGGGGAAGAAAACCAAATTCATGTTATGGGGGAAATTCCTACTGACTTATTTTGCTGTGTTTTTTTTTTTTCTGTTTGTTTGTTTGTTTTTGAGCTGTAAAACCTCATGAAAACAAATGATCTCCTTGCCATTGTGATATTTCCTTTCCTCACCTCTGGAATCATATATTAACATTTGGAAGAACTTAAAATCAAACATGCTTTGAAAACTGAAAACTGTTGGTAAAAGCAAGATTGGGAAAGAAATAGAAATACCCTGAGGAAAAAAAAATCTTTCCTATATATATATAGTTAAAATGAGAAATCAAATACCTTGATGCAGTCTATTAGCCAAACCAAGGCTGCCACAATGTGAGGCCATGTATGAGGGGCCCCCACTGTATACATGGAGCTTTTCGATAATGCAAAAGGATACCTATGAAAAATCAGAAAACATAAGCCAGTATGTTAATTTTGTAAAAATAATGGCTAAATTAAGCAAGAAATTACATTAAAAAAAATTCCACATATATACCATCAGTCTCGACTTGTTTAACTCTCTCGTTGTGGAGCACAGGCTCCGGACGCGCAGGCTCAGCGGTCATGGCTCACGGGCCCAGGCGCTCCGCGGCATGTGGGATCTTCCCGGACCGGGGCACGAACCCGTGTCCCCTGCATTGGCAGGCGGACTCTCAACCACTGCGCCACCAGGGAAGCCCTCTCGACTTGTTTAGAAGCAAGATACTTGTTGAGATTCTCTCCTTCGTCTTCTTACCCTCAAATGGTTTTGTGTATTTTTTGTTTTTTTTCTCTGCAGATTACTTTGTACATATATCCCCTAAGCTGCAGAACTTGATTTACAACCAACATGCTGGACTTCTCCCCTGAAAGACTGTTCCCTCAAATCCAATGTACCCCAAATAAACCACATGTATGTATTTCTCCTCCTCAAATCCATTTCTCCCTGTGTTTATTCTACACAGGCTTTTCTGGACTTTCTTACTCCATTTTCACCAGGGCTTCAATCCTATCTTTTCTGTTTCTATAAAATCTGCAGTATCTAGCCTATTCTATCTATTCCTCGTCACATCAGTAGTTGAGGGCTTTATGATCTATCATCTGTAGTTCAGTAATAATCTCCAAAAAGTTGTTTTTTTTTGCCTTTTCAATTTATCTTGCATATGTGTCCCATAGTGACCATCTTAAAATATATTATTTCTCCAACTCAAAATCTTTACACACTTATTGAGTTTCATTCTTTTCTGTGTTCCAACAATCTCTCTAGGCTAATGAGAAATATAACATACAAACCCAAGATCTTTAAAGATTCTTGGAACCTCTTCTTCAAACTTTGTGTCAGGAAGTTCATACGAAGGGCACAGGAAGCCATAAAGAAAAGTGAAGATCTTTAGGAAGTCTTTAACAGAAGGAGCTTGTAGAGATTTCATAGATACGCTATATGCATAACCGTTTTCTGAAAGAAACTATAATAATTTTCATGAAACATCAAACATTTTACAATAGGAAAATTATTGAAAAATACTTAAGAAAACACTAACAATTTCGAATAGTTAAGATTATAAAATACCTCACAGAGCTGTCGAATACATTGCTGAATGAATGCTTTGTCATTAAGTGGTCTTGGGTCCTTGATTTTTTCAGAAGTGGAAAATATACCAAATTGACTATTCCGGGATCCATGTCCACTAGTTCTGTAAACATATTTTTAAAAAGTCAGTCAAAATTATTTCCTTCTATGGTCAAGCCTAAATTATTTCAAGGCAATTTTATATTTTAACATCAGCATCAAACATTAAAGTTCAATTCTTTGGTTTTTATTTAACTAAGATTTCTCTTACGCAAAGCAGAGAAAAAAAGAGCAAATAATGAAGATTAAAGTATAAAATGAGGTGGGAAGAAAAATACACTTCTGGTGCTCTGCATTACTAACACATACATCATCCTCTAAAACTGTGCATTTTGAGTCCACTAGGTCTTCTGCACCAACTGTTCTCCAGGTCTTTTCAATAACCCAGATTCTTTCAACATCCTACTTGCCCCTCCATGATTGCTCCTTCACTTCCAACCCCTTTATTTGCCATTATTTATTGCGGGAAAATTTGAGATGTTGAAACAGATTGTGGTTTTTTCCATGAACGTTGTTGTGTCGTGCAATATTATGTATCTGATTGTTATTTACCATAAATATATGTTGTTACTTTTTAGTCATTAATAGCTATAGCATATATGCTCCATCTTAAGCCCCTCCTCTCAAAACAAAACATCATTTGTTTAAATCTTTATAATGGTTTCTTTTGCTTCTCTTTGTGGCCCAATTTACCTAACCATTGTAGTTTATTAAATATCCTTGGGACAATAATTTTCCTTTCTGGACAGATGCCACAAAACTGAGTTACCATGAACACTGCTGTAATGTCTGAACTCTGTTCATCAAAACAATTTCTCCCTGCATGTTTGCTTGCTGCTTTCAAGTTCTCTCCTGACCAGGTTCTAGAAGTTCTTTAGCTTGGGCTCTCTGATGCCACTGCTCTGATTAACTAGCAAATTAGCTAATTCTTCTCCTAAGAATTTGCTATTTGAGATCCACTTTTCTACATACTGCTATTACTTAACCTTTAATTTTTTCTTTTTTACTAGGAAAGAATACATGTATAGACTCAGCTCTTACTCTACACAAAACTGTACTAATAGATAGCTTTTTAAATTATAAAAGAATTTCCCAACCAATCAAAATACTGTATCATTCAACTTATAGTTTAAGAGAATAGGGTCTAGAACCAGAGTCTGGTTAAAAATTCTGTCTCTGTTACTAGTTGTATGACCTTGGGTAAACTATTTAACCTCTGTGCTTTAATTTCCTAATGTCTAAAATGAAGACAATAACAGTATCTACACATAGGGCAGTTCTGAGGATTGATTAAAAGAGATATAAAATAGCACTTTTCTGGCTTACAAAAATGCTCAGCAAAAGTTAGATTCTATAATCATTATCATCAGTATCTCTGACATTCAGCTCTGAGATGAAAGTTACATTACAAAAATGCCTTAAGATTTTTTAACAACTAGAATAAACACCAGAAACAGTTTAACTTGGGTTCATGACAAAGACTTTTCATAGGGTAACAAATATGTCATCTCTAAATATTTTCAAAATAATTAAATAAACATTTGTTTTAAAACAAAGTTATATTTTGTTTTTGGTGAGATGAACAGTTTCTCTATTTTGGAGTTGGAAATTTCTTTAAAAAATTAACCTTATTGAGGTATAATTGCTTAGAATAAAATGCACCTGTTTAAAGAATATAATTTGATGAGGTTTGACAATATTTACATCGGTGTACTCTCTACCACAATCAAGATATTAAACATTTCTATCATCCCAAATCTTATCCCCCTTACCAGTCAATCCTTACCCTACCCCCAGCCTAGGCAACTACTGATCTACTCTAGACAGTGGCTCTCAAAGTGTGCCCTAGGGGATCAAGAAGTCAAAACTATTTTCACAATAAAATTAAGAATTTTTTCACACTTTTCATTCTCATTCTTTCATTGAGTGTACAGTGGAATTTTCCAGAGGCTGGCTACATGATGTCAGATATTATAACAGACTGAATTCAGAAGCAGATATGAGAATTTAGCTATCTTCTATTAAGCCAGACATTAAAGAGATTTGCAAAAATATAAATGTCATTCTTCTTACTGAAATAGTTTTGTTTTTAAAAAATTAAAGCATGTTATTTATATTAACATTTAATGGGTTACTGTTATTTTATTTTACTTTAAAAAAAATATTTACTTAATTAATTAATTTATTTATTTGGCTGCTTCGGGTCTTAGTTGTGGCACGCAGGATCTTCGCCGAAGCATGTGGGATCTTTCGTTGCGACGTGCGGGCTCTTCATTGCAGCATGCAGGCTTCTCTCTAGCTGTGGCGTGTGGGTTTTCTCTTCTCTAGTGGAGGTGCGCGAGCTCAGTGGTTGTGGCGCGTGGGCTTAGTTGCCCCGCTGCATGTGGGATCTTAGTTCCCTGACCAGGGATAAAACCCATGTCCCCTGCATCGGAAGGCGGATTCTTTATCACTGGATCACAAGCACAGTCCTGGGTTATTGTTATTTTAAACTGAATTAATACATACTAATTTTTTTCTCAGTTTCATTTTCTAATATAGTTAATATCAATAGATACAGCCCACAAGATAAAAGCTCTTTGGAGTCCTTAATTTAGGCTCAGCGGCCATGGCTCACGGGCCCAGCCGCTCCACGGCATGTGGGATCTTCCTGGACCGGGGCACGAACCTGTGTCCCCTGCATCGGCAGGCAGACTCTCAACCACTGCGCCACCAGGGAAGCCCTGGAGTCCTTAATATTTGAGTATAAAAAAGTCTTTGGCTAAAATGTTGAACTAGATGATGGTTCCTAATTTTAAAATGCTATGATTCCATAGTATGTGAAAGCTATGTGTAGAATTTTCAATCAAGTATTCACTCGTAACAATGAAATAGTGGTCTAAATGTTCTGATATATCTCAGCACAACCTAAAGCAAATATAACCATTTTAACCATTTAAAACAGAGGAAAACTAGATTATAACTTTCTCTTGAAAGGGACCATGCTATCTAATTTTTTGTATTTTGACAGAATCTAGCTCAATGCATGGCTAGATGAATCCCTTCCATTAGAATTAATTTAAAAAGTCATTACCTTTTACCAAACACAGAGGCTTTTCTTTCAGATGTGGGTTTGTTTATATTCAATTTTCCAAAGGTTGATTTCTCTTTGCTTTAAGAAAGGAAGAAAAACAAACTCTTTAAATAAGTGGAAAAATATTAGTTCAAGAAACTTTTGTAAATACATTGGAACCAACCCCTCTTCCTCATTACCTATAAGAATAATTCAAAATCATGAAATTTTTTTTTTTTTTTTTTTGCGGTACGCGGGCCTCCCACTGTTGTGGCCTCTCCCGTTGCGGAGCACAGGCTCCGGACGTGCAGGCTCAGCAGCCATGGCTCACGGGCCCAGCCGCTCCGTGGCATGTGGGATCTTCCCGGACCGGGGCACGAACCCGTGTGCCCTGCATCGGCAGGCGGACTCTCAACCACTGTGCCACCAGGGAAGCCCAAAATCATGAAAATTTTTAGCAGCAATCATAGCTATCAAAAATACGATAGGCTTACAACACAGTATGAGTTTTAACACTAAAATGTTAAGAAAAAAGGAAGAAAAAACCCCATATCTACATTGTAATTTTAATTATCCTAAAATTTGTACATTTATGGATAACAACTTCAAAGGAAAAGAAATGACTTAAATATAGATATTTTCAATCATAGAATGATAGGCACATTTAAAATTTTTTCTTTTGAGGCTCACTATTAGACTGCAGCTATAGTTAAGAACATACATTGAGTCAATTACAGACCAGAAACATTGACAAAGGCAGCCTTTTAGCTTTGAATGCAATTCAAGGCACAAACCTTTTGGAGTAGTAATGTGCAACAGTACAAAACATTTCTCTGATTTCAGAAGAAAAAAATGTATAAATATTTCAAATTTCTAAAAGTAGCAGAGGCTCATACTATGTAAACCCAAGTAACTTAAGAACAGTTAGCAAGTAACTTGTACCTTGGTAATAGAGAAGGACTGATAGCACTCAACATGGTTACAAATAGCCTTCTCTTAATTGTAAGAAATTCATTCATAGGGAAAAATTAGTTTATGATTTTAAGTTCTTTTTTTTCGCCTCATTTTATTTTTTATTAAAAAAATTAAAAAAAAATTGAAGTCAGTTGATTTACAATGTTTCAGGCGTATATAGTAAAGTGACTGAGATATATATACACACACACACATACATACTTTTTCGGATTCTTTTCAATTACAGATCACTACAGGATATTGACTATAGTGATAGCAAGTTCTTTGGGGCACCTTTTTTTTTTCCAGTGAATCCTGAGGAAATAGTTTGGAGAAGTGGTGTTCTGTAGGCTGCTACTAAACTGCAGCTAATTGTCAGGGCAAATAATACCTTTCATTGAGAACTGTGCTAGCTGGATACACCGCAGTAAATAGAAGCTACAGCACAGAACCTGCTCAAACAAGCAGCTCTACAGTAAAGGAGGAAAATAAAAGAGTGAAAGAGTGCTGAAAAGGAATTAGCAGTCCCTCAGGGATTGCCTAGCAAAAGACGTGTCTTTGGAGATTTAACTATCAAATGAGATAAAACACAACACCTAGTAACATGCCCACTTTTAGCCTTCACTGACTCCAAATTAGGTACCACTGAGAACAGATAAGATTCATCACAATATCACTCATACTACATCTTTGTATTAACCTCTTTTACAGATTTCTTTGCCAAAGACAATAAGGCATAGGTACTCACGTTTGAGGGGTATGGAGGCCTGGTTTATTTAAGTCCTGGGATCTTAATTCCTGCATAGAGAGGCGGCCAGCACCACCGGTGGAAAATGAACTGCGTTTCATGCTTATGACCTGCATTCACGAATTTGGTAATGAACAAGTCTTTCCAGACACAGATGGTACATTAAGCAACAACTATTATCTTTACCCTCAAACAGAAAGGCAGCCAAGTTTCACTGTTTTTTCAAGATAATCTTTCCCGGTCTATCTTTGCTTGTTCATGTAAGGTGAAGTCCTCATTTGCAGGGAACATCTATCTATTTAATTCCATTTAAAAATATTCAATACACATAAACACTTACTAACTGCCTACCATGTACTAGGGAGTGTGCAAGCAATGCAAACAATACAAAGGTGAATAAGGTATGATTCCTACCTTCACAGGGTATTTTTGGTAGTTAAACTGCTAAATCCTAACTCAGACCACATCACCACTGTTGGCTGTGCCTATTTCAATGGGAAGTCAGAGGCTACTGACAAGAATTACCTCTGATGTTTCCTTTTCTTTGGTCTTGGAACAGAGCTATTCAGTTTTCTTTTCCTAATGTCCATCTCTCCTGCTCTGTCCTTAACCTACTGTTTCCCATTTACATTATTCAATTACTGCCCCTCGTGCTTCAATCTCCCTCTCATCAAGGATAAATGATCTGGTCTACAGACTGCTTCCATTTTCTCAGGCCACATTCACATCTCATTCCCTTCCCATCTACTGAAACGGTTGCCTCCTGAGATACTCATGACTGACAAATCTTTTGATCCTATCTTAACTCTGAGGCATTAGACACTATACACCTAGCCCTTCCAAGTCCTGCCCTGGTTCCCAAGAAAGTGGACATCTGTGGTTATCCTTTTACTTCTTGGGGCTCTCCTTTGTCTCTTAAACTGATTACACTCTTTCCTTCTTTGTTTGGCTATTTCTTCTTCAGTATACGCTTCTGATCTATTAAACTTTTCCACTCTCACCTATCTGTCCACTCCCAATCTCCACTTAAAATGTTCTCTTAAAATCTGAGGTTAAGACTTTCAGATGTACTCCTTACACGGCCACCAGGATGTTACACTGGTATCTCAAACGCACCATAGCAAACAGTTCTTCATCTCGTCCTTCCTCTCCCTGCTCCCATCCATTCTTCCCCTTTTCCTCTCTCCATGTCCTCTTCACCCCACCAGTGTCACCTTGGCCTTCCCCTTCTCCCTTGGAAAATCACTGCCATAAGAAATTTATTGGACTCCGGGAAACTAGCGCCTCGCACAGATGGGGCCCGGGGGCCGGTTACAACAGCAAACACCAAAACATCGCTCCTCAGGGCCCGTGAATCTAACTTTTTGGCGCCCTGGCGTTCTCCCTCTAGCCCAGTGCTGCCTGAACAAAATTAACCCAAAGTCATTAGTCACCTTTCTTCCAGCTTCCCGATACGACGCAGCGACCGAACTGCTGTAAACCGTGCTACTGCCCGCTAGACTAGACGTCAGCCGCCAAAACACAACCCCCTTCTTCCACCCGCCGGCGCCGTTCGAATTTTAAAATCTCCGGCGGCGCTGACGTCATCGCGCACGACATGCGCGCGCGTGCGCAACTCTCGCGCGCCGCTCGTCGCCGGAACTCTGCGTGTTGGTGAAGTGCCGCCTCCTCACGGGGGCGCTCGGGGGTCTCCCGGCAGCTGTAAGCGTCCTCTGCAAAGACTGTCTGACCCTTAAATTTAGCTGTGAACACCCGAGCGCTTTACGTCCCTGAGTAGCGAGCAGAGCGCTCCAAGCAGCCCTGGAAACGTTTTTTCCGTACAGCAACATGGCGGCTCCTGTTGACTGTTAGAAAAGGAGATTTTTTTTTTTTTCCTTTGCCCTGAAAGGAGTGTCTTTCAGGACCACTGTTTAGATGGGTGCTGTTTCATGAAGCAAGTCTGGGAAGGCGGCGTGCACTTTTCTGACAAGGGAGGCGGCGAGGTAAGGAGATAGTGACGGCCGAGTGTGGGCGCAGTCGGCCCCAGGGTCGCGCTGCTGAGGCCGCCTCCAGGGTTCGGGCTCAGAGCTTGAGTGCTCTCTGGGGTTCCAGGTGCTCTAGCGGTGGCCTGCGGAAAGCTGGAGGATCCAGTGTGGAGCCGAGAATTAGGAGAGAAAAGTGACCTGAGCACAGTAGGTTACTTTGCTAAAATATGACATCCCCGCTTCCCTGCGTTTGAACTCAGAGGCAAACACAGCCCCAAACTTGGAGAGTGGTGGGTGGCGGGAGGGGAGCTCAGAGCCGAAGTCTGGATACCTGGGTCTTGTAGCAATTTGTGCCATCAACCAGTTGTAATTTTGGGCACGTCACCTTTCCTGAGTTTAGAACTTAATCAGGAAAGTTGGGTTTTACTTCTAGTGTCTAATTCTCAGAGGTGTTCGTTTGTTTTAAAGGAAGAGAATGTCTGTGGTGCGTGAGCTATCACCAGGATGGTTACTGGATCATCTTTCTTTCATTAACAAGATAAGTTATGAACTTCACCAGCATCATGAGCCTTGTTGCAGTAAAAATGAGCCTACTTCTTCTGTTCACGTTGATACTCTTCACATGGATTCTATGTCCTCTTTTGGAGCCTCTGCTACCTGTATTGCTTCTACCACTAAGCCAGAAAATGATGATGGAGGAAATTGTGAAATGTTCATACAAAAATATGTTTTTCGATCTGAACTGTTTGATGTCACCAAACCTTATATAACTTCTGCTATTCACAAAGAATGCCAACAAAGTAATGAAAAGGAAGAGCTAGTAAATGATGTTAAGAAAGAAATCTCCATTTCTGTTAATGGGAAGGTAATAAGTTTTAAGAAATTTAAATTTTTCTACAGAGAACACAAATTTATTATTCCAGCATCTCATATATCTTGTGATTTACTAAGTATAAAGAATAGTCAATAAAGCATAATAAGACTTTAGCATATCCAGAGTGATTTTTAACTTTTTGCTAACATTCTACCATTCTTAGAAGACCAAATTTGCGTATTTCAGAAGTAAGCAAAGTTGATTCAAAAGTGAATGCTCTGTAAATTAAACAAACAAAATTAAGTAACAAGAAACCCTGTCTGCCTAGGTTTTCGTATTAATTGCATGTTTTTACACCTATTTTTGCTCAAAAATATGTTTCTTTTTCTGTAAAATTCTGAAGCAGTATAAAGGGGGAATTTTAGAGATTTATCCTTTGGGGATAAGCTTGTATAATAAATGTTTGGAAGAAGGGTGATATTTTTGAAAAGTTTCTAGTGATAAAGCTAGACAGCTACTATGGAAAATATATATTCTTAAAGTATATATATTTGTATACACATTGGTGCAATCAAAAGTTTTGAGAATGCCATATAGAGTCAAATTAATTATGCTTGAATACTTTTTATGTATTTGAAGAGCTCAGAGGTGATTACACAAAATACACTTCAGATAGATTATATTAACATGTTCTTTGTTAGAGATAGGAATTACATTCATTATTCACCCAATAAATGTTTGAGATCTTTCTATGTGCTGTTGTGCAAAGATTGATGAAACAAAATATAATGTCTACCTTTTTTAGATCTTACAATTGAGTGGGGAAGAAAGATACTAAATAAGAAAGCATGTTGAGAATTAGAATAAGGGAAGTAATAGAGAGTCCATGTATTTATTCAGCCCAAGAACTTTTGTTGTTAGCCTGCTAGGAGTTTGCCACCATGTAGGCACTGAGATTTCAGCAATGAAAAGTAACAAAGTCCCTGCTCTATATTGCAGTCTTACATGTTCTTTGCTATGGAGTTGTTAGATGTAGAACAGTGTTAATATATCTTATTTATACCTAATCCTCAGATTACACATAAAGATCTGTTAAAAGTATATTGCAAATTGTTTTTGTTATAGAAATTAAGAAAGTTCAGAATAATTATACCATATATCAACTGATAGATGACACTGGTGACTCTTATACAGTGTCACAGTTTCCTTGTGTTCTATGGATGTCAGTGCCATTTTATTATGTTGTACTAGTTCTTACTAATAGTAGATAATGCCTACATGGCCTTTTATCACCCATTAAGTTTGTAGTAATAGTAATAATAATAATTATTATTATTTGGGAAATCTTACCTCCCCAGTCCACACTCTTTGCACTTATTTCGACCTCAGTAGTTAATTATTACCTCTTAAAGAATGAGATACACAATATGGAAAATGTGATAAAGAAAAAAGAAGTACTAATATATTTCAAAATATCATTATTTTGATGGATGGCCACATAATTTTTTTCCCTGTAATTTACTCTTTAGAAGCGTAAGAGATGTGTTGTTTTCAATCAAGGTGAATTGGATGCTATGGAATACCATACAAAGGTACGGTGTAAAATATTCATTGATGACTTTGGAAGGTTAATGTGAACTAGTATAAATAAATGGACAACATAAATAAGGATGTTCTTAAAAATCAATCAGTCATTTTTAAAAAAATTACTATTTATTTATTTATATTTACTTTTGGCTGCTTTGGGTTTTAATTGCCACTGCCGAGCTTTCTCTAGTTGTGGCGAGCTGGGGCTACTCTTCATTATGGTGCACAGGTTTCTCATTGCGGTGGCTTCTCTTGTTGTGGAGCACGGGCTCTAGGTGTGCGGGCTTCAGTAGTTGTGGCTCGCGGGCTCAGTAGTTGTGGCTTGTGGGCTCAGTAGTTGTGGCTCGCGGGCTTTAGAGTGCAGGCTCAGTAGTTGTGGTGCACAGGCTTAGTTGCTCTGTGGCATGTGGGATCTTCCTGGACCAGGGCTTGAACCCGTGTCCCCTGCATTGGCAGGCGAATTCTTAACCACTGCGCCACCAGGGAAGTCCCTCAAGCAATCATTTTGATCAAGGTTAGAATTTAACAGTGGAGTGATTTATCATTACTTTTATTGTAATGAACAATTTAAACCGATTTTTATTAAAATCTCATATACTTCTCATTTACATATTTAACATAAGTAAACTTATGCTATATTGGTTAAGTCCAGAAATTTTCTGAGTTATAAAAGCCTACTGTCAGTAGGTAAAACAACTTAAGATAGTGGCAGAAGAAAGTGAATAATATGAAGGATGTATTTCTAGAACTCAGAGGTTACTGAGATCTGGGAGTTAAAGAAATGAGAGGAAACAGGGTACAAATTGTTTTAGATCTCATTGTCTTTCCTACTTTTATTTACTTAATCTTTAATTGCTGACATTTAGGTATAGTATGCACATGTCATTTTCTATATTTATGTGTGGTATCCGCAGGATAAATTTCGACAGTCAAATTTCTGGGTCAGAGGGTTTGAACATTTTGATAGATACTGCCAAATTGCTGCTATGGAGATTGTATCATCTTATTAGCACACTAGAAATGTATAATTTTGCCTGTTTTCCCACATCCTCACCATTACAGTATATTATCTGTTTTTTTCTTTTTTTTTTAAATTTATTTATTATTTTTGGTTCCATGGTGCATGGGCTTCTCATCGTGGTGGCTTCTCTTGTTGTGGAGCACGGGCTCTAGGTGTGCGGGCTTCAGCGGCCGTGGCTCACGGGCCTGGCTGCTTCATGGCATGTGGGATCCTCCTGGACCAGGGCATGAACCCGTGTCCCCTGCATCGGCAGGCGGACTCTCAACCACTGCGCCACCAGGGAAGCCCTCTGTGTATTCTTATTTATTGAGTGTTATTATCAAATGTGGTTACTGAATTTTATCAAATTTTTTTTTTTTTTTTTTTTGCGGTACGCGGGCCTCTCACTGTTGTGGCCTCTCCCGTTGCAGAGCACAGGTTCCGGACGTGCAGGCTCAGCGGCCATGGCTCACGGGCCCAGCCGCTCGGCATGTGGGATCTTCCCGGGCTGGGGCACGAACCCATGTCCCCTGCATTGGCAGGCGGACTCTCAACCACTGCGCCACCAGGGAAGGCCCTATCAAATGTTTTTTAAGCGTCTATGGAGATTGAATGGATGATTTTTCTCCTGGTATTTTCCTTTGATTTAATCATATGTAACCACCTTACATTTGTAGTATATATTCCAAATGACCATGATGTATTATTTTTAAAATGTTCTGCTGGATTTTGTTGGCTACTATTTTATTTGGAACAGTCGTTAAGTGAGATTGGTCTGATATATTTAATTTTTTGTTTTATATATATAATTATATACAGATATTTACATATTTCAGTGTTGGAAGTTGGAAGTTTTTCTTTTTTTCTCCCCAATTCTCTGAAGTAATCTGTTCTTTAAAAGTTTGGTAGAGCTCCTCTTTGCATCCGTCTCAGTATGTTGCTTTTTTGTGGGGATACTTCTTTGACAGCTTTTCCTTTTTCCTCGTTGGAAATCAATTTTAGATTAAAAAAAATTCTTTTGTAGTCAATCTTGGTAAATTATGTTATCTTAGAATATTATCCATTTCATCTAATTTTTCAAATTTGTTCATGTGTAGTCTGCTTCTGTGGTTATTTTGCCTTCACTATTTATGTTGTACATTTACTCC
Source organism: Physeter macrocephalus (assembly GCF_002837175.3). Classification (NCBI taxonomy): domain Eukaryota; kingdom Metazoa; phylum Chordata; class Mammalia; order Artiodactyla; family Physeteridae; genus Physeter; species Physeter macrocephalus. Next base: position 33,162,598 of record NC_041232.1, read on the forward strand.
CTTTTCCTTGATAGATTAGCTGATGGTTTGCCTAATTTATTAGTTGTTTTTCAAATTAATTTACCTTAAAAATGTCTGACTTACTTCTGCTTTAATCCATTTTAATTTATTCCTTCTGTTTTTTTCTTTTTTTGACTTTTTGAGTTGTCTTAGTTCATTTTTTTTCTTCTTTTTTTTTCGGATGGAAGTATTCAATGTTATGATTTTTTTTCTCGGGGCACTGCAACATACCATAGGTTCTGATATGTTGTGTTGTAATTGTCATGATGTGAAATTTCATTGATATATATCATGGTTTTCTAGAGATTTGCTTAAGAGTTGTTTGTAATAGAGTTTTAAATTTCCATGCTGGAATGGTATTTTTGGTTTGATGGTTAATGTTATATTTATCTCCATAAAAAAATGCCAGATTGCTTTCCAAAGTAGTTGTACTGTTTTGCATTTCCCACCAGCAAAGTATGAGAGCTCTCTTTGCTTCATATCCTCACTAGCATTGATATCATCAGATTTTTGATTTTAGGAATTCTTTTAAGTGTGTAGTGGTATTTTATTGAGGTTTTAACTTGCATTTCCTTAATGACTAATAATGTTGAGAATCTTTTCATTTGCTATACATCCATCTGCTATACATTCTTTGTTGAAGTTTTCATAGGATCAGTGTTTTTTCATCCTTGAATATTTGAAGTAATTCACCAGTGAAATTATCTAGGCCTGGAGTTTCCTTTTGGGGAAGGTTTTTAGGAACAATATAAGGTTCTTTAATAGATAACAGGGATTTTCAGATTTTCTGCTTTTGCTTATGTCAGTTTTGGCAAGTTGTATTTTCTAAGAAATTTGTGTTTCATCCAACTTGTCAAATTTATTGTCATGAAGTTGTTCATAGTATTCTCTTATCATGCTTTTAATGTCTGTAGGATTTGTGATGATAAGTGATACCCCTTTTCATTCCTGATGTTGGTGATTTGTATTCTTTCCTTTTCTTGCTAGGGGCTTGTTATTTTGTTGTTGTTGTTTTTTCAAAAAACCAGCTTTTTTTTTTTTTTTTTTTTTTACTGTGGCAAAATATACATAAAATAAAATTTACCACTTTAACCATTTTTAGGTATACAATTCAGTTGTACTGAGTACATTCACATTGTTTTGTAACCATCACCATTATTTATCTCCTGAATGATTTTTTTTCCCCCAACAGGGAAGTGCCTATTTATCTATTTTTTTGTTAATGGACATTTGGGATGTTTCCACCTTTTAGCCATTGTGAATAATGCTGCTATGAACATGAGTGTACATATATCAGTTCCAGTCCCTGCTTTCAATTTTTTGGGGAATATACCCAGAAGTGGAATTATTGGATCATATGATAATTCTAATTTTTTGAGGAGCTGCCTTATTGTCTTCCACAGTGGTTGTACCATTTTACATTCCCACCAGCAATGCATAAGGGTTTCCAGTTTCTCCATATCCATGTCAGCACTTATTTTCTGTTTTTGTTTTTTTAACAGCCATCCTAATGGGTGTGAGTGGTGTTTCCCTGTGGTTTTGATTTGCATTTTTCTGATGATTTATGATGTTGAGCATATTTTTATGTGCTGTTGGCCGTTTTTATGTCTCTTTAGGAGAAATGTCTGTTCATGTCCCTATTCATGTCCTTCACTCATTTTTAAATTGGGTTTTTGTTGTTATTGAGTTTTAGGAGTTTTGTTCTTTTTGCTGGCCACACTGCACGGCTTTTGGGATCTTAGTTCCCTGACCAGGGATCGAACCTGCGCCCTTGGCAGTGAAAGCCTGGAGTCCTAACCACTGGACCGCCAGGGAATTCCCTAGGAGTTCTTTTATATTCTGGATATCAATCCCTTATCAGACACATGAATTGATGTCAAGTATATTCAAAGAACCAGCATTTAACTTAGTTAGTTTTCTTTACTGTCTATCTATTTTCTATTTTGTTGATATCTGTTCTCTATTATTTTCTTCTTTTTGGTTTACTTTGCTCTTTTTCTAACTTCTTAAAGTAGAAGCCTTTTGTCAGTGAATTTAGATTTTTTTTAATATAAGCACTTAAAGCTATAAGTTTGCCTTGAGTCATTGCTTTAGTTGCATTCCACATATTTTGATATTTTGTATTTTCACTTTCATTCACTTCAAAATATTTTCTAATTTCCTCTGTGATTTTATCTTTGACCTATATGAATTATTTAGAGGTCTGCTGTTTTGTTCCCAGATATTTGGGGTTTATCTTGATATCTTCTTGTTATTGATTTCTAACTTAAATCCATTGGGGTATAAGAATATACTCTGATGATTTCAATCCTTTAAAATTTATTGAGCCTTGCTTTATAGTCCAGCATATGAATTATCTTTGTGACTGTATTGCGTGCTATTTTTAATGTATTTTTGAATACGTATTCTATAGTTGTTGGATGCAGTGTCCTATGAATGTCAGGTTAAGTTGGTAGTGTTGTTCAGAACTTCTATGTCTTTAGAGATTTTTGGTTTAATTGGTCTGTCAATTATTGGGTAGATTTTTCTTAGGTGAGTTTAGAATGATGTTTTTAGACTAAGGCTGATTATTCCTTTTTACTGACACAAAATCCCTGTCAAGAGCTGGGATGAACTGTCTGAGATTTTACTCTATTTGGAAGCTAACAAGTTAGCAAGTTTAGGTCTCAGATTTTATTAAAATGGATTTAGACCAAGATTTTTTTAAAATAAGGAGTTTATTGCTCCCTGCATAGCAGGAAGCATATGCTTTTTGTTCACAGACTTCCCTTGTACTCCATGGGGACGATGCCAGGGAGCCTCGGTGTATGCTCTGCATGCAGTAGATTTGGTTCATAGCTAAAGAACCGCAAGGTTAGGGAACCCCAGTTTTTAAAAATAGGTTGCAAACAAACCTGTCCAACCTTTTGTCCCAGAGTGAGGCTTTATTAACCTTGACAGCAAACAGATCTGCCTTCTGGCTTGGAGGGAGACATGATCTCCGTCTTCCATGCTATATGAATATCCTTGTGTTGGAGGAACTGATCTTGAGGATATGACCACTGATTGACCTGGACACTTGGAGGCTCCTCACCCCTCCTTTGTCTTTGGACTGTACACTCTGCTCACCGTTCCCACAGTGGGAGCTGTTTTCAAGGACATAGCCTTGAGAGAGTAAGCTGTTGTTGAGACGATCTGGACTGTGTTTGTGACTGAACCCAGTTAAGAGCTCTGTATAAACTTTTAGGATTCTGGGCAACAGGTACAGAGATCTACTTGTCTTGCAGCCTCCTAAGACAAGCGTCGTTTGTAAGTTCTCTTGTTGTTAAACCTGCCATCTTCCCATCTAGAGTGGTCTGCCTCTTTTCTTTGGTCTCTCCTTGCCCTCTGTGTACGGGGGCCAGTTTCAGATTTCACCTGGGAAGCTCTTGAGGTTACAAACCAACACCTTGAAAATTTATTCTGGAACAAAAGCTATCAGTGCCTCTGCTCACACAGAGAGACCCATGGTGAAATGTCCTCCAATTGCCCTGTGAATCATGATGTTTTCTGGTCTGAGTGTTGGAAACAGGTACTATTCTTGGCCCTGTGAGAGCTCAAGACACTGTTTCTTTTAGTCCTCTTGGGTGGTTCTTTTCTTGGCCTTGGATAGTTCCCCCACACACTTGGAGTGATCAGTATTTAGGGGAATTTCTCCAGTGTGACTACCTGCAGATCTACAGAGTTCTCTCTGTACAGCTCTTTTCTCTCTGATACTCTCCTGGGTACTCTGTCTTGGCCTCCCCATATTCTCAGCTCTGTCTCCTCAACTATGGATTTCTTCTAGAGTCTGCCCAGATCTTCCTGTGCCTTGGAAAATCTCCGGGCAGTTAGCTGGGACAGTCATAGGGCTTACCTATGATTTCTTTCACTCTCCTTTGTTGCCTGATGTCCAGTGTCTTGAAAGCTTTTGTCCCTATTACTCCATCTTGGAAGTGGAAGTCTCTGGCTGCTTTGAGCGTTTTCAGCAATTTAATTGTGATGTTCCTTAATGTAGTTTTCTCTTCCTCCTCTTCCTCCTCCTCCTCCATTTGTTGATCTTCTTGGATCTGAGAATACATAGTCTTCAGCAAATTTAAAAATTTTTGGCTGTTATCTCCTCAAATATTTTTTCTGTCCCCTTCATTTTGGGCTCTTTTATTGCGTTGTTTTCAAGTGCATTAACCTTTTCTTCTTCAGTGTCTAATCTGCTGTAATTCCAATGTAGTGTATTTTTCACTTGTGCATTGTAGTTTTTAATCTCCAGACACTCAATTTGGTCTTTTCTTATAGTTTCCCTATCTCTTCTTAACAAGTTCATTTTTTCTTTACATTTTTGAACATATGAATATGGTTATAATGAGTGCCTTAATATCCCTTTCTACGTTTTTTTCCCCTAATCTTTAGAAATGGGCTGCACAAGCCCTGTGTGAACTCTGGGGATTTCTCCCTCTGATCATTTTATCTGGTTCTTTCCCTGACCTTGGGTATTTCATCACATACATGTGCTGATCACTACTCAGCTGGAGACTTGACCCTTTGCAGCTCTCAAGAGCTCTCTGTCTGTGCAGCTCTCTCCTCTCTGGTATCCTGCCCTGAAAACTCTAGCTTCCTTGGCCTTTGCAGACTCCCAGCTCTATCTCCTTAACTCAGAGAGACTGTTGGATTCTGAATGGGTCTCTTTCCTGTACTGCTACCTAGAAACTTTCTCAAGGCAGTAAGCTGGAGCAATTAGTTTCTCCTTTTTTAGGGACTACTGTTCTACACTGCTTAACATCCATCCAAGGTCTGAAAACCTTTTTTAAAAAATAATTTTTGGGCTTCCCTGGTGGCGCAGTGGTTGAGAGTCCGCCTGCTGTTGCAGGGGACACGGGTTCGTGCCCCGGTCCGGGAGGATCCCGCATGCCGCGGAGCGGCTGGGCCCGTGAGCCATGGCCGCTGAGCTTGCGCGTCCGGAGCCTGTGCTCCGCAACGGGAGAGGCTGCAACAGTGAGAGGCCCGCGTAACGCAGAAAAAAAAAAAAATTTTTTTTAAAAGTAATTTCAGATTAAAGGTACTTCATCTTGTCCAGAAGCAGAACTTGGCTTTTAATTTTATAATTATTTGGGTTGTATTATTGAAAACCTTTGTTTATATATTCATTTTATAGAGTTAATTTTTTTCTTTTTTCTTTTTTTTTTACAGTTCAAGCTATATTTTATAAAATCAAAGGTATATTTATTTTAAAATTAAATTACTAGGGGGACTTCCCTGGTGGTCCAGTGGCTAAGACTCCAAGCTCCCAATGCAGGGGGCCTGGGTTCAATCCCTGGTCAGGTAACTAGATCCCACATGCTGTAACTAAAGATCTCGCATGCTGCAATGAAGATCCTGCGTGCTGCAACTAAGACCCGGCGCAGCCAAATAAGTAAATAAATAAATAAATATGTAAAAAATTAAGTTACTAGAAAAATTTAAGATTAAATGTGATTTAAACTTAATTCTTTTTTTTTTGGCCACACTGCACAGCTTGTGGGATCTTAGTTCCCCGACCAGGGATTGAACCTGTGCCCTTGGCAGTGAAAGCATGGAGACCTAACCACTGGACTGCCAGGGTATTCCCTTAATTCTTTTTATAAATTAGAAATTCCACTTTCTTTTAGAAACATTATCAAATTTATCTTATAAAGTTTTAAGGATACATTTTCTACGTATTCAGTATATTGTTTGATTAGTTAATTTTCAGTGAGTTTATGAGATTTGTTTAATTCCACAGTTAAGAAATAGCATTTCAAAGGTATATTCACACTTTCTTTTTTTGTAGTATAAAGTTATTTTCCTGTAGGCATTAAGAATGTTGATTTCAATCCAAGAGTTGAAATATTCAAAGCATAGTAGGAACTTTATTATTTAGAAAATTGTTTTAATGTCAGTGACTTTTTAATGTACTTAAAAAAAATTCTCTTACAGATCAGGGGGCTGATTTTGGATGGATCTTCACAGTTAATCCAAGAAGGTCTCAAAAGTGGCTTTCTTCATACACTTTATGAAAAACGGGACAAGTATAGTGAGCCCATTACTTTACCACTTGATACCTGCAATTTGTCAGAATTATGTGAAATGGCAAAGCATTTGCCTTCTCTGAATGAAATGGAACTTCAGACGTTACAATTGATGGAAGATGATATATCTGTTACGGAGCAGGATTTATTTTTACGGATTGTTGAAAACAACTCTAGCTTTACAAAAATGATTACTTTAATGGGACAGAAATACCTGCTGCCACCAAAAAGCAGTTTTCTTTTGTCTGACATTTCTTGTATGCACCCGCTTCTGAACTGTAAGTAATTATTATGTTTATTATTAGAAAAAGATAATTTTTTTGTGGCCTCAGAAGTCAAGAACAAGTCTGAATGTTGAATGAGCATGAGCATTTTGTGATAGGGTAAACACTTAATTTTCTCAGTGTATTTTTTCTTTTAAATTCAATTTTAAAGTGCTGACTTCTGTCTTAAAAATTAAAAAACTTCTTATTACAAACAAAGGGTCAAAAATTTAACTAGTCCCAAAGAGAGTAAACGTAGTTACTGTTCTGTACTTAGGAGTTCAGAGTACAGTTGGGGTTGACCAAATAACTTTATTTAGCTTTTATTCATAGCAAAGTAGAAACACTTCATATATGAATGTTAATTCCCAAACCATTCCTAGCCTTTTAGGTTACATTTTAAGCTACTGTTCAAGTTTATTATCTAAAGTTTCTCAAAATATTTTCCTGTATAAAGTTAAAAAATTAGATATTTAAGTCCAGAGTCATATACACCTGAATTTGAATTTAGATTCTGAAGCTTAACTGTGAGTCTTTAGGCACTTCACAAAACTGAGCCTCAGTTTCCTAGTCTATAAAATGGATATGATAATACCTACTCCAAGGGTAATTTTGGGGATTAGATGAGATAATCTGCATCATGAGCTTAGCTCAGTGATTTATATGTTTCTAACAAATTATAACTGTTATAATATTCTAAGGGATGATGTAGGTAAGAGATATATTGATCAAATTGAATTTAATCTGTTTAATGTTATTTGGACATTTTTTAGCAAAATTTTACATTATTAACATAACATAGCTTATTAATGAAAAGCTTCTTTTAATTACTTTCAAACCGTCTTATAAATGATTGGTTATTCATGTCACAGTGTCATAAATTCTTCAGGGTAAATGACAAAATAACAAATTAATGAGAAATTCATGCTATATTTGAACATTTTTTTCCCCATTCTTTTTGATCTTTGTTACTCTAATAGTTTAAAAACCATCACCTCCTTATTTTAATTTGCATTCTTTTGATCACTTATGAGATTGTATGTTTACAAAAATATACCTCTGTTTATAAAAGGAAAAGGGACAGCTCTTCCTTACAGTAAAATTCCAATTAATAAATGTAGGTAGAATGATGTAACTAGAAAATTTCCATTTGGCACACATCATAGGATTTGGGTGTCAAAATAGTGGATGAAAAGATGAGATGCAGGATATTTGCACAGTCTTAAAATATCTCCCTGCAAAATACTTATTAATTACAAAGGTAAAACTGGAGAAACCTGGCTGACAGCATTTTAACCAAATGATCAAAGGTAGTATCACTAATAATGAGACATTTTGACACTGTGTTTCCTGATAATGTTGCTCTGATAAGGGCATGGTGGTACTCTTGCCAAAAATAAAGAACCTAAATTTAATCACGAGGAAATACCAAACCCAAACTTGAGGGACATTCTATAAAATGACTAGCCAGTAGTCTTCAAAAGTATCAAGGTCATAAAAGACAAAGAAGGACTGAGGAACTTTTCCAGATTGGAGGAAATTTAGGAGACATGGCAACTGAATGCAATGTGTGATCGTGGTCCAGAGAAAAGGACACTAGTAGACAATTGGGGACATTTTGTTGTGGTCAGTATATCAGTTAAAAGACAAGTTTTATTTCATGTAAAAAGTTGAAAAACAAAAGCAAAAAAACCACACCTACCCTATCTAGGCTTGAAATGACCATGTTAATATGGCTACCAAGACTTACAGGACATTTATAAATCATTGATGTCTAGCTAAGGGAGCTGTAGTTATTTTTAGGAAGTCTCTGCAATAGGTGAAATTATGGTAAAATCCCAGAGGTACTAAATTATAAGGGGAATCTCTTAATTTTTTTAGATAAATTATTTGAATAAATGCCGCAACTCCTTTTCTTGCATTCCAGTATATTTGTGTCTGTAGTGAATGCACTTCATTGTTGAAGAACATGTTAAGTTTTTTTTTTTTTTGCCATGTGACATGTGGGATCTTAGTTCCCCAACTAAGGATGGAACCCATGCCCCCTGCAGTGGAAGTGGAGAGTCCCAACCACTGTACTGCCAGGGAAGTCTCAGAACATGTTTAGTTTTTAAAGTGATACATATAGAAGATATTTTCTGAAATTGTCTCTTTGTTTTCAGGTAAGAAAACATATGATGTAATTGTGATAGATCCACCATGGCAGAACAAATCAGTTAAAAGAAGTAACAGGTAAGTATAAATAATTTATCTATTAGATATGTTTTCTCAAAGCTCTTGTCCTTTGTACATTCTAGTTACATATGCTAAAAGCATTACTTTATGATAATAGATTGTCTGAAACTACTAAAACACTTTCGTTTTAAGATTTTAATTCCCTTAAGTAGATAATTCTCTTGAACTAGAACTATATGTAGGTGTAGGTTAAGAATGTTAAAAGTAATATATTTATTAATGATTAAGGTTACTAACTGTCCAGTTCAGGGATGTTTCTATAACACCAAAAGGCAACATTTTTGCCTTCTTTGATATCAAATTCTAAAGTTTAGAAATCTGTGCCAAAATATAGTATTCCTTAATACTGCTATGAATGAATTGGTCTACTTCATTCTGAAATTTGTTTTTATTTATGCCACCATTTAGTTTATGTAACCTTTTAGAGTGATAAGTTCAATTAGTTAGTAAGATGACATTTCCTTTTAATAGCTTTTTAAAAAACTAAATTTTTCCCTCTAGTTCTAGTGAATGTCTTCAGTTGTATTTCCTCTCAGTCTTCGATTTTCTAGACTGAACAGTTCCTATTACCTTGACTTAAACTTCATATGACATTTCTTCTCCACAATTATCTTGTTTTCTTATGCTTTTTGTTTATGAGCTGTACCAATAATTGGACTTTTTTCTCTTAAAGTTTCAAGGATCATACAATGAATTCCTGTAGCTATTCTCTATATGTGTGTATTTGTGCATGTGTGTAGATATTTATGTATATATATTTTTCCTTTATTAGTCAGAATCATATAGGGAGATACTGTGATATATGTAAATATCTTGTTACCAGTTTTAGCATCTGTGGTAGGTATAATACTGTTGTCCCCCCTCCCCCCACACCCGCCTCCATGTCCTTGGCCTAATCCCTGTAACTTGTGAATATGTTAGGTTACATGGAAAAGGGGAATTAAAATTCCAAATGGAATTAAGGCTGCAAAGAAAAGCAGATTACTATGCATTATCTGGATAGGCCAGTCCTTAGCTGAGCTGTAGACAGGAGACCTAACTGAGGGTATTTCTCCCTTTTTTCTTTTCTGTTATTTTTTCTTCTTTTCTTTCTCCCTCTTCTCCACCCTCCCCCCGCCCAAGTCTTCTCTCCTCTTCTTTCCTTTAAAAATATATAGTATATAGAAAAACTAACCAAAAAAAAAGAAAAAAAAAGAAAAGAAAGTAAAAGTGTATAGTATAAGCATATTTATAGGCTGATGGTAAGGAACTACTAGAGAGGTTGAAAATACAGAAGGAGGGGAGTAATTAGCATCACTAATAGACTAGAAGATGGGAATAAGAGAACACAGCTGGAGGGATAAGCTTTTTTTTTTTTTTTTAATTTATTTATTTATTTATTTATTTTTGGCTGTGTTGGGTCTTTTTTTCTGTGTGAGGGCTTTCTCCAGTTGTGGCGAGTGGGGGCCACTCTTCATCGCGGTGTGTGGACCTCTCACTGTCACGGCCTCTCCCGTTGCGGAGCACAGGCTCCAGACGCTCAGGCTCAGTAGTTGTGGCTCACGGGCTTAGTTGCTCCGCGGTATGTGGGATCTTCCCCGACCAGGGCTCGAACCCGTGTCCCCTGCATTGGCAGGCAGATTCTTAACCACTGCGCCACCAGGGAAGCCCTGGAGGGATAAGCTTTAAATATATGAAGCCATGCTATCCTTTAAGAGGAAATGTATAGCAATGGGTAAGTGAAAGCGTATAACCAGGCAGGAGAGGGTTAGGTAGTTGAAGCAGTCGGATGGCTTTTTTTTTTTTTTTAATTGATATATGCGTTAACTTCATCTGCCAAGAGTGAGTTTGGGCAAGAGACTTGAAAAGAGATGAAGGTTTGTAGTAGTTCACCAAGGATAAGTAAAAGAATTGATGAGTAGTTTTGAGAACCTGAGAATGGACTTAACTGAGCCAATTCTTCAGTTTAGCATTTTTCTCCACCTGATTTTTTCCATATGAAGAAGTTGACTTGAATTGTGTTGAAATTGAATTGAATTGAAGATTAGAGGTTTGCAGGAGTTATGGGGTGAAGGAGTAAAGGGGAGATTGGAGTTGGGGGTGCTAGTGAGAAGGCAGTGAAGTGATTGGTGGTTGGTAGTATGTGAGGAAGAGGAGAAAGTGTGGGCAGGAAGAAACTGATAGACTCAGTAAAGTGGAAGAATGGGGCACTGACTGAATGCTTTGATAAAGTCAAAGAATTGGTGACGGAGAAGAGGTAATGGCCAATCATCAGAAAATCTAGAAACAATAAATACTGGAGAGGGTGTGGAGAAAAGGGAACCCTCCTGCGCTGTTGGTGGGAATGTATATTGATACAGCCACTATGGAGAACAGTATGGAGGTTCCTTAAAAAACTAAAAATAGAACTGCCATATGACCCAGCAATCTCACTACTGGGCATATACCCTGAGAAAACCCTAATTCAAAAAGATACATGTACCACAATGTTCACTGCAGCACTATTTACAATTGCCAGGACATGGAAGCAACCGAAATGTCCATCGACAGATGAATGGATAAAGAAGATGTGGTACATATATACAATGGAGTATTACTCAACCATAAAAAGGAACAAAATTGAGTTATTTGTAATGAGGTGGATGGACCTAGAGTCTGTCATACAGAGTGAAGTAAGTCAGAAAGAGAAAAGCAAATACCGTATGCTAATGCATGTATATGGAATCTAGAAAAACGGCAGGGCAGGAATAAAGACGCATAGAGAACGGACTTGAGGACATGGCGGGGGAAGGGGAAGCTGGGACGAAGTGAGAGAGTAGCATTGACATACACATACACTACCAAATGTAAAATAGATAGCTAGTGGGAAGCAGCCGCATAGCACAGGGAGATCAGCTCTATGCTTTGTGACCACCTAGAGGGGTGGGATAAGGAGGATGGGAGGGAGGCTCAAGAGGGAGGGGATATGGGGATATATGTATACATATAGCTGATTCACTTTGTTGTACAGCAGAAACTAACACAACATTGTAAAGCAATTATACACCAATAAAGATGTAAAAAAAAAAAAAAAGTAATGGCCAGAGATCAGTGTATATGGTTTCAGAAATGGAGCAAGTTTGAGTGATGCCAAGGTCCAGGTTTTGGCCACTCGAATGGATTATTGAAGTGGGGTGAATGCAATTGTGTTTAATTAGGGGAAGAATAGGTGAGTGTATACATTATTTAGCTTGTGCTTTGAAATTGCCCAGGATACTGGCAAGATTTATGTTGGTGAGGTAGAAGGATCTCAGAACTTAAATCCTCATTGCATATGGAGAGTGAGGATGTAATAGTTTCGATAAGGAACATTGGAGGCTAGATAGCATACTTCTCAAAGAGAAGGGGATTTTACACAAAGGTAGATGACTGATAGCCTGGCACTATCATACTATAGTATGATATACCATACTATTATGGTAGTACTTAACTACCATAACTATAGCCTGGCAATAGGAGAGCTAGGAGAATAATGACCTCTCCTCTCTCTGTTGTGTGTGTTGGGTGCTGGAGAAAGGGCCACATTGGTTTGATGGGGTATTGTAGAGCAAGTAGTGTTTTAGCAAGAGAAACTAGACTTCATACTACTGATGACCAGAAGGTGCAAGACTGTAGAATTTTTTTTTTGTAATGAAAGCATGAGAGTTTCAGAGAGCCCAGTAGAACTGATTGGGAGGGATGAAAGAAACAGGATGATAGATTGAAGATGTTGGTGGGATATTGAGACAGTAGTTTCAAGACTGTTAATGGGGTCCCTTTGTAATGTGCAGATTATCAAACCATAATATTTGCTTAATTTTGAATGTTAGAAAAGCATATAGATAATATTAGTAATTACTGAAATGTAATACATTTAGAAATGATAAAGAAATATGGTTTCATCATTTTAAATTAGTAAAAACTAAAAATATTATTTCCGACTTGCGTGTAATAATGTGTCCACTGGGTGTCAGTGTGGCTTCATATTTAGTTGCACAAATAAATATAGGAGCTTTGTGTTTGTGGAGTCAGTGTTATACAGGTCTTCTCCCTGCTTATTTTTCTTTTTTGCAGCAAATTTTGCTAATATTTTTTTTCTGTTTATTTTTAGATATAGTTATTTATCACCACTGCAAATCAAGCAGATACCTATCCCTAAGCTGGCTGCTCCAAACTGTCTTGTTGTTACCTGGGTGACGAATAGACAGAAGCACCTGCGTTTTGTTAAGGAAGAGCTTTACCCTTCTTGGTCTGTGGAGGTAGTTGCTGAATGGCACTGGGTAAAAGTAAGTTTAGAAGTTAACGTATTTGTTAACTTTATTTGTTACTAAGGTGTGACATACAAGTCACTTAAAAGTAGCATCTACTTTTTAATGCTTAACATGTCACCGCTCTACTCCTTCAACATGGTCTAATTAAAATGTTTACTTTGCTGCTAAATACCTTTGTCTTCTTATTCTCAAGACTTTTTACCTATTTGTTCTGTATATTTTTGTAGTAGGATCCCAAACTACTGGCCTTCAGAAATCACTTAGAGATACCAGGATGACATTTTAAAAAGCTCTGATGTCTGTAGTTTAAGAAACAACAAACAAAAACTTTGGGGGATTTGTCCATCACTAAACATAGAAATTGTTTTACTGTTCATCTTCTTCCTGTTTACTCATCCAAAATTTCAGCTGCCCTTTGTGACTTCTGTCCTTCTTTCTTTTTTCTTCTCCTTCTTCCCTTCCTCCCTTCCTTCCTCCCTCCCTCCCTCCCTCCCTTCCTTCCTTCCTTCTTTCTTTTTTTCTTATGTTTCTGGGGATGAGAGGGAGATAGCAAAGAAACCTACCGTGGAAGAGTTGGGAAAATGCTAGAAGCAAGGACCTTTTATACTTTAAATCTTAACTTAGTTCCTCAGTGCCTGTTTTTGAAAGAAATGATTCCAACTCTTGGATTGGTTGAATGATCTTTAATATCTTTGCTTGGTATAAAAATACCAAAAAATACAAAAATATAAGGCATCAGTTCAGCGTTCATTAGACATCCTTTTAAAGATACATTGTCTACCAGGTGAATTCCACAAAAGCCCTCCTAAATTTTAAAAAGGTAAACCAGGTTATTATGGGTTGAATGTTTAACATTTATATAATATTTATATAACTGTATATTCATTTTAGACACAGGTTCTATTTTTATGTGCTTTGTGTACTTTGTAGTGTACTGGAATATCTTCTAAAAGCTGTGTACATTATTTATTTGCACCTATTTTGTGAGACTTGGCAAACAAACACTTATAGTTGTGTCTTTGCATTTACAGTTGTGCTTTGGGCTTAGTTTTGGTTGATTTGCTGTAGGACCATAACAGGAATATAAAACTCCATTCCGCTCTGTCTATTATGGCAGTTCTTTTATAATCAGAGACTGAGGCCAAAGTCACGAAAAGGTTACCTTCTGAAATTAAAACCAGTAAAATGTTAATACATGAAAACTAAGACTGTTCATTTCTGGTAGTAATCAGTTCTATGAGATGGTATGATATGACTATAGCTTAAAACAAAAATATGTTTTATGAAATACTTATTAGGTAATTGAACATTGTTATATCAGAAGCAGTAATCTGCATTGAGTATAAAGGATATCCAAAAAATAAGAATTTGCCAGCGTTTATAAAGTGCTATGTGGAATAGATGCTGTTTCTCATGGGCCCTAGAGTTGATAAAAGGACTTTACTGATTTGGTTTTTTAGGTACCTCGATATAGGGTAAAGGGTTCCACAGAGAATAGATATGAATATTCTGATAGTGAAAATATTTTCTTCCTTGCTTAATGAATTGATATTGTTATTATAAATTGTGTTTTGAGTTTGATTAGCTAAAGTGAGTCTTTGGGAGTCTGATCACTCCAGGATGAAATGATAAGATTGAATTTCTGGATTTATAATGCCAAGAAATTGGACCACGTATTGTCTATTTCATCAATCCCTGAGCTTCTTTCATTATTAATTTTAGCTCTGACAGTATTTAATGCCATTGTTTCCTATAAGTAAAGGAAAATACTTTATTGTAATCGACTTAGTCGCATTGCCAGTAATAGGTAAATGTTATTTGAACAAATAAATGAATTAATGATGGCATGGTTTCCAATAATAAATTTTAATGAGAAATAGGTTTTTGTGTGCAAGATGATAAAATGATACTTAAAATTTTTTAGTCCTTCATAGCTGCCTTGTCCATTATGGTAGTCACTAGGAGTATGTAGCTCTTCAGCACTTGAAATGTGGCTAGTCCAAATTGAGATGTGGTGCTAAATGTAAAATATAAGTGTTTTGGATTTAAAAGACTTAGTATGAAAGAAAGAATATAACATACCTCAATAATTTTTTGAATTGATTACATATTGAAATGGTAATATTTTAGATATGTTAGGTTAAATTAAAAATAATTAAAAATTATTTAAAAGTTAAAATACAATTAAAATTAATTTTGCCTCATTCTTTTTGCTTTTTTAAATGTTGGTACTAGAAAATCTAAATTACATGTGTGGCTTAAATTTGTGGCCCACATTATATTTTTATTGGACTGCAGTAACCTTGAGGTTTAATACTTCTTTTTCTTTGGTGCAAATTGTATAGTGGTAGGAAAAAAAACCCAATCCTTTTCCTGGATATTTACAGATGTATGGGTTGTTTTTGTTTTTGACTCCTTTTTATCAGATCACCAGTTCAGGAGAGTTTGTGTTCCCATTAGATTCTCCACACAAAAAGCCTTACGAAGGTCTTATACTGGGAAGAGTTCAAGAAAAAGCTGCTTTACCATTAAGGTAGGAAAGGTGATTTTTCAAAATTGTATAAATGTATTAATTTTAAGGCTTTTAAAAGTTATTAATGCAGTGATCATTAGTTTTTGTTAATTTTTACATTTTTGAAAATCTGAAAATGGCCAAGATGAGAAAAGTGTGAATGGTATGGCATATGAAATTTTATATTATCTTTTGCTTTATCTAACGTGTAAGAGTCATTATTGTAGAAAAGGAAACTATCTGAAATTTCTTAATACTTAGATTGTTGATTTCCATTATTTCTATTCTTAAGTTTATTTTAAATTCAGATACTATTGGAAAGGTGAAAAAAAATCAAGGCAACTGTGGCTTATATGTAAAAAATTGTCCTTTAAAATATAATTTACGTTTTTGTTCTGTTTTAATAGGAATGCAGATGTAAAAGAGCTCCCCATTCCAGATCACAAGTTAATTGTCAGTGTGCCCTGTACGCTTCACTCACATAAGCCACCTCTTGCTGGTATGTTTTTATAAAATAGTTATGACTTCTGTGAAATTGACAAAAGGGTTGAATGTATTGATAGTATTTGAATAGTCTAGAAATTTGGAAATTAAATCATATATGTTATTTTAATTAATATTCTAAAATCATATAGCAGAATTTATGAAATAGAGAATAGATTTTTTTTTTTGCTACAGAAAGCTTTGTTGTTTCCAACTGGTCTGTAGCTTGGGAGAGGGCTCCAGGCGGTTATACAGCTGCCTAGTGGCAGCAGGGAGAGGCTCAGGCAGAGGCCCTGAGACCAGGAGGTGGCGACGGGCCCTCAAGGGCCGCTGGGCTCGAAGGCTACTGGTCCTAAGTGCTCTCCCAGCCCTGGCTGGGGGCCGGCCAGCCTGTGGAGGTTGGTCAGGAGGTCACCCGTCTTCTTGAGTCTCACCTCCTCATCCAGGAGGTGGCTCCCCAGGAAGGCACAGAGATGGTCTGTGTGGGCAGAACCCAGGGCATGCAAACCCAAAAGGGCCTGGTTCAGGTTCTTCTCCAGGCCCATGGCAGCTTCTGTGGCGTCCAGGGCTTTGCCCCACTCATCTTGGGGCGGCTTTGGCGTGTCCTGGAAGAGGGTGCTGCTGCCACGCTGGTTTTACATCTTGGAGAGGTTCTGGGCCAACTTGCTGAAGGAGGCAGGGCCCTGGCCCTCGAGAGCCACATTGTGGCACTCGGAGCAGAAGCCCAGAGAGAGGTAGGTGTAGCAGGCCCGCGGATGCAGGTCCACCAGGCGGGTGACTGCACCCTCCACTTGGGTGGAATAATTCTCACGAATCGGAGAGGTCATCGTGGGTGGCACTAAGGAGCTGACCGCAAAAGCAGTGTTGCCTGGTCCTGGAGGTCACAACTGGAAAGGAGTCTGGAGGGTGGTTGGTGGTTGGAGAAAGGGTCTGTTATGTTAAAACGCTGTTGAAGTGGAGACGGAGCCGCGTGACCACCCAGCGCACCCGTGCAGATTACTTTTACATTACTTCAGCCTTTCCTCTTCGCCATTTTTTAGGTTCCCCTTACTAACCGGGTTGTTATCCCATCACTGCCCTCAGCAGAATGAAGACTGATGGTGCATGTGAGGACTAGTTCTGCTAGGTGCTTTATTGTGCTGTCAGGGTTCTATCCCTTGCTGGCTCTAAAGCCAAGAGCACAGAAAGCAGTCAGAGAGATGGTTAGAATTCCCTTGATAGTTGGTAGACACTCTCAGTTTTATGTTGAGGTGGTGTTACTTTTCTGAACCATTGGAAAGGTAATTGCTGCAGCCTGCAATTCTTACTAGTCTTAATGCTTTAGTATAATGTCCATCATTTAATAAAACTAAGCAGCAAGGAATAGTGGAAAGCTTTAGCTTTTCAGATTGACTAACATGAGTTTGAATCCTGGTTCTGCTACTTGAGCAAGTTACTCTAATAATTTTCCACCTCAAAGTTGACATTTGAAGGGGGAATAATGATATTTAATCTTTCAGAGTTGTGAGGATTGGTTATATTTGAAATTCTGTAGCACATAGTAGAAGATCAGTAAATGCTAAATTTTTCAAGTGAAAGAATAAAAAAATAGGAATGTAATAGGAATAGGAATATGAGAGATACTGAATTTGACATTCAAAGTTTACTATTAAAATTTTTTCTTTAGAAATATATATTTTATTAATTTGGTGGTCCTGGCTTAAATAAATCAAAACTTTCAAGCTGCCACTCAGGAAGACTATAGGCTCTCAGCTTATCACCTGATTTTGCAGAATGTGGGATAGTTCATGAGCTAGGATACATAGGAAGGTGAATTCAGATTCCCAAGAGAATGCTTATTGGTAGCATTTAAGATTTCTATTATCTTAAATTGCTTATACAGAGAGTCTTTAGTGTTAATTCATTTGAGAAATGTTCAGATGTCTACCTGTTGATCCATTCTTTGACTTAGAGGGATTGTCAGTGAATAATTGCCTGTAAACTTTGGACTGTTATAGATTCTTAACTGCATTAAACATTTGACTTAAATGAAAAGTGAAGCTGTACTGTTCTTTGAGAAAAAAATTATGTTTGCCACCAGTTATACTCATTGGAGGAAATCTAATTTGTATTCTTCTCATTTGAATTTTCTTTATCATTTGGTGAGTACCAAAGCTTAATTTAGGGTTTTTCTTAGGGCTTATTTTTTTACTTTTAAAAATCCAGGAGCTAGACCCAAAAAACCTTTCATTCTCAAATGATAGTTAAACTATTTCTTAATTCATTTTACATAGATTATGTTTAAAGAGTAGTCTTAAGATATAAGGTTTTATAAAATAGTGATTAAAATTAGTCTTTTATTAATACTTATAAAAATTAGTACATATTATGGCCTGTAGTTACGAAGTGCAGTTCTGCTGTATTCCCAGTAGAGAGCAGCACAAACACATTTTTAGCATTGAGAATATTTAAAAAGAAAAGTTAGATTTTGCGGGGGGAAAAATTTTGTGTGACTCAATATATGTTATTCTTATGTTTTGGTTAAGTACTGGTAGACAAGAAGTATTTATAATCCTTTATTTTTGAGTTCATGTTACTGGATAGCAAGTTCCTGTATTTTGGATACAGAGCCACACAAAGTCATCAGAAAGCAACTTTCAGATTTCTGCAGTATATTTTACACTGAGGTGAGAGAGTAGCATGGACATAAATACACTACCAAATGTAAAACAGATAGCTAGTGGGAAGCAGCTGCATAGCACAGAGAGATCAGCTCAGTGCTTTGTGTCCACCTAGAGGGGTGGGATAGAGAGGGTGCGAGGGAGGTACAAGAGGGAGGGGATATTGGGATATATATATACTTGTAGCTGATTCACTTTGTGATACAGCAGAAACTAACACACCATTATAAAGCAATTATACTCCAATAAAGATGTTAAAAAATAAATAAATAAAAATAAATAAAATAATATTTTACTCTGAATCATAACCCTAGGATTTGGGATAATATATGTTATCTATATAATGCTTAGAACTTTTTTACATGTAAGTGTTCTTAAACTGCTTTATGCCAATTCACAAAATGAAATGTTCTCTCTTTTGCTTCCAGAAACACTAAGGTTTTTTTTCTTTTAACAAGTTTTAATTTGTTATTTCTACTGCAAAATGTAAAAAAACACCAAATTGGAAGCATATTCTGTTTCAAAATGAGACATTTACTCTTTTTAAGTTTTAAAATTTCTTCCTATAGACTGAAACATAAGCCAACAATAGCTATGGCTTACAACCTAACATAAATGTATAATATTTTAAGTTTAAAGATTTAAGGTAGGAAAATCATGAAATAAAAGTATTTGAATGAAAATTTTGTCTTTCATATTGTACCTTAGAGGAATTTCTACTCCTTTTTACTAGTTTACTTGCAACAATTTGTATCTGAACTGTTAAATATAGTTTGATGAGATTCTATGCACTGACATTTGAGCCGCTTTTCCACCAGCCATGCCCTTTGCTCCCAAGCAGAAGGGGAATGACGGGCTATGTATTAATTACTTCCTCTCCATTGGTTACAAGTATGTTTTACTAATGCCAGATGTTATATAATTATTTATATATATGTCATACTCATACTTAAATTTATACATTTGAATTTGCTTTTTAAAAATTGAGCTAATTGACATATAACATTGTATTAGTTTCAGGTGTACAACATAATGATTCAAGATATATATACATATTCAGTGATCACAATAAGCCTATACATAGTTACAAAATTTTTTTCCTGTGATGAGAACTTTTAAGATCTTGCATTTTCTTTTAAATTGATATTTAAAATTAGTAAGAATAAAATATTTCCATTAATTTGCCTCTATTTCTTTTGCTTTATTTTGAAATTAAACATATGTGGTTAACATTACAAAAACATTACTCCTTGATTTTCTGTGTTTCTCAACTAGAAAGGAAAAAAGCCATGCAGAAATGTGTTCCATTGATAAAGTAGAAGGTGATAAATGGGTTTAGGTTTTATGTATTTTTCCACTCCAAGTACCTGGCCATCTTTTTCTATTAGCTTGTGAACTCTTAGAAGACATGGATATCTATTTCTTTTG
The DNA here is from genome assembly GCF_002837175.3 of Physeter macrocephalus. Lineage (NCBI taxonomy): Eukaryota > Metazoa > Chordata > Mammalia > Artiodactyla > Physeteridae > Physeter > Physeter macrocephalus. Next base: position 33,182,485 of record NC_041232.1, read on the forward strand.
TTAAGTCCCATAGTGCTTATAATGGGTGCTCAGAAATAGTAAACATTAAAAAAAATTTTTTTATTTATCTAGGGTGTGCCAGGTCTTAGTTGTGGCATGCAGGCTTCTTAGTTGCGGCATGCATGCAGGATCTAGTTCCGTGACCAGAGAGCACACCTGGGCTCCCTGCATTGGGAGCACAGAGTCTTACCCACTGGACCACCAGGGAAGTACCTCAGAAATAGTAAACATTATTGACTGGCTGATTCCAGTTTAGACTCCAGTTTAAAATTCCAAAATAGAGTTGCTAACATCTTTGTACCAAAGAACTGAACAAGCAGAAACAAGAAAACAAAACTTTGCCTTCAGTATAACCTTAGACCACATTAAAAGTGAATTGAGGCCAGTAAGGCATTGAATTCTTGGGGCAAAAATGGAAAAGTGACATAAAAGTTTATTGTTCTAAGACTCTGGGGAAATTGTTCTCACTCAAGTTTAATAGCATTTACTTATATACTTATGAAAGGACTAGAAGTCTCATGTAAGCATCACCTAGAAGCTGTCAAAGCCCAGATTTGAGTTTGGTGAGTTATAGACAATGAATACTTTAAATTCTTTGATTTTTGATAATCAGGACCAGTGCTTTCAGACAAGTGAACAATTATTTTGCTGTGAGAGCATCTGAAGAACATGAAATATACATTTTAAAATATATTATCTTTTACATCTAACCTATATCAAGTATTTCTGAGGAACCCTTATCATTGCTAAAGGGAATTTGATGGGTTTCTTCCAAGCTCCATCTTATATAGCAATTAAGAACTATATTTTGCCAGTTCCAGTGACTTTTCAACCCTGAATCGTTATTTTCATACTCAGTTCCTGTCGTAGAATATACATATATTAAAAAAATGTAGCTAACCAGCAACATGATCAAGGTTAAATTGATTTAAATATTTGTCATTCAAATGAGCATGTGCTTTAAAAAAAAGCTTCTACAGTATTCTCTTTTTTTCTTTTAGTGTAGATCACAGCTGTTTAGCCAAGGTATAGATGAGATGCTGTTTTCCTAACAAAATATAATTTTCAGTAGTTATGAATACATTGAATACGAAATACTTAACTGTGGAAATAATATGGTGAAATTTTAGGTAAAGAAAGATCTGTAATTTGGAAGTGAAGGAGTGTTCTCAGTACTACCAAGTTACAGCTGAGGAGGTAGAGTTATTTGTTAGATATATGCTCTGAATATTTCTCTGTGTTTCCAACTCTTACACTAAAGTATGTTTTTGCAGAGACTTATGTTTTATCTTAGTTTTTAAAGTGGGTTGTCTTTTTATTGTTCCTATAGACTTTTTTTTATGCATGGATTACATTTATTAAAAAATAAATTAAGTTAGTACTCAGGAGCTATGTCAGTATTATTGGAAGACTGAAAAGTTACCAGTGCGGGTGTTAAAATCCTCATTTCTTATCTACAAATGAAAACTGATAAATCAGGACTATTGAAAGTTCTGATGGTATTGTTCCCAATCTCAAGGGTGTTTATTTCAAATGACTTTCTAACTATAAATAGTAAAGCCTGTGATGAAATCCTTGAAATTAACTTGCCTTTTTTTTTTTTTTTAAGGAAACATCCCTGCTTTTCTACTCTTTACTGCTAAAGGAAATTGATTCCTTCCTTAATAATAATTTTTGTGTTTTTTTCTCTTTTTTTTTTTCTGGACAGAGGTTCTAAAAGACTATATCAAGCCAGAGGGGGAATGTTTGGAATTGTTTGCTCGAAATTTACAGCCAGGTTGGACTAGTTGGGGCAATGAAGTTCTCAAATTTCAACATGTGGATTATTTTGTTGCCCTGGAGTCTAAAAGTTGACTATGTTCTTAAAATTGTGTTTTTCTTCAGTTTTTCCTCACTCCTTCTCCCTTCATTCTAATAGATTTTTCCTTTTATTACCGACCAATATGCTTAGAGATGTAAACAGGACTTGGTTTTTCAGCAAAATGATGAGAAGTGACTATCTGTCATATAATTTTGAGATGAATTTTACTTCATTTGCACTAGTATTTCACATTATTCTGGGCTCTGCAAATAAAGAGGTAAGCAGTTAGAACGATGGCAAGATTTTGTTACTGAAAAAGTTCAGAAAGCATGCACTATAGACCTGAAGTCACAATTCTATGTATGGGTGTGTTTTGTTTGGGCCATATGGTGTTGTAAAAAAAAATTGGAGCCATCATTCTAAAAAATCAGGAAATTTCACATAATAAGTCCATATTTCTGTCTTTCTTTAAACATCAGAAACTCTGGCTACACTGTGGCCTGTGTTCTTTCCTGGCATCAGTCTGTGGGACCCAGTGGTGGCAGCTCATTTGGGAAGGGCCTTGTACTCTCCAGTTTACCACAGTAACCCTTGTCCCATGCCACTCACTTATATTGTTTACCTGACCCCTGTACAACCCGAATTTAGAACGTCTAGTATACTGCTACATTCTGGAAAATGTATTCAAAGACCTGCTAAGTACTGCATCATTGTACTGAGTTCATGAAACATTTTTTGGAGGGTTTTAAATTTCATTCAGGGTCACTTTTCAATTACTTTTTAGTTTTGCTTGTTTTTCTAGAAGAAAAATAAATTCTTAATAATGTCAGAAAGTAAACACTGTTTGGACTTAATTGATATTTATAGAACATTCCATCCAAAAGCAGCAGAATACACATTCTTCTCAAGTGCACATGGAACATTCTTCAGGATAGATCACGTGCTGGGCCACAAAGCAAACCTTGGTAAATTTAAGAAAATTGAAATAATATCAAGCATCTTTTCCAACCACACTGCTATGAGATTAGAAATCAACTACAAGGAAAAAACCGTAGAAAACACAAACATGGGACTTCCCTGATGGTGCAATGGTTAAGAATCCACCTGCCAATGCAGGGGACAGGGATTCGAGCCCTGGTCCGGGAAGGTACCACATGCTGTGGAGCAACTAAGCCCATGTGCCACAACTACTGAGCCTGCATTCTAGAGCCCATGAGCTGCAACTACTGAGCCTGTGTGCCACAACTACTGAAGCCCGATCGCCTAGAGCCAGTGCTCTGCAACAAGAGAAGCCACCACAATGAGAAGCCTGTGCACTGCAACGAAGAGTAGCCCCTGCTCACTGCAACTAGAGGAAGCCTGCATGAAGCAACGAAGACTCAACACAGCCAAAAATAAATAAATAAATATTTGAAAAAAAAAACAAACCCACAAACATGTGGAGGTTGAACCATGTTATTAAACAACCAATGGATCACCTAAGAAAGAGGAAATAAAAAAATACTTAGAGACAAATGAAAACAAAAACACGACAATACAAAACCTTTGGGATACAGCAAAAGCAATTCTAAGAGGGAAGTTTATAGCAATACAATCTTACCTCAGGAAATGAAAAATCTCAACTAAACAACATAACCTTACACCTAAAGCAAGTAGAGAAAAAAGAACAAACAAAACCCAAAGTTAGTAGAAGGAAAGAACTCAAAGATCAGAGCAGAAATAAATAGAGATGAACAAAACAATAGAAAAGATAAGTGAAACTAAAAGCTTTTTCTTTGAAAAGGTAAACAAAATTGATAAACCTTTAGATTCATCAGGAAAAAAGGGAAAGGGCTCAAATCAATAAAATTAGAAGTGAAAAAGGAGAAGTTACAACTGACACCACAGAAATACAAAGGAATCAGAAGAGACTACTACAAGCAACTATATGCCAATGAAATGGACAACCTGGAAGAAATGGACAAATTCTTAGAAAGGTACAGTCTTTCAAGACTAAACCATGAAGAACAGACCAATCACAGACCAATATGAACAGACCAATCACAAGTACTGAAATTGAAACTGTGATTAAAATACTTCCAACAAACAAAAGTGCAGGACCAGATGAATTCTATCACAGGTGAATTCTGTCAAACACTTAGAAAGGAGTTAACACTTATCCTTCTGAAACTATTCCAAAAAGTTACAGAGGCAGGAAAACTCCCAAACTCATTCTGTGAGGCCACCATCACCCTGATACCAAAACCAGACAAAGATACTACAAAAAAAGAGAAAATTACAGGTCAATATCATTGATGAACATAGATACAAAAATCCTCAACAAAATACTGGCAAACCTAATCCAACAATACAAAGGGTTCATACACCAGTGTCAAATGCAAGGATTTTTCAATACCCTCAAATCAATTAGTGTGGTACACCACATCAACAAATTGCAGAATAAAAACCACGTGATCATCTCAATAGATGCAGAAAAAGCTTTCGACAAAATTCAACACCCATTTATGATAAAAACTCTCCAGAAAGTGGGCATAGAGGGAACCTACCTCAACATATTACAGGCCATATATGACAGACCCACAGCTAACATCATACTTAGTGGTGATAAGCTGGCAGCATTTCCTCTAAGATCAATGAGATCAGGCTGACAGCATTTCCTCTAAGATCTGGAACAAGACAAGGATGTTCACTCTCACCACTTTTATTCAACATAGTTTTGGAAGTCCTAGCCATGGCAATCAGAGAAGAAAAAAACCCCCAAAACCAAAGAAATCCAAATTGGAAAAGAAGTGAAACTGTCACTGTTTGCAGAAAATCCTAAAGATGCTACCAGAAAACTACTAGAGTTCCTCAATGAATTTGGTAAGGTTGCAGGATACAAAATTAATACACAGAAATCTCTTGCATCTCTATACACTAACAATGAAACATTGGAAAGAGAAATTAAGGAAACAATCCCATTTGCCATTGCATCAAAATAATAAAATACCTAGGAGACAAAAGGCCTGTGCTCTGAAAACTATAAGATGCTGATGAAAGAAATGGAATATTATACAAACAGATGGAAAGATGTACTGTGTTCTTGGATTGGAAAATCAGTATTGTCAAAATGACTATACTACCCAAGGCAACTACAGATTCAATGCAATCCCTATCAAATTACCAATGGAATTTTTCATGGAACTAGAACAAAAATTTTAAAATTTGTATGGAAACACAAAAGACCCCTAATAGCCGAAGTAATTCTGAGAAAGAAAAATGGAGCTGGAGGAACCAGGCTCCCTGACTTCAAACTATACTACAAAGCTGCAGTAGTCAAAACAGTACGGTACTGGCACAAAAACAGAAATATAGATTAATGGAACAAGATAGAATGCCTACAAATAAACCCATGCACCTATGGTCAATTGATCTATGATAAAGTAGGCAAGAATATACAATGGAGAAAAGACAGTCTCTTCAATAACTGGTGGTGGGAAAACAGCTACATGTAAAAGAATGAAATTAGAACATTCTCTAACACTATACACAAAAATAAACTCAAAATGGATTAAAGGCCTAAATGTAAGACGAGATACTATAAAACTCTTAGAGGAAAACATAGGCAGAACACTCTGACATAAATTATAGAAATATCTTTTTGTATCCACCTCCTAGAATAATGAAAATAAAAACAAAAATACACAAATGGGGCCTAATTAAACTTAAAAGCTTTTTCACAGCAAAGGAAACCATAAACAAAATGAAAAGACAGGGCTTCCCTGGTGGTGTAGTGGTTGAGAGTCTGCCTGCCGATGCAGGGGACACAGGTTCGTACCCCGGTCTGGGAAGATCCCACATGCCTTGGAGCGGCTGGGCCCGTGAGCCATGGCCGCTGAGCCTGTGCATCCGGAGCCTGTGCTCTGCAGCGGGAGAGGCCACAACAGTGAGAGGCCCACGTACCGCAAAAAAAAGAAAAAAAAAAGAAAAGACAACCCACAGAAAGGGAGAATGTATTTGCAAACGAAGTGACTGACAAGGATTAATCGCCAGAATATACAAACAGCTCTTGCAGCTCAATATCACAAAAACAACCCAATCAAAAAATTGGCAGAAGATCTAAATAGACATTTCTCCAAAGAAGACATACAGATGGCCAAAAAACACATGAAAAGATGCCCAACTTTGCTAATTATTAGAGAAACGCAAATAAAAGCTACAATGAGGTATCACCTCACACTGGTCAGAATGGCCATCATCAAAAAGTCTACAAACAATAAATGCTGAAGAGGGTGTGGAGAAAAGGGAACCCTTCTACGCTGTTGGTGGGAATGTAAATTGGTAAAACCACTATGGAGGACAGTGTGGAAGTTTCCTTACAAAACTAAAAAAATTAATAGAACTACCATATGATCCAGCAATCCCACTCCTGGGCATATATCTGGAGAAAACTGTAATTCAAAAAGGTACATGCACCCCAGTGTTCATTACAGCACTGTTTACAATAGCAAAGACATGGAAGCAGCCTAAATGTCCATCGACAGAGGAATGGATAAAGAAGATGTGGTACATATATACAGTGGAATGTTCCTCAGCCATAAAAAGGAATGAGATAATGCCATTTGCAGCAACATGGATGGACCTAGAGATTATCATACTAAGTGAAGTAAATTGGACAGAGAAAGACAAATATCATATGATATCACTTATATGTGGACTCTAAAAAGATGATACAAATGAACTCATTTACAAAATAGAAAGACTCATTGTTTTCAAAAACAAATTTATGGTTACCAAAGGAGAAAGGTGGGGGGAGGGATAAGTTAGGAATTTGAGATTAAGAGATACGCACTACTATATATAAAATAGATAACAAGGACCTACTGTCTAGCACAGGGGACTATACTCAGTGTTCTGTAATAATCTATATGGGAAAAGAATCTGAAAAAGAATGGGTATATGTACATATGTAACTGAACCACTTTGCTATACACCTGAAACTAATACAACATTGTAAATCAACTATACCCCAATATAAAATAAAAATTAAATTAGAAAATAAAAATAAAGAAAAAAAAGAAAGTACTTATGATTGTGAAAAATTTTTTAATATTATTTCCAGATTTTCTACAAATAAATATTTGTTTACTAAGTAAAATATTTTTACTGAAATGGTTCTTTGAAAAGCATGCTGATTTATTATGTATAAGCCTTAAAAAATATTTTTAGGTATACTTTTCACATAATAAAATTCTCCAATTATCAGTGTCGAATTCATTGAGTTTTGAAAGCATACATATATATCTACCACCATAATCATGATATAGAACATTTCCTTCATCCTCCAAAATTGATGTGTCCCTTTGCAGTCAATCCCATCCTCCCACCCTTGGCCCTTGGCAAATGATTTGTATCATTAGTTTTGCTTTCTTAGAATTTCATATAAATGGAATCATAGAATATGTAATCTGTTGTGTTTTGCCTTTCACTTAGCGTTTTGAGAAAAGAGTTTATTTACAGATTTTCTACAAATATTTACTAAGTAAAATGTTAGATTGAAATGATTATCTGTCAAGTTTGCCAATTTATTTACTGATTTTGCCAAATAAAATGGTTATTTTTGAAGTTTGTTCATTCTTTGAGTATGTGAATATCAGAGGCTTAACTTTGAGCCTTGCTTTAGTTGCTGCCTTTGCTCTATCCTCACTGTAGGCTCTATCTACCTTGTCCTGTTCTAGTCATCCAAATTCTATGGCTCAAACTCACTCTTACCAGAAAACTGTAGGCCCCCAAATCTTACCTTTTCAGGCTTGGTACTCTAGAGACATATATTTAGTGAATTTGTGTTTTCAGCTTCAGTGAGACATTGGATTTTGTACTGATTGTGATTCAGAGGAGGATTATAATCACCTTCAATAGCTTTCCCTTCCTTGAAGGTGCTGCTCAATTTACCCCATTTGACATATCATGTACCATTGGCTTACCACATGCTGGGAAGCACCACAGCACTGTTGGCATAGTTTTCTGGTTATCAGAGTTCTTTTACTTCAATTATATCACTTTATTCTCAAAGCAGTCTTATGAAGTTGTAGTTATAATGAGAGAACATGTTCATAGAGGCGAGCTGACATGGCTAATAAGTGAACCAAGACTTGAATTCTATTCTGTTTCCTAAATTAAGACACTTTATGTTGTACCGTCTTTGCTAATGAACCTGAGATCTTAATAGGCTCATCAGCTACTAATCAGAGGATCCACTGTTTGGCCTGAAGCAAATTTAGAATGGTTGATATGTAGTCATCCAAACATACCTTTCTCAATATGTGATATCATCAGTCTTGGATTATTAACACAATATTTTTTGTTAGAGATTTTAATGACATTAGTTGAACTGATAGCCTGAGTGCAACTCAGAATCACTCAGAATCAGATAGCCTGCTAAACCCTTTGACATAAGCTGTTAGCACATTTACCATGCAATTGTATTTACCTCAATCAGATTAACCATTTTAAATTTACATTTTTAAGGAAGCCTTTCTGCAAGATACAGACTTGGACTGGAAGGTAGTTGTTCAAATTGTTAGATTAAGTAACGTAAGTACAGGTGTAAATTATTTAATGCACCATGGTTATCTGCCATCAGGGTATAGACCAACCCCAAACTCCATTGAGGGTCTTAATTAAATACATGGCTCTATTTTTAAAAACTTTATATTTATTTATTTATTTATTTTGGGCTGTGTTGGGTTTTGTTTCTGCACGCGGGTTTTCTCTCTAGTTGCCACGAGTGAGGACTGCTCTTCATTGCAGTGCGCGGGCTTCTCATTGCAGTGGCTTCTCTTTGTTGCGGAACACAGGCTCTAGGCACGCGGGCTCAGTAGTTGTGGCTCGCGGGCTCTAGAGCGCAGGCTCAGTAGTTGTGACTCACGGGCTTAGTCGCTCTGTGGCATGTGGTATCTTCCTGGACCAGGGCTCGAACCTGTGTCCCCTGCATTGGCAGGTAGATTCCTAGCCACTGTGCCACCAGGGAAGTCCAAATTCATGGCTCTATTGACCAGTCTGCTCCAGCTTGAAAGCAAGTCAATACCAGAATACCATGATAATTATACTAAATATTTTCCTCTAAATATTCCTAGGAGTTAACCTAGGTTTTCTAGGGCTTCTGTGACCTCGAGTGAACTTGTTGGACTTTTTCAGTATCAGTCCAAATTCTTGGGACTATATAAAAACAAATTGATCTCTAGGAGTGGAGACCATCAGGAAAATTTTTTTTCATCAACTTTTCTGATTAGACTTTGTACTAATTATCAGATAACTGTGACACAACAATGGGATAACTTTGGATGACTAAGGCAAATGAATTGTCATTTGCAGTGTTAAAATCATTTTTGGTCAATATCTTTAAGGAAAAACATATGGTACTTAGCTTGATTTTTAGCTGCTTCTCCGAACATTCCCATATATGCCTTAAATGTTAGTCTAACTGGCTATTTGCTATTACCTGAATTTAGGACTCTGCTTTTGCTCATGGACCTTCCTCTGTCAGGAAAAAACTAGGCTTTGGGATCAGCTGGATCTGTATATTGAGTCTTAATATTTAGCTTCTGAGTGAATTTGAATAATTATTTAAACTATGTTTTCCTGTTTTGTTTCCTTTTTTGAGGTTAAGAGGCCTAATCTTTGGACCTTGTAGGATTATTATGAGGATGAAGTGAAATAACATATGTGAAGTGCCTAGCGTAGTGCCTGGTACCTAGAAGGTATTCAATATATATGCTTATTTCTCTTTATTCACAGTCTTCCTGGCAGCACCTCTTATTTTGTGATCTACCTTTTTTTTGTCTCCTAAAGGAAAGCCTTTATTCTTGCTTTTAGAGCCACTTTTCACATACATGGATTATCTAGCTAGGTTTTTCCTCACATTTATCATGAAATCAGAAAGTGGTTTATTCTGTAGGTGGCTCCCCCCCTTTTTTTTTTTAAACAATAGATTTTACATCTTCTCTCTCAGTAGATTATGGGAGGTAGGACAATTTTAAATTTATGTTTCTCTTATCAGCATGTCTAGAACTGCCAATATTTAATGAATGAATGAATGGACTCTTGGCCTTCAGGTATCTTTGAATTCAATGGAATAGACAAGACTCCTGCAAGAAACCATGAGAGCTTAACAAACCACAGTATACAGTAAACACTAAGCTGGGGAACAGATGGAAAGTGATGCAGAAGTTTAGAGAAGCACATCACTTCGAGATCACTGAGCAATGTGAGAAATGGAGAGCAGGAACCACATGCTGGTTAAATTTTGGTTTATTTTCTAACTCTAGGTAGTGGCCGTAATGATGTTACTAGACAGTCAGCAGCTAAAATGTGCAAGTTCAGAAGAGTTACAAAGGAAGCATTCTGTTCTTTGTAGATTGTAAGCTTTAAAAATTCTTTTTTATAGAAATATAGAAGATAGTGCACACAATTTATTTTTTAACTGGAGGCTAAATTAACAGGATTAAAAAAATCTGCTTCTCTGCATTTTCTACCTTTTGAATGAAAATGTTATTTGGGCATCTTTTCTACAGTTGTCTAGGAGGCTTACTTTTAACATTTTTACAGCTGTATTGAGGTATAATGATATAAATTGCAAATTTTATAACATACAGTTTTATGAGCTTCGACTTATGTGTACACTTGTGAATCCACCATCAGAAACAAGATAATAAACACAGTCATCATCTCCTAAGATTTTCTCATGGCCCCTTGTAATCCACCTTCCTTAACCACCCTTCCCCATCCTATCCCCAGGCAATCACTGATCTGTTTTCTGCATCATAGAGTTGTGTGCATTTTCTAGAATTGTACATAGATGAAATCATACAGCATGTACTCTTATTTATTTTTACCTAGCTTCCTTCACTCAGCGTCATTATTTTGAGATTCTTACATTTTTTTTGTGTGTATCGATAATTCATTGTTTTTTATTACTGAGTTGTATTCAGTTGTATGGACATATACCACGTGTTACCTATTCATGTACTAGTTTTCTATTGCTGCCATAACAAATTACCACAATCATAATGGCTTGGAACAACACCGATTATTAGCTTATAGTTTTTAGGTCAGAAGTCTGAGCAGTCTCAGCTGGGTTCACTGCTCAGGATCTCGGAAGGCCAAAATCAAGGTGTTGGCTGGGCTCAGCTCTTATCTGGAAGCTCTAGGGGAAAATCCATTTTCTTTCTTTCACTCTTTTTTTTAACTTTTGGCCACTCCGTGTGGTTTGCAAGATCTCAGTTCCCCCACCAGCGATTGAACCCGGGCCATGGCAGTGAAAGCACTGAATCCTAACCACTAGACCACCAGGGAACTCCTGGGAAGGATCCATTTTCAAGGTCGTTCAGTTTGATAGCAGAATTCAGTTCTGTTTCTTTGCTGGCTGTTGGCTAGGAGTCAAATCAACTGCTAGAGGCTGCTCTCTGGTCCTTGCCCATGATTCCCTCCATCTTCAAGGTCACAATAGCACATTGAGTTCTTCTTATCCTTTGACTCTCTGACTTTGCCTTGTGCTGCCATCTAGAGAAAATTCTCTGTTTTTAAAGGGCTTTTGTGATTAGATTGGACCCACCTGGATAATCTCCCTTTTGTCATATAATGTAACCTAATAATGGGAGTGATAGTTCATCATGTCACAGGTTCCCACCAAACTCAAAGTGGAGGTTATACAAGTGAGAAGGTCATTGGGAGTCATTCTTAGAATTTTGCCTAATATGACCCAACCTCTGGCCCACAACGATCCATACCTGTCCCACAAGTGAAATACATTCAACCTATCCTAAGGTTCGAAATGGTATCATTCCATCATATAAATTCTACTGGCTTAAAAGTCCCAGATCTCATCATCTAAATCTAAATCAGGTTAGAACAGGCTCTGGTGTAATCCGTTAAGTACAGCTCCTGGGCAAAATTCTCTCCATCTGTGGACCTGTGGAACTAAAGAAAAAAGTGATCTGCCTCCAACCCTCCCACAGTAGTTGGATGGGCGTAGCATAAGAGTTATAGCTATTCCAGTTGAAAAATAGGGGAGGATGGAAAAAAATAACAATTTTCCTTGTCCAAAGCAGTTAAAAAATCCAGCCAGGTAAACTCCAGGCAGAGTTCTTTGATTAAAGCTTCAAGGCCTGGCAATAATGGGTGGTTCCGAGCTCTGCACTTTGGGTTCTTGGCTCCATCCTCTGAGCTCTGATTCTGCTCTCTAGGCTTTTGTTTTCATCATTTGATTCATTCTTTTCTTTCTTTCTTAAAAAAGTTGAAATATAGTTGATGTACAGTAATATTATATAAGGTACAGGTGTACAACACAGTGATTCACAATTTTTAAAGGTTATACCACATTTATAGTTATTATAAAATATTGGCTATATTCCCCATGTTGTACAATAGATCCTTGTAGCTTATTTTATACCTAATAGTTTGAATCATCCTTTTCTATGAAAGGTAGCATGTGTTTACAGCTGAATTATTTTATCGCCTCCTCCTGTCAGTAGAATTTGGGAGACTTGACAGCCTTTTTTTTCACTTTATACTCTCTCCCGTTCAGTCCACACTGGTATTGTGTCTGCTGATATAAAATTCTCAAAAACCTATGGATCTTGTTTGGAATTCAAGGGGATTCACTCCCATCAGACAAGAGCCAAATCCACAAATCTTTTAAAGATCTCTGTGTTTTGGCTGAGGGGCAGTGCTCTTAAACTATCTCAAGTCTCGATTGACTGAGAAGATCTGTTAGGAACACGCTTAATCACTTGGAAGGATCTTTTGTGTGGCTGAATACTCTGACCCTTTGATCTTTCCAGGGTTTCAGCAAAGGGTTGTATGGTTACATGCCCAGCCTGTTCTTAATGCCATGATTTCAGAAGCAATCTCTTACTTTTAGCATCTCTTTCCATCTGGATAGGCCGAGAATTTCCCAAATCAGCAAGTCCTGATTCCTTAGCAGTTCTTTCCTCAATTTATCTCCTCTTATATTTTACTATAAGTAGCAAGAAGAAAACAGGAAACACCTTCAACACTTGGCTTTGAACCTCCTAAGTATTCAAGTTCATCACTTTTGAATTTTCCTTTCTCCTATATAACTGCAGGATATAATTTTGCTAAGTGTTCTGTCTCTACAACACAAGGATTTCCTTTCTTCTAGTTTCCAAATGCATGTTCCTCTGAGTTCCTCAGTTCTTTCTGGGTCCTCACCAGCAGTATCTTTAAAGTCCATATTTCTACTAACAGTCTGTTCAAGATTTCCACCATGCTCCTCAAAATCCTCCAGTCTCTCTCTGCCCATTGCCCAATTTCAAAGTCACATTTTAGGTTTTTATCATCATGACACCCCACTTCCAGGTACCAAAATATGTATCAGTGTTCTATTGTTGTGTAACAAATTACCACACAGTAGTTTAAAACAACACTAATATTTTTTATTTCACAAATCTGTAGGTAAGAATTCCAGGCAGGCTAAACTGGATTCTTTGCACAGAGTCTCAGGAGGCCAAAGCAAGGAATTGTTGGTCAATCTGGACACTTATCTGGGGGCTCTAGGGAATAGACTGCTTCCAAGCTTATTCAGATTGTTGACAAAATTCAGTTCCATGTGGGTGTAGGACTGAGGTCTCTGTTTCTTTGCTGGCTAATAGCAGAGGTGGCTCTCAGCTCCTAGAGGCTGTACCCCCTCCATCTTCAGAGCCAGCAACAGTGTGTCAGATCCTTCCTGTGTTTCCAGTCTCACTGACTTCACCTTCTGCCATCAGCCAGAGAAAACACTCAGCTTTTAAAGGGTTTTGTGATTAATTGGTTCACCTGGATAATCTCCATTTTGCCACAGGTAACATAATCATATTCATAGGTTCAGCTCATAATCAGAGGAGAATAGAGTATATTAGGATGTGGGTTATTGGGGGTCATTCTTAGAATTTTCCTACTATAATTCTTCTGTCGATGGATATTTGTGTTGTTTTTAGTCTGGGGCTCTTATAAAGTTTATATGAACATTCCTGTGTGAGCTTTTTATAGAGGTAAAGGTCAATGTTCATTTTTTCCCAAATGTATAACCAGTTATTTACAGCACTAATTGCTGATAAATCTTTCTTTTCCACTATTGAGTTGCCTTGGCATCTTTGTTGAAAACAATTGACAAAGATATATGTGTCTATTTCTGGATTCTCAGTTTTGTTCCATTGAATTATGTCTTCATTTATGTCAGTTCCACACTATCATGATTACTGTAGGCTTGAAATCAAATAAGATCAGTTCACAACCTTTATTCTTCTTTCTTACTTTTGGTCATCACTTAAGAGATACTATCTTTGTATGTAAATTTACATTTAAAAATTAGTGAAATCAAACAGTTAAGAATGTTTGACCATTTATATTTCTTTCATGGATCATCAGTAGTTCCTTCTGATCATCCATTTTTCTAATGAGACATTCATAATTTAAAATTAATTTTTCTAAGGTTTATATTATAGAAATTTCAAATACATGCAAAATAGAGACAATGATATAATGAATCTCTGTGTATCCATCATCCAACTTCAGTAATTATCAACCTATGGCCAGTTTTGATTAATTCATACCCCTGCCCACTCCTACCTGGATTGTTAAAAAGAAAATCTCAGACATCATATTATTCCTCCTGTGGTGTGCTCATTTTACACATGAACAAAGTGAGATTCAGAGAGTTTAAATGATTTGGCCAAGGTCACATGGCTAGTAAGTGGCAAAACTGGGACCTGAACCCCAGTCTGTTTCACCCAAAATCAATCAATCTTTCCTCCCTCCCTCTCTCCCTCCCTTTCTCTCTCTCTCTCTCTCTCTTTCTTTCTCTCTCCTTTCTTTCTTTCTTTCTTTCTTCTTTCTATTTTTAAACAACTTCATTGAGGTATGAGTGACATGTACAAAGCTGTACATATTTAATGAATACAACTTGATGAGTTTGGGGATAAGCATATACCCATAAAACCATCACTGCCATCAAGGCCATAAACATGTCCATCACCTTCCCAAAATTTTCTCCCACTTCTATTATTGTTATTATTTTGTGTGTGCCTTTGTGTGTCTATTAAGAACACCTAAGATCTACCTACTTAGCAAATTTTAAGTATACAGTACAGTATTGTTAGCTCTAGGCACTATGATGTATAGCAGATCTCAAGAACTTACTTGTACAACTGAAATTTGGTGCCCTTTGACCATCACCTTCCCATTTCCCCCTCCCTTTTCTGGTAATTGCCAGTCTACTCTCTGCTTCTATGAGTTTGATTATTTTAGATTTCACATATAAGTAAGATCATAGAGTATTTTCTTTCTGTCTGGCTTATTTCACCTAGCATGATGTTGTTTTGGCTACTCTAGGTACTTTGAATTACTGTATAAATTTTAGAATCAGGATAACAATTTCTAGAAAAATACCTACTGGGTTTTGGTTGGAGATAAGTTGAAGCTATTAATCAATCTGGAGACACTTGCCAATATTTCTTTTTGCAGGTGGGGCCCTTCCCCCACTTTCTGCAGCCCATTCATTCTTGGGCATAGTTGAGAAAGCTGAAATTATGCCTCCATGTGGCTCCCTCACTCACTCCTTCACATCCCACATCCTGGACACCAGTAGGCATGCTGCCAAGATGGTTCACATGTCCTCTTCTCACCTCCATACTTCTGCCTGCCATTAATTCTTCTACCCCAGTAAAGGAAAATGGAAAGGGAAAATGCGAAAAGATGGGAAGATGGCAAAGGAAGGGGATCTGGGAAAGGAAGGTAACAAGATTGAAATTTCTGAAACCAAGTAAAGAAAATGCTTAAACAAGCAGTTGGTAATCAACTGCATCAATGATGCATATGATTGGAATAACATGAATGCGCACCAGATTGGTCATCTTAACACAGGTGATTTTAATGGAGTAGCAGGCTAAAAGTCTAACTGGAGTGAATTCAACCAGGTTGATACATGTATCAGTGGTCTGCTCCTTTGTATTACTGAGCAGTATTCTATGTATCCCAGTTTAACTATTCACCTGTTGATGGACATCTGGATTGTTTCAGTTTTGAGCTATTACAAAAAAAGCTGCTATAAAAAAAAAATGATAACGGAGGGGAGGAAGATGGTGAGAATTAATATAAATCATTCTGTTAAGGAATTTTGTTATATAGAATGAGCAGAAAAATGGGCAGTAACTGGAAGCAGCTTTTAATTTAAATGTCTTATTATTTCATTACAAAAAAAACATTGTCATTCCCAGGACTTACAGGAATGAGTATTTCTTCTAGCTGGGTTTAGGTCATCTGGGGATAGTATAATTTTGTCCAGTAGAGAGCTACACTTTTTTTTTAACTAACTTAAAAATTTTTTTAAATCTATTTATTTATTTATTTATTATTATTTTTGGCGGCGTGGCATGTGGGATCCCAGTTCCCTGACCAGGGATCAAATCCGTGCCCCCTGCATTGGGAGTGTGGCGTCTCAACCACTGGACTGCCGGGGAGTCCCTGGAGTGCTATACTTGAAAGAATCAGCACTTATATTTTCACAGAGAATATAGGAAGAATTGTATTAAGAATCAGAAGAACTGGACTAAAGCTGACACAACTTGTTATTGATCCTGGTAAAATCTACTGGCATCTATGGCCTCACCAGCTCACCTCATGTGGTGGTTTTGAGTACCAAAATGAGACTATGTATGTGAAGATATACTGTCTACTTAAACAATAATTTGGTTTTTGTTGTATCCTTAGTGCCTAGAGCAGTGGTGACACCTAGTAGGTGTTCAATAAATATTTGTTGAACAAATAAATGAATATATTTTATTGTATGTTATTTGTACATTAAAGTGAATAAAGCACTATTGCGTATTAAATGATTAATGGAAGTTAACACAAATCTCTTAATTTCAAGTGAGATACTCTTGCCATTACTAGAAATTGCATTGCTAAATTTACTTTGCTAGAAAGGCAATGTACTATTGCTATTATTATCTTCATAAGAGTGAATTGGTCAATGTAAGTGTTTCACTAAATAGTGTGAATATTTTCTCAATGTATTCACTAAATATTTTCCAGATATGGAAAAGTTGATGCTTTTATTGATTAAAAAGAACCATTCCATAAATTGTGCATTTTTCCCTTATATTTCCTTGAGATAGACCAGCTTAGGAGTTATTATATGGACTATATAGTTGAGAAGATTAGAATTTGGAGAAGTTAAGTCATTGACCATAGCTTATGGAGCTAACAAGTAATGAAGCCTGAATTACAGACTTTCAATCCTTTGATTACTTCACTTTCAGCTACATCATCAAACTTCTCTTGAAACGAAGGGGCATCTAATGGTAGAAGTGAAAGGAGATGCACTAAACATTTTAGGGACGAATTTGCTTTGAAACGACACAACTCAGATTATCTTAGCCTAAAACAGAAGTAACCTATTTCAACATGAACAAGTATGAATGCCATTTTGTCCTCCTAAGTACTGTTCAACTGTCTTCCTGCCGTGAGAATATTTTATGTTGATAAAGAAAGCTAGTTTAAAAATAAGAGATACACTACCTACATAATTATTTCTAGGTCTCACAGCAATCCTGAAAGGCAGCTATTGTTATTGCTGTTTTACAGATGATGAAAGGGAGATCCAAGGTCTCACAGCTAGTAAATGGCAGAACTAGGACTCAAGGCCAATTAGTCAAGATTGTAAACCCTTTAATGTCCACTGTGCACAGGCATTCCCACCAGGCATTATGCCAGTTGCTGTAAGTAATGCCAGAATATGCTGCTTTTAGCACAAAGTTTTCTTCTTTCTGGTTCAAATATGGAAATTAATCAGCATGTACCCATTTTTTCTGGTCTCTAGAGTGAAATGGTATATCCTGTCATTGAAATGCCAACCTACAGATATCATAAACTTAGAATGTTGAGAAATATGGTATATTTCTTGAGACCAATGAGAGCTGGAAGTATCATCTGTCCTGATGAAAGAGACAGGTGGGTAAAATAATTCAGTTACTTTTCTTTTAAGCTACAGTATAAAACATTATTTAAGGATCAATAAAATGATAACTCTGAATATCCAGAATATACCTCTAATTGCATTACATGAAATTCCCAAAATGTAGCTTTCATTGTAAAGTTTTATCTTATCTCTATGACATCTGTAAGTAATTTTCAACCTTTATTCATTTTCTCATTCTCTGTACTTGAGCTGTTGCATTTTGTATTGATAGTTGCTTATTATTCTTCCTCATTTGCCATATAATCTGAATGGCTTTTTTTTGTTGAGTGCCTTAGGTTGATGGAAACATTAAAGGGAAATTTCAATTATACGATACAGTATTATCAACTACAGTCACCATTTATACATTAGATCCTTAGACCTTATTTATTTTATAGATGAAAATTTGTATCCGTTACCAGACTTTCCCTATTTTCCTCACCCCCCTTAATCCCCAGACCCTGGCCATCACTGTTCTGTTTTGTTTCTATAAGTTGACTTTTTTTTTTTAAAGTTTCTACATATAAGTGATACCATGCAGTGTTTGTCTTTCTCTGATATATATATCACATATGTTATATATGTAACATTTTCTTTATCCATTCATTCGTCAGTGGACATTTAGGTTGTTTCTGTACCTTAGCCATTGTGAATAATGCTGCAATGAACATGGGAATACAGATGTTTCTTCAAGATAGTGATTTCACTTTCTTTGTGTATATACCTAGAGTGGGGTTGCTGGATCATATGGTAGTTCTAGTTTTAATTTCTAGAGGAAACTCCATGCGCTTGACCATAGTGGTTGTACCAGTTTACATTCCCACCAACAGTGCACAAGGGTTCCTTTTTATCCACATCCTTGCCAGCATTTGTTATCTTTGTTATCTTTTGTTATCATTTGTTATCTTTTAGCTTTTTGGTAATAAGCATCCTAAAAGGTGTGAGGTGATACCTTTTTTTTTTGGCTGCACCACGTGGCTTACAGGATCTTAGTTCCCCAACCAGGGATCGAACCTGGGCTCCTAACGGTGAAAGCCCGGAATCCTAATCACTGGACCACCAGGGGGTTCTCTCATTGTGGTTTTGATTTGCATTTCCCTGATGATTAGTGATGTTGAGCATCTTTTCATATACCTATGCCCATTTGTAGGTTTTCTTTGGAAGAAGGTCAGTTCAGGTTCTTTGCCTGTTTTTAAGGTTGGTTGCTTTTTGGCTCTTGAATTGTATGAGTTCCTTGTATATTTTGGTTATTAAACCCTTATTAGACATGTGGTTTGCAAGTATTTTCTCCCATTCCATAGGTTGCCTTTTCTTTTTCTTTTTTTTTTGATATTAGATGGATATTTTATTTTATTTTGTTTTTTTTTAAATTGGAGTATAATTGCTTTGCAATATTGTGTTAGAACAATACAAGGTGAATCAGCTATATGTATACATATATCCCTTCCCTCTTGAGCCTCCTTCCTATTGCCCCTCCCCCCGCCCCCACCAATCCACCCCTCTAGGTCATCACAGAGCACGAGCTGAGCTCCCTGTGCTATACAGCCTCTTCCCACTAGCTGTCTATTTTACACATGGTAGTGTATATATGTCAATGCTACTCTCTCAATTCTTCCCACCCTCCCCTTCTCCCCGTGTCCACAAGTCCATTCTCTACGTCTGCGTCTATTTTCCTGCCTTGCAAGTAGGTTCATCAGTACCGTTTTTCTAGAGTCCATATATATGCGTTAATATACGATATTTGTTTTTCTTTTTCTGACTTACTTCACTAGCCTTTTCATTTTGTTGATGGTTTCCTTTGCTGTGCAGAAGTTCTTTAGTTTAATGTAGTCCCTCTGTTTATTTTTGCTTCTGTTGCCTTTGCTTTTGGTGTCAAGTTAAAAAAAATCATTGCCAAGACCATTGTCAAGGAGGTTACCCCCTCTGTTTTCTTCTGGGAGTTTTATTGTTTTAGGTCTTACATTCAAGTCTTTGATCCATTTTGAGTAGATTTTTGTGTATGGTGTAAGATAGGGGTCCATTTTCATTCTTTTGCATGTGGCTTTCTAGTTTTCCCAACAACATTTATTAAAGAGACTGTATTTTCCCATTGTATATTCTTTGTTTTTTTGTCATAAATTAATTAACTGTGTATGTATGAGTTTATTTCTGGGCTCTCTGTTCTGTTTATGTGTCTGTTTTTGTGCCAATACCATACTGTTTTGATTACTCTAGCTTTGAAATAATATACTTTGAAATCAGGAAATCAACTTTGTTCTTCCTTCTCAAGATTACTTTGGCTATTCAGAGTCTTTTGTGGTGCCATATACATTTTAAGATTGTACTTCTATTTCTGTGAAAAAAGCCATTGGAATTTTTATAGGGATTTCAGTGAATCTGTAGATTGCTTTAGGTAATATGGACTATTTAACAGTATTAATTCTTCTAATCCATTAGCATGGGGTATCTTTCCATTTGTGTATTCTTCAATTTCTTTCATCAATGTCTTATAGTTTTCAGCATATAAAATTTTTACCTTCTTAGTGAAATTTATTCCTAAGTATTTTATTCTTCTTGATGCTATTATAAATGGGACTGTTTTCTTAATTTTTCTTTCCAATAGTTTGTTATTATTGTATAAAAATGCAAATGATCTTTGTGTGTTGATTGTGTATCCTGCAACTCTACTGAATTTGTTTATTAGTTCTAACAGTTTTTTTAGATGGAGTCTTTATGGTTATATATATAATCTTATAACCACTAAGGTGCATAGGAAATCTGCCCTACATACTTTAATAAGAACATTACCTAGAATGGGCATTTCCATATTGTAATACCAGATCATAATTCTGACTGTTCTTTTGTAAAAATAAATTTATTTATTTATTTGTTTTTATTTTTGGCTGTGTTGGGTCTTCGTTGCTGTGTATGGGCTTTCTCTAGTTGAGGCAAGCGGGGGCTACTCTTCATTGCAGTGCGCGGGCTTCTCATTGTCGTGGCTTCACGTGTTGCAGAGCATGGGCTCTAGAGCGCAGGCTCAGTAGTTGTGGCGAATGGGCTTAGTTGCTCCGCGGCATGGCATGTGAGATCTTCCCGGACCAGGGATCGAACCTGTGTCCCCTGCATTGGCAGACAGATTCTTAACCACTGTGCTACCAGGGAAGCCCCTGACTGTGTTTTTTTAAAAAAGTATTAAATAATGGCTATTTCCTTGTTTAGTAAGAAAGGTAATTGTGATATTTGTTAAGAGTTCCAGCAAGAAAAGCAAAGGTGCTAAGCTTTATGTTTACCTTTAAGTAATACTTAGTAATGTCAGGAAATGAAGACTTGCTGTAAAATTCCCAGGTCCCCTTCTTTCTGTCTTTAATGTCATTTTTATCTTAGAGTCCTTCTTTTTCATTTTAAGATGCTCTTGATGCTAAAAGAACTAATTTATCTTTTACTATTCTCCCAAAGAATTTCTGAAGCAATTTGACTTATCTTGGGACCAGGCCCACCCAACATTAAACTGAAATCTTTTTAATGGTAATATTATTATTATTATTATTATTTTTTTTTGCGGTATGCGGGCCTCTCACCGCTGTGGCCTCTCCCGTTGCGGAGCACGGGCTCCGGACGCGCAGGCCCAGCGGCCATGGCTCACGGGCCCAGCCGCTCCGCGGCATATGGGATCCTCCCGGACCAGGGCACGAACCCGCGTCCCCTGCATCGGCAGGCGGATTCTCAACCACTGCGCCACCAGGGAAGCCCTATTATTTTTTAACATCTTTATTGGAGTATAATTGCTTTACAATGGTAATATTATTTTCTCAAATGTTTTATGGTCCTTTAGAGTATTGTCAAAAAGGTATGTAACCTTCAAATAAATCTTACTCTAGGAATTTCCTCTTTAGTTATAAAAAACCAGCTCTACTTTGTGGATTGATTTTGTGGAGAATGCTTAATAATAAAGTATCAATATAGAGTTCCTTGATTCCTCACCTAACCCTATTAAAAAAAAACTTGACAGTGTTATTTCCATTTTTTATTTGCTTCATATGAAAATTATATTTAGGAAAGATATTAGCAATGAGTTGAACAATCATTTTTCCCATATATAAACTTTCTCCTTGAACATGACTGACTCTGTGTTCCATTGTGACAGGATAAATTCCAACGTTTATGTATGACGTACAATTGAACTCTTAGCTAAATAGAAGAAAGTGGGGAGTGAAATGTGCATCTTGCCCTATTCTTCTTTGAAATGTATTATAATACTTAATTGAGGTGATTAACGTCTCTTGGTGGCATTTGTGACACACGAATCAAGTGCTGTTTTGTTTAGGCGTGCTGAGATATTGTCGACACCATTCCTTTCCAATAGAACTTTCTGCAGCAGTGGCACTGGAACTGTTCTATATCTGCGCTGTCAATAGAGTAGTCATGTGGAGCCCTTGAGTGCTTGAAATATGGCTAGTGGACTGAGGAACTGGAATTTTCATTTTATTTCATTTTAATTAATTAAAATTTAAATTTAAGTAGCCACATGTGACTAATGGTTACTTTATCAACTCAGACTCTCAATTTGATTTTTTTCATAAGTAGTATTTTGTAAACAACAAAAAGAAAGGAATTTGAGTCACCAAAAAAATATGTTAAGTGTGCACATCTTCTCTCTGTCTCTGTGTAGTGGATTCTGTTAAGTCGCTTTTGGAGAGGAGGCAGTATAGTATCACAGAATGGGAAGACCTGTGTTCTGAACTGGCTATGCCATTAAGCAGCTTGGACAAATTATCTCCCTGGACTGTTACTTACTTATAAAATGAGGGGTCTTTTGTTTTTCAAATTTATATTTAACAATGGAAACATATCCTTCTCAAAAGAAAGATAGAGGTGAAAGTTAGGGGTGGGATGAGAAGAGGCAGCAGAGTCCTGTGCATTAAACTATCCCTTTATCTCTCAGTAATTCCCAAGCTTCTCCACTACAGTACAGAATCCATTTCACAAAGCACTCGAGTCGATGAAATCCAGGGTTCCTTTCAGCTCTGATAAAGTATGGTTTCAGTAGGATTACATGTGGAGTTTTCTTTCTATTGATATCATCTTGGTAGCAATTATTCTCCAAAGGCCTATCTTTACATGTATTTTGACCCAATTCAGCTCATTAAAGTTGAGTTTGAGAGGCACTCAGGCCATTCAATGGGGAGAGGTTTGTGTTCTCTTAGCTCACCAAAAATGAAGCTAAAAATAAGAGCTTAATAGACATAGCAGATATGGGCAGGTCCAAATAAAATTTGCATGCAAATTAAAAAAAAACACTTAAATTTCCTCCATTGGGAATGGTTTTTATCATTTTGACAAATTCAGGACTGAGTTTCATAAAAGAAAACATGATTGAAATGGTTAAATTGATAATGTAGAGACTTACTCTTTACTCTGTGTGGGCTCAAGGAACCATGCTTGCTCATCCCTGCCTTCTAGGGAAAAGTAACTGAGATATTTAATGGAGTTCTCAGGTGCATACAGCTAGACTGTAGGGTGGAAATTGGCCTAAAGGGGAAAGTTTCAGAGGGAAGTATAAGGAGGTTAAAAGTGCTTTTTTCTGCATGATTTTTTGGGGGAGTGGGCATCTATTTTGGATCTCTTTCTCTCCCTTTTCCTTCCCTTCCTTTTCATTGCCCTTCTTTTCTCTCCAATATGATGGTAAGAAGGGCCCAGGTCTACCTCCCCTTTCACTTTCATCCTTTGAAAGCCTAGCAGGCACTAGGGTAAAGTACAGAGGATGAGTGGAGAGTACAATTCTAGCCTTGGGAGGAGTCTTTGCATTACTCATGGTCCGTCCAAGCTCACCTGGGTAGGAGAGGTCTCAGGGGCTTAGGACCAGGAACAGGCTCCCAAGGATCTCTGATGAGGTTAGGCAGTCAGTGGAGGAATCAAGAACTTGAGAGATTTTGTCAATCTTTCCATTTGTTAAGACTAAGAAATATAGTATTTTTGTTATTACATCACGCTATGATTTTAAACGTATTGATGGGAAGGATGGTTCATTGTTTCCAAGGGTACAGTGTTCTATAGTAAGTTCAGCTCTGAAAGCTTTTAATTAAAAAAATATATTTTTCCTTTTTTGGCATTCTTGAAATTTAGCAAGTGAACGAATGTAAAGAAAGGAAAACAAGAAAAAAAGCTTAGGTTAAAAAAATGTCAACATTTTGATTATGCTTGTATACAACATGTCTCAAGGTTGTTCTATTCTATTAAATACAATGAGACAGCTGAGCCCATACGATTTTCTCCTTCCTCTTGACTATTCCTTTTTGTATCTTCAGTTCTTCTCACAGTGCTTTATTACATGGTAGGAACTCAATAAGTATATGTTTAATGCTGGATTGGAGATGTTGGCATTAAAGTTGAAGGTGAATGGAGGGAAGAGAGAGCTTTGACAGAGTGAGCAGAAATTTTACTTGCCAAATATAATACATTAATGTGTCTCTATAACTTTACAGTTTACCAAGGACTGCTACCTACAGGGTCTTATTTTCCTCACAACAATCCTATAGGATATCGGTATTCCTCTTTTACTTATGCAGCACAGAGAGGTTAAGTGACTTGTTATACCTACAGGCAGAGTTAGGTCTCAAACCCAGTTCTCCTTTCTCCCCAAATGGAAGAGAGAAAGTTTTCCAGAAGGAGGGGATTAGCAGAGGATTCAGAGCTGTAGAAATATTAAGGAAGATATAATTTTTCAATAACCTTCATGGCTTTCCTGAGAAAAGACATTTCAGTGGGACAGAAAGATTGGAAGACCTAAGGATGGGCAGATTACTGTAAGAGTGGACGCTCTTACTTTCTTCATGGGGGAAAATCCTTTCCAAGTAAAATTGTTCTCTTACATATTTACTAACTGGGGAAAGTTAATGACTTGAATAACTCCACAAGCTGTTCTATAATATTAGCTCAATTGTAAATGTGTAGTTTACAAACAATTTAAAGTTGCTAAAGTAAGTAACTTACAATAGTAGGGGAGTATTAGTCAATTTGTTTTGTACTTAGAAGTAATTATTTTCTGAAATATTTAAGGGCTACAAATCTGTACCCCATTTCTCTAAGGTATTCATAAACATTTGCTAAAAGACATATATTGGTAAGAATTGTTATGCAAAATATACTTCACGATTTTACTGAATTTCTTATGTCACCATTCAAATTTTTCATGTCATTTTTTTTAATGTTTTATAGTTTATTGCTGAAATATCTGTGGAACTTAATATTTTAGAAAACTTTCTTCTATAAATGTCAAGACATTTCTGTGTAAAATTATACAACTGCTGCTGTTCTGATAGTCATGTACCACCCACTTCCCACTACTACCCCCTATCTAAATATAACAGAGCATGCATTCACCTGATGGAGGTGAAGTGTCCATAGGGAAATTAATATCTGGAACTTGTGCCCACGTCAGTGAAACCTAGAAGATTTCATGTATTGATATACTTTATTTTTATAATATTCTAAGTATCCTACTTGTAATTTCGATTGTTAGAATTTGCTTTAAGTCCTTCATCTGTGACATAATAGTTTTGCTCATACCCAAGAAAAAGGGCCTAAAAAATGA
This sequence comes from Physeter macrocephalus, assembly GCF_002837175.3. Lineage (NCBI taxonomy): Eukaryota > Metazoa > Chordata > Mammalia > Artiodactyla > Physeteridae > Physeter > Physeter macrocephalus. The sequence continues at coordinate 33,207,850 of NC_041232.1, forward strand.
CATGAGAATATTTTAGATGTTTTCTCTTGACTTTTTTCAGTACATCTTGAAAAAGTGGGAGATATGATGATAGAGTGCTTGGCACTTGGGCCAACAATGTAATTAATTTATTAGTTCAAATATTTATTATATACCTACCTATCAGGGACCGTGCTGGGGTTATGGTATGGAACAAGCAGACCCAGTCCTTGGCCTCCTGGGCTTATAGTTTATAAGTGACAGATTTATAGAGTATAGAATAGAAGCAAATTGATTGAAAAATTATGTGTAAAGATAAAAGTAGAACAGGAGTCCTGTGAGTTTGAGTGTGAGGACAGAGCATCACCTTGATGTCATTTTACTCTGCTACCCTAAAAGGTCACCAGAATTCTGGTTACTTCCACTGTGATATGGGCCTCACCCTCACCTGGCAACTCAGTCTACTAGCAGCTATAATTCACTAAAGCATAATTTTTTTTTTTAAATCAGTGTTCAATTCAGAGCCCAGATCAGATCAATCCTCTGTAGGTTAGAGATTTCTGCCTTTAGTAAAGGCAACACGCAATACTCTTCTGTCTCAGCACAGGAACTTGTGATGCATCCCAGTCAGAATGATGACTAGTTAATCTCACTTTGCCTCTCAGCTCTGTCATCTTTTATGTCCCTGAAATGTCAGCCCCTTTAGGCCTGTGCCCTTTCCAGTGTGGTTATTCCAGCCTGGCTCTGTGCTGCAACTTTTCCTCTCAAACTATCCCTTCACTGCTCTCTTTGCCAGCTTTTCCACTTGCCATTTGGATCTCCTACATGCTGGATCATCCAGATTAACAGGGCTGCCTATCATGGAAAAGGATTCCATAGTTTCAAAACTGAGTTTGTTGAAGTTCAATGTATTAATTATCATAATCAGTCAGATGTAATTTTACTGCTGTGGGAGTGAAGCTGAATCCAAGATGTGAGAGTCCAAGGTGTAGAGACAAAGTGATTTTATATGGATTGGAAGAACCTCAGGACAGTTTCCTCCATGAGACCTGATGCCTGTGAAATAATTTTTCCTTCTCATGGGAAGCAGATGGGAGACTAGAGTGTGACCATGTCTTCTGTGTGTAGGTGAGGTGACCCTTGTCTTTGTGCCCTTTCCAGAGATGGGCTATGTAATCATCACAAGAAAACATGGAAGTTCTACTTATCTGCTAAAAACCCTTCAGTTAGCAATCATGGTTGTTTGCCTTATGTATGTTTCTTTCAGTAGCCCATGTAAGGTGAAGGAAAATTATAACTAGATATGCAGTTGTAACTGCATATCTAGTAACTTCTTGCCTGACTGAAACAATTAATGGGATGGGAGCATTATCCTCTCCCTACTTCTCCCTCCATCCTCTGCACTGCCTTGATAAGACTGTAGACACACCCATGGAAGCTTAACTGTCAAGGTCAAGGACCATCCCTCTGTCACTCGACCAAGAAGCTCATTGCCAAGGGAGTTTCACCATCTCTAAAACCCAGGAATGTCTACCTGGTTGTGGAATCTCACCTTCAGGCAGAGGGTAGGAACTGTGCAGGCTGCAGTACTACAAGACCCTGCATTTAATAAGAAACAGAGACTAAAATCTTTTGCCAAGTTTTGTCTCATATAATTTCTTTCTATGGGGATCAAAACAACCAACGCACGGTCTTGACCAGAGAAGGGAGATATTCCTAATTTTGGAAAGCCCAGGACACCTTGACATTTTCTTATGTACTCTTTTAGTTTGCCTTTTAATTTTAGCTATGGTATATTCTGACATAGAAATATTTTAATTTTCATTTTGTTACATCACTTTTCTCCTTTGAACTTTTGCTTTTATGTCTAGAAACTCTGTGACACTTCTAATATTACAATTTAGGGGTCCTAAGAGAGCCAGGGACTTTAGCATAGTACAGCCTTCATTCTATCTCTGAAAGTACTTGTTACCCTTACCATTAGAGTTGCTTGGTTGCAAACAACAGAAACCAACTTCGGTTAACTTAAGAAGAAAAGGAATTCATTGCAAAGATATCCAGTAATGGGAAAGATTGAGAACCAGTCTCAGAAAATGGGCATGTATGCAGATAGGGTGGTGGGTCCCTGGAGGAAACGAACCAGACATACTTTCTTGACAAGAAAAGCCATTTTAGGCCTAAGCCATTTTGTGATCTAAGCCTGGCCATAGTGCTTGCCCTTGCAGAAGAATAAGTCTCAGTAGTTAATGATTTTAAGGGAACAAATCAATGTAAGAACAAACAGCCATTACCAGGCCAGGAAATAACTTAACCATATTGGAGACAATAAATCAGTTGTAAAGACTTCCAGTCCTGTTTAAAAGGTAAAGAGTAGCCTGAAGCATATTCTTGAGCTTTTTTGGTAAGGTCTAAACCTCTTGCACTTAACCACCAGACTAATTGGAACCTAAGGAATGATGATGTTGACCTTTGCTGACCCTTGTGACTTCAGTCAACTAGAGCCTGGACTCTGTCAACCTTTGCCCCATTACTATGCTGAATTCTACTCTGCTCAAGCCCCTTCATGGATATGCATGTACCCTTAGCTTAAAATTTCCCCAGTTTTGCTGTTTGGGGAGACACTACTTTGGGAAATATCCCTGATGTTCTCCTTACTTGCTGCAAGTGATAAATCCTTCCTTCTCCCACTCTTTGTCTTGGTTGTGTCTTTTGGCTCTACACCCACCAAGAGGCAAACCCAGTTTTCAGGTAACAGGCAGGAGCCAAGGGGAACTGGGCAGCTACAGCTGGAATCACAGGCACTGGGTCAGTTTGTTTAGGGGGCTGCTACTGGGTCACAACCTCCGTCACTGTTACCACTGGACTCTCAGCCATCCATACTCTCAAGCGAATAATAAAATATATGTGGAAATTAATATTTTAGAGGTAAAAAATACCAAGACATTTTATGTTTACAGTTATACCAGCTGTTGTTTTTCAAATTGTCATACCTCTCCATTCCCTGCCACCCCTCTCACCCAAACTGTCAAATTAGAGCAGACAACAGAATACATTCACATGATAGAAAATGGTGCCTTTAGGCATGAAGTGAGTATTGGAAATCCTTTTCTACGCATTGATGCTTAGGGGATATCCTATGTTAGAATACTTAATGTTTACAATACACCTCACATCCTACTTTTTATTTAAACTGCTATCTGTGTCTCCCTGATTTCAGACTATATACAAAGCCACAGTCATCAAAACAGTATGGTACTGGCACAACAATAGACACATAGATCAATGGAACAGAATGTAAATTGGTATAGCCACTGTGGAAAACAGTATGGAGGTTTCTTAAAAAACAAAAAATAGAACTACCCTATGACTCAGCAATTCCTCTCTTAGGTGTATATCTGAAAAAAACAAAAACACTAATTCAGAAAGACACATGCACCCCAATGTTCATAGCAACATTATTTACAATTGCCAAGATATGGAAACAACCTAAGTATCTATCAACAAATGAATGCATAAAGAAAGATGTGGTGTATATATATATATATATATATATATATATATATATATATATATATATATATATA